>NC_091935.1:13486362-14086362 GCF_041260155.1 Ptychodera flava
ATTTTTGTTTCAAAAGCTTTGCAAATAATTAATGCAAAATTTCTCAGTCTCAGTGCTTGCTGTTGAAATTAAATTAATTTAATTACAGTTCCTCAGAAGAAAACAACTAACAGAAAAGTGAAAACTCAGCTTTTCCTTCTACTTACTATATTCATTATTCATCATTATCTCATTTAATAGCATTGTGATTCCTGTCATATTTCTACTGTAACTCCAAATAAAATTTTAAAACCAGAAATTAAAAAAAACAATTACAAAAGGAAAATTCATACTTCAGGTTATGTAGTATGTGTTGTAAATATATGAAAGGTGACCATTTCTAGTCCAAAAGTATATGATTTCAATTTAGTTTCCAAGAGCCCTTAGCATGAACTCAGTGAAAATATTCTATCCCAAGTAATGCTATGGCTGGCTATGGCAAGTATGGCTGGATGTTTATAAAGCTGGGCTGGTATGAGAAATTTATGCTGTGTTTAAGTATCAGTGATAAAAAACACAAGTGTGAAAAATTCTAATTATTTAAATCTAGCCTTTTCACTGCCTGATATTGGTATCCCTATGGTTTTGAAAGTGATGGCTGGGCCTATGTACAGGGAAAATTGAGTGAAAGAGTCATAAAACAAGGGAAAATTACCTAATATTACTCTAATTTACATTTTATGTAATGTCTAGTATATTTGAACATAAGCTATTACATAAAGATACACGTAGAAAATTTTCTGTTGCCTAATCCAACAGTGGAAAAAACAGTATAGTGGTGTAGGTGTGTATTACCTGTAGATAATCTGCTCTCAGGTACACTGGATGTATTTTTATGACATTAAATTTCAATATCATTTCTCTTCACAAGAAGATACAAACTAAATTTCCAAATAATAGAAAACAGATTTATCATTACAAAGACTGTTTCTCAAACTTACAAATATTATCTGATCTAAAAAAGACAACGTATCTTATTCTTGTTGTTACTCAGATGAAGTTATAAAGACTGATGTTAAAGTGAAAAATAATCACCAAGGTGATGATCCAAATGCATCCAGTCTCGGAAAAGGTGGAACCTTGGGAGAACTCCGTCACAACAAAGTCATTGAAGCCATGGAAACGGCTGCCAAGGAGATGGAGGAAGAAGTGGATAACTCAGTGAAGGGGACACCAGAGCCATGTGGAGAGGATCTGTCTTGTTTGAATTCAGGGCAGTGTGTTCTGAGTCCAATCACAGGGTCCCATGTGTGTCAGTGTCCATTAGGAACGCTGGGAAAACAGTGCCAGATAGGTAAATAACATGTAATTTTTTTTGTCAAACACTCACCAGTTCCTGACAAATCTCCCATCAATCTCATTTGTGGATTTCAACCGCTGGGGTAATCACAAATTTTCAAAGCATCATCTCCCAGCTGACTACACACTCACTTTCTGAAAACAACTGCAGGAGCCAGTGTCTGATACTTCTCATGGTTAATCCTCGTAGCTGATCAAAAGGAACATTTCTCAATTAGAGATAATGGTGCCAGTCTGGAAATGAAAGTCGAAGATAACTTAGCCATTTCAAACGTGACAAGGAAATCAGAAGATACTGTCCAAATTTTCTGCATTAAAAAAAAAATTGCCCGTCAAAACTTTATCAATATTTACAATTCAAAATGACTGATATATTCCATGTCAACTGAACGAGGAAAAATTAAAGGCACTTAAATTTCCCACATAACAGGATGTTGAATGACTAATAGTATACACTGTATTTGTTTTTTTTTTAAATCAAAGAAATTTTAATGCCTTTATAGTAGAAAACCCTGATGATTTTCTTTTCTGAAAACTGTTCCCAAAGAGGGTCTCCTATTCAGTGACATGAAAGTATCTTCGGCCATGTACACAAAAGCTTAGATTGAAAAGACAAGTAGTCTTCCCAAGACATTTTTATTTCAAAGAAATGATTTCCCCTGGGAGTTTCAGTGAACCTAAAAACTGCAGATGAAACATTTTTCATTATCTACATTTCACCTTTTTACTTTCAATATTTTACTTTAAATAAGACAGCAGAATAATCCCTTCCACCGGTTTTATCACAACAGATAAATGTACATGAACAACCCTACTGCAATATATATGAATGTAACTTTATTGTTTGGGATGTAAATTTTCCAAACAAGGTTTAGCGTGAGGCAATTTGATAAAAACACCTCACAGAAGTGTTTGTCACGTGAGTGACATCCATGGCAGAAGTCATAACAAAACCTTTGATGATGTTTCTTATTTAAAAATTGAGTTAAAATCATATTTATTGCGATTTCGTTACTTTTGTGCCATTAGCAAAGCCTCTAGCCTTAGTCTATCTAATTAGATTCAGACTCACCATTACATGGTTTTCCCCCAATACCCTAACCTCACTGGATCTTTGATAGAATTAGTATACAAAAGCACGAAGGGTGATCTAATAATAGGCAAGTGTATATTAGCTGTGAATGTCATTAGTGGTCTGTGACGTCATAGGAACGGTGTATGTGGATGCAGGGGTGGGGAAATAATTACCAATGGTCGATTAAATGTATTTGGTGCCCCTCTATCCAATACTGACCAACATGTTACTATCGAAAAGCCAGCTTGTAATCAGATGAAAGCCATGTTGTAAAACCTCAAAGATCAGCTGTGGGTCACAATTTCATATCCTGCATAAGAAAAAATAACTTGAGTTCCACCTGTGGAAAGAATAAATATATGCTTCAGTGGAGACACTTAATTTACCTCATATAGTTCAAATACTAACTCTACTTTATTGTTGTAACAAATTAATGTTTGAAAAGCAGTGAATTGTGACTGATTAGGTAATTGATATTTGCAACTGGCATTTATACTCCCTACAGAATTACTCAAGTAAGTACGGTAGAACATTCCAAGGTATTGACAAGACATTAGTACAAGATGAATGATACTTAACTATGATGAAGGGAACATAATGTCATTTTTGTAATGGTATTGAATTGCTTTGGATCCAGAGGTGTATTTTTTTTCCTCGTGATTAAATGCAAACACGGAATAGAAAGTGGAAAAGTAAATCCTCGCATTGGACACAGTGGCTAACCCTGGTGCATAAGGAATGTTAAGGTTTCCATTCTCAGTCAGTTGAAGTCGATAATACTCCATTAACCTGTTCACCCCTGATTCCATGTTGACAGGTCCACAGTCACCATTGATAACAATGGGTTTCGGGCCGAACCATTGTGATGAAAGGTTGTAAGTGATAATGACTGCCATTGTAAAAAGTTTTGTTACTACATTGGTTTTCTACTCATTTACATTATGCATACAAGGATGTAACATGCTGTCGTAGTAGAAAAAATTTTACAAGGATTCCTTATTCCCACTTATAAAATTAAGTACATCTACTCTTCATTAACTTTTCATCTGATATGTTTATTCCATCATACTCTATCAAATTTAAGAGTTGGCATATCACATGTTGAGTTAATTGTGGAAATTCACTGTTTGAAAATTTAAGTTCTTTGAGTTTTAAGTTATTTAAGTTATTTGATGTTTTCCTGTTGTCTTTCTGTTATCTCAAGGTCTTTTGTGTCCGTTTTAGAGAATTTTTCAGATTCTTATCCAGAATCATGCTCATTTTCCAAAATATTCATGACATGAAACCATCAGCATATACATGCATTATATTATGTGTTATTCTTGCCAACTGTTAGTGGTGAAATTTTCTGTCCCTATCAGTCATTTTTTTCTGAACAGCCAATTCAAAACATACAAATACAAAGCCCAACTTGGTAAAATGCAATGTGGTATGCCCAACTTTTGCGCATGAAAACAACAATAAACTTTATTGATCTGGAAGTTATTCCTCAGAGGAGTTAAAAGAGAATTTGTTATAGGATGGTTAAGTGTAGAAGCTTTGCTGTATTATTTATGGCAGCTTGGATATTGAACAGAAGTGCCAAAGGGTATGCTACTATTTGAAAAAGGCGACGGCCTTTTGATTCAAAGTTACATGGCACAATATCCTGTTTTTAATACTTTACCTTTTAATGCCTGTGGACAATTAATGTATCTGTACTGTCAGGCCATATTTTGCGATTATGGTTTCTTTTTTCAAGGAACAGGTCCATTACCTGTCACCATTGAAATCCTCCACCAAGGAATGTGAGTCGTTTCTTTTAATCAAGGAGCTCGGCTGCAAAGTTTTATCCAATACAAAGACATCCATACGCAGATCCTTTGTAGCTTCAGGCATATTTCAAGATTAACGAAGCTGCTGCCATGGCAACAGGCCATAATAAAGCCTTCCTTGCCGGCACAGAGAACTTGAAATAAAAATGATACATGGCTGTGGCTTCAGTATTAACGACCTGCATACATTAGCATCGTCTCCCGCGGATACAACTGACAAAATGAACAGTGAAGATGTCATGTTTAACTATTTGAGAGCCAAAGTATATTTTGTCACCTTTATAAAATATAGCAAAGTCAATTTTTTTCAGATTTTTGCCAAAGTTTTAGTAAAAAACTGTAGCCGATGAAATGTGATATCCATTTGATCAAAAATTATGAAAAAACTTACTCTAGTTCAAAAAAATTGGTAAAATATTGCATTAAAATTTTTATGCGAAAAAGCTGCAGTCAAAGGGTAAAGCCTTATGAGCTGTATCTTTTTTTGCAGTTTGATTGCCAAAAACATACCATCTAATCATCGGAGAGATTTTTTTATTCCATTGTTAAGCCAAATTGTCTTTGAAAAGTCACCATTTTAATTCTTGGTGATTGATTCATTCAGTTTTTCACAGTTTCGTAGCTTTATGGTGATTTTCTAATACAATTGATGAAGATTTTGTTTGTTACAAAATCAAGACGGTGAAAACTTTATTTACTCCAAAAGCTCCAAAATGAACCCACAAAAACATTAGACCAGAAAAGTATTGTAAAAATTTGAAAGTCTAAATTTTTAAGTATTTGACAGTCTGAAATTCTTTTGCCGAGGCACATACTACATGTACCTTACTGTAATTACAAGAGACTGTCCAATCTAAATCAAAAGAAGCTCCACTGCTGTATGAGTGCTCTTCAGTCTTCTACTGATGAAGGTTCAAAGCACTTGTATGTCAAGATAGTTGAGATAGGTTTTCTTCCTGCCGCTGATAAAATCTCTTGCCAGTCTTCTTAAAACAATTTCAACTGGAAATGACTTTACTCACCCACCCTTGATGTTAAAATCACAAAATGAATATCTTTTCTGCCGTGATACCTATTTTAGTGCCTCAGGTCATACAATATAAGGGTCTTTATGTAGAGCCCTTTTGCTGTAAGACAAGGGGTGCTAAACTAGGTGAAGGTGCAATAAAAAACGTTTTACCATGTATCTTTAGAATATAACAGTAATTTTGAAATGATAGTGTGAATGTTTTCGGATTCTAGAATTCCATTACAATTTTATCAAACATTTGGATATAGCGATCTGCTGCAATCACAACCCCATGCATATTGATACTTCTATGATATTTTATCCACTTTACATTTTGCATCTCACATTTCATAGACAGAACAATGCAGCTCAAGATCTGGCCATCTCTCTTAAAAGGAGTTTGACTTACTTAGACATTCAGTGAAGTCCAAGTATATAGAATCATCAATGCTTAAGATATTATTAAAATGTTACCGGGAAAATTTTATCCGGCTACAGCGAATTTTCTTTGGCAGTTCACTGTTAATAACAATCAGTTACCATTGTAAAGTTCAGGGAATAGTTTTTGAATTATATACATTGCTGACATGTAACCTGTGTACAAAAGGTATAGGTGACAGAAATTAGACTGAGTGTACAATCCAAATATAAGCAATTTGGGCCAAGGAATATGTGATATGGAAACTTCACATTTTCTCCCATGGCATTACATTTGGAGGTAAATGGAGGTTTCTAATAAATAGTGATGTTCAAAAATCTTAGCAAAGTACCCGGTAACTCATACATGGTAGATATGCCTACAAATATTCCCCCACGACATAAATTTGGAATGAAAGATAGATGTCATACTAGTTCTATAGACTGCCAGAATAAAATAGTATGGTACTTAGGAAGGTCAACTCGCACAATTCCAAAAACACTATATTCATAATATCAATTCAAGTACACCCAGCAATCATGAAACATACACATTTCAATGTCCATGAGTGTAAATCCTTAGTAGTAAAGTAAGAGAGTATACTACAAGCATTTAACCATTTGACGGAGTATATTGCTTAATTTTCTTTTTTGTTGGCACATGATAAAAAGCTTAAAATTCATCTGCATTAATTAGATAAACCAAAACCTCATACTTCATATCGATAATCTAATTATTTAAACAATATAGCTTCTCAATTGAAATACCCCTGACCATTACAAAATAATGTATCAAGTTACTCACCTTTTCTCATACAATCGTAGCATATGTCTTGAAGAGACAATTGTTCGGATTTTTCCCCCTAATACACTTTCTGTCATCAAGAAAAAGAGACCAGACATGAGAGAACAATTTGATGGGTTTCTTAAAATCACATTCTTCACGTTATGATGTGAATCAAGTAATATTATGATAAAAGCAACCACAGATCAAAGAAAATACATTAAATGCCCCACTTCAACAACAGTTGTGACAGGTTGAATAAAATACAACTGCAAAATATTTCAGAATATTGAGCTTCAATTTCATTAAGCATTGAAAATTCTCTGGTATATGACAAAAGTTTCTTTTTTTGAACTCCAAGAATTGCTACATGTGTCTCACCTGTGGCTTCATGCAAAATCAATTTCATTCTGCTCGTAATGCAATCAGATTTTCCATCCAAACAACATCTTACGTATTAGATGGCCAAAGGCAATATTACAACTCGTGCCTTCCATTATTTCTAATTTGTACAGTTGATGAAATTTCCTCGGTAAGAAATTGCCCCAAGGATACAATTTCACACAAATGACACAAATGAAAACATAAAAATCCTGATCACACAGTCTGCTTACTGTCAGACTCTCACCTGAATTCTTAAAAATGTAAATTTTTGCCGCATTGGTATAGAAACAGCATGTACTTGAAACACTGATCTGCAGGTGCTACTCAGGGGCCATCTCCAAACAGAGACTACCTTGTAGCACTCCCAATTCTGTTATATATACCGGTAAAATTTGTAATTTCTTTAATTATTCAATCACATTGTCTACTTTTGACTAAGAAATTGTAAAGATATTGTTTTAAATTACTGACTTCAAGTTCAAAGTAAAAGGGGAAATTAAAGATATTAATTTACTTGTAATAATTGAGATGGTTCCTTATCTTATTACTCTAGAGTACATCAAATCAGTGTACATGCTCCAAATTGAATTTCAAATTGAAAACTCAATCATTCGGTAATCATTGAAGCCAGTCTATCATTACACTCAAGTGGTGACCTCATATAGAACACAATTTCCTTAGATTCCAAGCCTTGTAAGAATATCCAGAACATGACACGAGTGCCATCAACCTTGCCGTTGAGTTACTGCAGTGATTTGCGAGTGTAATTTTCACTCGTGGTAATCAAACTGTCATTTGAATAATGAAAAATTAATGGAGACAAAAGTTCATGGACTGGTCACAGAAAATTCCAAGTGGAACACTGCATTAAGCATGTCACGCATCTCAAACGAAAAAAGGGATTATAGTGATTTTTTGCTGACTCTGCTGTCTATACTGCTAAGCCTAGCAAGTATGCAGTTGTCCACTGTCATGCCGTTATCCAACAACATGAAAAGTCATATAGGTTCTTGTTCAAATATACTGGTAGTTGATTTATGGTCTGCTAAGATCTACTGATGATGTCATCCAGAGTATGTGAGATATGTCACATAATTTTGCAATTTATGCGTATTTTTTAGGATATTTTCGCGTGAGAATAAAAAAGGACATTTTCATGACGCTTGTAAATGTATCTGATATAGTGATACTGATAATTTTTATGTCTGCTGTGAATAGGGAGATGCCTTAATTGAGAAATCCAATTATATTTAATATAATAAAGTACTTTTTCTATCAACAAACTGCCTTTCAGAAACCAATTTTTTATTGCTTCAATACTGGTATATTGTCATTTTTACCACTACTTTATCAAGATAGTATTGTTGATTAAATTGCCAGGAAATTAATAAGATTGATTTTTCATATTTTTTTTAGTTTTAAATCAAAATAAGCATCCTTCAATCAAAGTAACCATGTCAAATTGCACTGAGAATGGTTGTTGTCATTTTTGCCAGTAGTCTGAGTGTGACATAGAGACTATAATATATCTATTACATTTCTTTAGATGAATCTGTGGTATGCCTTTGAAGGTAATGAATATGTCTCGTTGGACTCCAATATACCAAATTTCATTTTGTTGATCTGAGACGTCCAATTCTGGATTATGTTTCAGATAATCTTTGAGACCTAGCGTGAAGTCCCAGGTTGCTTTTACATGTATATACCAATACCTTGGCGGTCAAAAGATGAATGTAGTAACAAATATTCTAAAGCTATACATACTACGAGTGTATATGTCAGAATTTTTTATTGAATTCTCCTACTTTCTTACTTTGGTTGACTCACTTAAGCTATTTTGTTTTCTGAAACATGGTGAGACACCAACTGGAAAAGAAGATTTGAGTGAAAAGACCACTATTAAGAAGAAATAAAGCCATGTTCACTTCTTTACAGGGGGTCTTGAGGGGGAACAGGACTTGAAAGATGCTTAAAAAAGCAGTTACCATATGTTAAAGTTCAAAATGTTAATTATGTGCAATCAGGACAATAATCTCTCTCCTAATTAGAGAAATATGAATATGGATTACTTCACTGCCAATAAACATGGACATTAAGCATAGACGGACAGTTCATTACTTCAAAGTTTGGTGCTGTTGTCATGGTGACCATCAGCCATCTGATGATGACCATGATGTCATATAAAGTGACAGAGTATCTGATTTATACCTTTTACAACTGAATTAGTTGATTTACTTTACAGGCCAATCAATTTTATTTGTCCAGCTGGATATTTGTATGTAGAGAGACAGAAATAGAAGGGTTAACTGGACATTCTTAGAATTGCTCTGCATTTGTAATACCATGTTTATATAAACGATTAGGCAAAACTTACAAAATACTGAGAGAATTAACTTGTCAGATATTGTTACCAAATTACACAGTGTGAATGCGTCACTTTCCAGACGAAGTCAGGAATCCATAAATGTATGCAATGGTAGAACTGATAAACTTGTCAAGAACAAGTGTTATGAAAAACCAACAATGCTACAAAATGTAGCTCCATAGGACAAAGGTACTGAGGAAACAATCAGAGTCAGTCTGAGCCCATTTCTGGTTGTTAAGATACTTTGGAATCCATAAACTTCTTTGTTGACTTTTGTCTGTCTATAGACATTGAAGTGGGTCTTTGGACTGTCCAACTACTTCTGCACTCAGTTCAAAGGTCATGTAGTAAAGCATTTCCCTTCTGCTTGTCCGGCACATAGTACATTGAGCTGTTACATGTAATAGTAAAGAGTAAAGAGGATTTCTTATAATGGAAGTATCCAGCTACAAGGCTACTACACACAAAGGGTATAAACCTCTTGGTATTGGGAGAATGGCAGTTGGAAGAAACAGTCCTAAAAAATTGATGTATATATCGTAATGACAAAATTTTTCGTACAATATGTTACTTCGAAGTAAAATTACACATCATCTCTCATATTGTTTTAAAAAATAAATATAGCAGAATTATAAAAAATGTATGCATCAATAGCAAAAAGCATGATGAATGTTATCAATGATCAAAATGTGCAGGGTGTTCTCATTGTTCCAGTATGACATCTGAACAAATGTCAACAGCAAAGGTGAATATATTTTGATGAAAAATTAAGTTATTAGGTAAAAGGAACATTAGTACAGTCAACAATATGGATAAATCATTTCCCTGGAAATAATCAGTGGTTACATTAATGGAATTGCAGAGTTAAGTGATTAAGGCAATTTTTGGTTGACCCGGATGAACATAGGGTTCAGGTCGATGTTTCTTAATTTGTTAAATGAGAGTACAGGTTTGACCATGAAACACTTCAGTGCAATTGTAAAGATTGCACCAGAGGGTTAATAAATTCTGAAAAATAGATGAATTGCTTGCAGAGATAATTGGAATGTGTAAGCTCTTTATAGATGGATTATTTGTAGAGATATTATGGGAAAATGTAAGCCAGTACCTTCTCTATATCATACAATTTTCAGTTTAGAAAGTGCAAAAAGAATTCTCATCTGACTTGATCAAAGTGTAGATCAGCTTTCTGAAGGCTTATTCGTTACTGAGTGGTGCTAAAGTGACTGTTTTTTATTGACCAGCCAGGTTGCATCAAGTCTAAGAAACATTTTGATAATATTTTGTTATTCCATTATGTTAAGACCTTAATATCAAGAAATTGCATGTTTTCACTTGAATGTCTGAATCGCATTGTACCATCAATTGTACTCATATATAATTATAGACCATTGTTTTCTCAAGGGTCTGTGATATAATTAAAATTGAAATTTGATATTCAAAATTGAAAGTCGTAAACTTTTACTCACACTTTCTTAAAGAAACATTTAACCATTTCTTTTTAAAGTGGATAATAAAATTTGGGGGTCACACAGCAAAATTTAGTACTAGAGAAACAAATTACCCGATATTTACCAACACTTGAAATTCAAAATGGCCGCCATCCTTGTGTTAACTCACGGTCATTCCACAAAACCGTTTTGTGGAGTGACAATGGTTAACTCTATGGGAAAAATAAAAGTTTTGATTTTTCACAAAAGTAAGCCAGTGAAAAGTTTATTGACTTCAAGAGCTTCAAAATGAGTGCCCCAGAAGTGGTAGACTAAAAAGCCGTGCTAAAAAGGTATTGTGAAAATTTCAGAGTCCAAATATCAGTCCCTTAGGTGCATTCTAACTTTTGAGTTAAAAACCCTTTCAGCCCCTCTGAATTTCTGTACCTGGATATACCCACCCTGTTGAAACAATGTAAATGTTCTAAACTCTGGTGGTGAAAGGGTTTATTCCTGAAGGCAGGTCAAGTGAAACAGGCTAGGTGAACTACAGTCAGGTGGTGACATGCATGACTACATCAAAAATCCATTATGAATAAATGACTGCTAGTAATCAACGACTGTTAAACAGTTTTTCATCAAATATTGATTTTAATAGTCAACATTCACTGTTGGAGTAGGCCTACAGGAATTTTAGATTGAAATAATTAAACAACTCTGCACCTTGTCATCTTATTTATGGCATATATTGATTCTAAATGGTACAGGAAGTCTTGTTACAAAAGTCGTATTGACCCGTAATGTAATTGTATAATGGCATGGCCATGGAACAATTCGTTTAATAAAACCATTGCCTGTACAGCAATCTCAGAAAGCAATTGTAGCAGGAAAATGATTTTTAAATTTAAATATTTTACAGTGCAAAATAAACAAGATGATCAAATTGGTTGAACCAGTCTGCATAAATGTAGTGGTAATAGCTTGTCTATTATGCAAACACAGCTTAAAATTATAATAAACAGGTGGTCGTGGGGACTGATGTCTGAAATCTTTGCAGACAAATTGCAGTAGAGAGAATGCACATATAATCCATTGGCCATTGCGTACTGGTGGACTCTCAGTCCCAAGCTGATTTCAAATCATATTGAAGTACATGTATCCTAGTTGAGTTTTGGAGTTTGTGCATCATACTTCATACAAGGGTAGCCTTAACCCACCTGTCACCAAACACTCCTATCAAAATCCCACAGTAATGACATCCTTTTCAAAGGCCACAAAGTCAAGGAATTCTCAGCAGTTATGAAAATAACTGCTGAATTCTTTATTCAGAATTCCAACCCTCTAAAACTCCAAGATAACTGAAAGTGAAAGGATGTAGTGAATCATTTCTCACGACTTATTTATTTTACAGCAGAATCATTGATGCTTTTACAGCAAAAAATCAATTCACTCATTGGGCTGCTGGCATAAATACAACACTTAATCTAGTTGTAATAAGCAAATGTATGGTTAACTGTATTGTTTTAAATGTGTGACAAGGGCCTGGGCAGGACTGTACTCTTGACAGATGTATTCTTTCGCATACCCTGTCCTGTAGCCATTATTTATTTATTGTGCGTGATGCACACAAACCAATGTGTGGGGTATTTTATCATATAGACTAGCCTCATTATCAAAGGTTTTGTCACGGTGTTATACTAACTATTCAATTTATGTCATTAGAAAGTAATTTTAGTTGAGATTATTATGTGTTGATTTGCATACTCCCTATCAGTGCCTACAGTGCTATCTATGCCCACCCTGGAAAACTTTTTCAACGTTTGAACATTTTGGCTCTGTTGTATCTGTAATGTCAGTGTGTATGGTGCCTGTTCACAGTTTTTCTGATAAAAGTGAAATGTGTATAATGATGACTGTAGTAATTGCATTTTGAAGATAATATTCAGGAAAGAAATTATTTCTGCAGAATAATGTCAGCTAGGGCAGTCTGCTAGCCAGTCATAGATTGTCTGTATGCCTGATTTTCACAAACTATTCGTATATAGTGGGGATATTTATTTGCAAGGCTTGAACTTGTTCATGGTTTCAGAATTTAATTATCCATTTGTTTATTTGTATATTTATTTATTTATTTATATGTATTTATTTATTTATGTATATGTATTAATTTATTTTTATGTTTTTATTTATTGTTTTTACTTATTCATTTATTATTATGAAAATTATTGGTGGGCTTTTTGAAATTTCTGATCTGCAGACATCCATAGATTTTCATCTTTAGTGAACTGAATTTTGACTGAAATTTTGTATTAGCAGTGCAGTAGCTTTTATTGTTTTCCAGCTGATGTACTTACCTTATGGTATGAACACAGACAGACACACACACACACACACACATCTATAGATTGTAAATGTAGCCTCTTAAAGTGTGATAGATTTGCTGCTATTCCAACATTACATATAGAGATTATTTGTACAGTCACCGAATGGCCCAGCAAAATTTCTTTGAGTATTCATAATGAGTAAAAAGCAGTATGGTGAATGTTTTCAGTCAGATTGGAATTTATAATAAGGAAGGACATTGGAGACTATCTGTTAATTTTCACTGCATCATAAATTTATTGTTATTACCATGAGACTATGAGTTATGAATCATACTGCAATGTGCTGGATGGGATTTATGACATTTTTATACCCGTAGAGTGATGAGTAATATGAGGCAATGCTGCCCTTTGTAACCCATATCCTCATTTCAACCAAAAATAAGGAGAAAATTGCAGAATTATCATGGAAAGATTATTCAAAGTTAATTGGTATTGAGTCCATCTCCCATTTTGGTTTCAAAAAGTGTAGATTTAGTCACAGATGTAAGGAATTGAAATGGAGAACACCATTTGAAAAAAAAGTAAATCATATATCTCAGCGTAATCAGATCACCTGTGTGCTTCACTTCAAAAAATCTCAGAGAGGGGTAAACAAATTATTTTCAGATCTACTACCCCATACAAACCTGAGTAGCCAACAGAAATCACTAAGTCCTCCCTCAGTTTTCAAGTGGTATACTAATCACTAGCTGAGTATTCACTGGTCCATTTGGCTAGTTGAAGCAAAACTCTTAGCTGGTCGATTTGCCAGCCATTATAATGATTCTCAGTATTCTCACCTGAAATCTCACTGGAATAAGTATGTCATGAACCAACAGTACACTCTCTTAAAAATCTATTGGCAGCCATGCACTTTTGAAAAAGAAGAAATGGCACGGATTCAATTGTGGTAGTTGCACATGTTCAAAACTAAACAGTTTAGTTTTCCCTCAAAATGCCATATAATGGTAAGAACTGATAGTATAATATATATTGAAAGGATATTGGAAACAATTTAAAACAGTCTAAAATAGTTATCAATTGTTGAATAAAAAGAATATCAGAACTGATGTCAGTAAAAGGTCAGTGTTACAACAGAAGTTAAGGTATCTGAGTAATTTTACAAATGTTACATAGTAGTTGAGGTATTCAAGCACGTTTTATCAGAGTTAAGTGCAATGTTTCACAGTTGGGGATACAACAATTTTTGTTTTCATCACTGAATATGAGCCGAATATAAATGACAAAATTACTTTTTACATTCTCACTTATGTGGTTTGTTTTTTGTCATTTTTTCCCAAGATTCCATGGAAGTCAAATATCCACAGCTATGGGGCAATGGTTACGTGGCATTTCCTAAGCTGCTGACAGCCTACAAGACATTCCAGATCACGTTGGAATTCAGGCCAACCAAACTCAATGGATTGCTGTTATTCAGCAGTGAACGGCCCACAGCCAGAGGCGACTTTTTCTCAGTGGCATTGATCAATGGTCATGCCGAGTTCAGGTACAAACCATCAATAGTATATTTATGAAATAATGCATCTTAGTAATTTCTTTTTTTGGACATTTTCCAAACTGTCAAACCAATGTAATTAAAATTGTATCCATACAGATATTAATCCACTGGATGTTGCCACTTTTGATCAGCAAGCTGATTGTATTTGTCAAAGTTGCATCACAATTACATTTCTTTCAATTAATTCTGTCAGTTTAAATATGCAACAGCTGCTTGAACGAGCTGAAATTTTCAAGTTAAATGTGCATTGTTCTGTCAATTGCACATGTGAGTATATAATGTGTATGATTGTTGGTAGGATTTTTCTGTTCACTGTAAAAGCAAAATCTCAATTGCAATATTTTGTATTAAATCTATAAAAAATTTTATAGCATTATTAAAAATTGTTAATCCCACAATGAGACAACATCATCCTTAAATTCTTATAGAGTCTTACTTACATGTAAGTGAGATCTTCAAAAATAATTCCAACCTATTCAATTCTGATTCCGTATTCAACACATTCAAGCAAAGAGAAGAAATTTAATTCATCATTTATTTATTTTATATTACCCTTAAGGTAGTATGAGACTCAAAAATGAAAGACTTAAACTTTTGCACAAACTTTCCCCAAAGAAACTTTAAACCTCTCTCTGTCAAAATCAAGAGAAAAAATTGGGGTCACCTTGCAAAATTTGGTACCAAGGAAACAAAACAGATATTTTAAATTCAAAATGGCTGCCAATTACCGGTACTTGTGTTAGCTGTATGGAGGAAAATTAAAATTCTTGATTTTCACTAACGTAAGCTGGTGAAACTATAGTTACTCCATGAGTTTTATGGCCCAACAAGAAGCAGACCAAAACAGCATTATAAAAGTTTAAGAGTCCATATACATGTATCTATCCCCAAAGGACATTCTACTTTAAGTCAATGCATTGCACAAATGTTTTCATACACTGAAATAGTTGAGTGAATGAATACATCATAGGTATTAAATGCTATAGAAAATTGACCATGATGATGGTGAGAAGGTAATGTATTAACACAAAAACAAAACAAAATTCTAATCCTTTATATGTGTATGCTTCTCTTAGTGTATTTCATACATCAGATAGATGATGTACCTTTGAATATGGAAATAGATTATGTCCCTAGAAGTGTGTAAATAGATGATGTATCTTTGAGTGTGTAAATAGAGGATGTACCTAGAGTATGTAAACAGATAATGTAAATAATAGATGATGTACCTTGGAATATGGAAATAGATGATGTACCTAGAAGTGTGTAAATAGATGATGTACCCTGGAATGTGTAAATAGAGGATCTACCCAGAGTATGTAAATAGATAATGTATCTTTAAGTGTGTATGATGATGTTCCTTTGAGTGCCTGCATGGATGCAACTTCACCAAAAGCTCAATTTTGAAAGAGAGAATTAGTCCACGCTATAACAATCTTAGAGTCTAAAAAATATCTTGAGATTTTAATGGCAATCTTTTAATTATGTTATAATTACTGACTGTCTTTTGTTTCAGGTTTAATTGCGGCACAGGTGCAGCAATAATTCGGAGTAATTACACAGTGACTCTGAATAAATGGCATAAATTGACAGTGTACAGATCACGCTACAGTGGTTGGCTCCAAGTCAATGACGAAGAAGCAGTGCATGGCCAGTCACCGGTAAGTTCAGAAATCATCAAAATCATCAGCCCTTGACATCTTCATGCACGGCAAATCACAGAAAATGACAAGAAGAACTCATTGTCAACCTTCAGGACCTAGCAAAACTGATAAACTCTGATTTCTAAGAGTCAATGATCGACTATCTTGCACATTCTGCTTTTGAAAATGTAGAGTTTGGTCTCTTTTTCCATCTATAACTGGCACCATTTGCACATTGAAGTTTACATCAAAATAGAACACACAGACATGCAGGTAAAAGAACTTGTCAATAATGATAGGTAGGTTCAGGGAACTTTGACATGAAGTAAGAACTCCCAGTTGCAGTTTTAAACCTAATTCACTAGCTGTTACTTTCTGAACTATGGAAAAAAATTGATGTAATTTTTTAGCGTATAGGCGATCACAAGAAGCACGTTTATCGCTTTTCTGTTGCAGCTTTGTACTAAAAGGGACTTTCTGAATATGACGTTTGTTGGAGCTAAATCTGAGATAAAATGTCACTTTTCATTTCATGGTATTCAGAGATTCATAAAGTCATTTGGACATGTTATTAGCTCTGCCTGGATGCACTTGCCATGACGACAAACGTCATGGAAATCTATGAAGCAGGTGTTCGGAAAATCACTTCCTGTAGGATATTCTCAGTACTGGCAGGACTTCCTGAAAAAAGTCAAAAGACCCTAGGATAGATTACAAATTTGCAATGCTATGAGTCAGCGATAAATCCAATATGAATTGTATATGGTACATGCTGTGAGCAGGGATTAATGCTCCTTGTATACGGTATATGTAGTCGATACACGCAGTACAAAAGTGCCCTTCTGAGTGATGCATAGAATGGTTGTTTTTATAAAAGCACCTCATGGCCACGCAGTGAACCAAGAGCCTTGCAACTTTCACGCTCCAAATTCACAAACTGACAAAATTCCATTTGCAAATTTTCTATTAGACAATGATAATTCGTCATTTTGTTATCAGGATCTATCAAAACATCAGGACGTAGAGAGAGTAGAGGTACCGGCCGGCATCATTTAATGATATGTCGGAATGAGTGATGGTTTTGCTCTGAAGTACCAGGTGGTCATTAGTGGGGAGAAAGCAGACTCCTCATGACACTCTACTCTCATTTTTGAAACATAAATCATACCACCGCAGATGTTTCACCATGAAATTCCCATCAAGGAATCCATTAAACCATGACATTTGTTGTACCTTCAGTGCACTAGCACTGTCTAGTCTGCTTGCTTTGAAGAGGGACCATTTCATCTCTAATACGTGCTTGATGATCAAACTTAAAAAAAAATTTTCATTAAAAGAATAAGCTTCAAACAAAAAATACCCTAGAATAATGTCAAAAAAATACAGGCGACAGCCAAAATCCCTTGTATTTCTTTGAAATCCTGAAAATTTCATGTCATGAGAGAAAAATGCAATGTTCATATTGTAGAATGAAAATTAGCATCATTCAAAATGCATCAACGTTATCAAGAAAAATACATAGATATGCAAGTTTTAACGAAAATTATTTTTACGTTCCTTTATAAAGGAAACTATTTGATGCCTTATTTCTGACCAACTCCATATGGGATAAAAGTACCCAAATTCTAAAAATTATTTCTTCATTGTATTGGCATAAACATTTTCAGATTGTGTAGTTTGCCTGAAAAATGGTTACTGTTATAGCCCCTTGAAAACGTAAATATCACAGATATTATAAGTAAATTTTATAATTTAGCAAGTGTCCAATAACCAACTGGTGGTTAAATGGTATGATGTCTTCAACATTATGATTCACTGCATCTTCAATAGTTAATTTAAAATCTAAAAAATCCCTTACGCAAACATCCTTAACTTACCTTTTCAGTCCCTGTCATTTCCGACCCACTTTTCCCTTTGATAGGAGGGTAATCACACCATCAGAAGCAAAGAGCTTACAACGTGTATTAAAGCAGTTTAATGACAAAGATTGACTCATGGAATATCCATCAGTAATCTACTTTCTCAGGGGAATATCAAATCATAACCAAGGGCAATATCAACTTTGCAACATTAACCCCGCTGACTACAGGGTAGTATCAAACATTAACTGCATCTACCCCAGGGGAATATAAAATGTTGACCAGATTTGGACCAGCGATCTTCACCCAAGGAAATATGAAACATTACATCATGTCATCCTGTGGGGAATATCAAACATTAACAATGTCAGTCTCGGGCGAATATCAAAAATTAATTATGTCTGCCTTAAGGGAATATCAGATATCGACCCCAATAATACCTCAGGTCAATATAGAATATTAACTCGTGAAACCATGGGAATATAAGTATTAACCATGTCTTCCCTAGGTGGACATCAAACACTCGCATTTGCCTCATAAGCTTTTCAGTGTACTGTTATTACAGGGCCTAGCTTTGCTGAACGCTGACTCTCTGCAGAACCTTACCCTCAAAATTTAGTGAATAGTTTTATGGCTCACAATTTTTTCATTTAAAATGATGGGAAAGTCTACTTAATTTTCCCAATCTCAGATAACCTGAATATTAAAATAATTTACAAATGCTTTTAAAGTTTGTCTCCAGAGAGCTTATTGTGAAATCCAGGAAAAGTCAATGACCTTTCTTGACTGAGAATTCACCACCAATATACAGGAAACAAATCCAGAAAATCTCAGAATGTAAGAATCTGTATTGCATCCCTGATACAAATGGAAGTCTCAGAAACAGTTCTATACAGAAATGCTGATCATTGATATGCAAATATGAAAATAATCCGATCCCATATTTAATACCTCAATGCATAATCTTTTAAATATTGATTTCTTCTATCATTGCAAATGTGGCCAAGCATCAGTGAAAGTGAGAATTTAAAAATCAGTAATTATACTTTTTTCATGGAAAACTTCAACGTTGCATGGCTGTGATTTCATTTTTATCGCTTTTTCCTCCACGCATGAACGTGAACTGTGATTTTTTTCTTCTGAAGGGTTTGTACAACAGGATAACTCTTAGAGAACTCTTTTACCTTGGTGGATACAAAAACATCACAGCCATATCCAGGTACACTGGCATAGACAGAGGATTTGCCGGGTGTGTGAAGTCTCTCACAGTTAACGAACACCGCTACGATATGAGAAAACGCATTGAGAAAACAAACAAACGAGGACAGGTTGTGTCGCAGATTGGTGACATTCTGGAAGGCATGGATGTCGGTAAGTGGAATACTTGATTACAATGGGTGGAAGGTATCGCCATGGATACGGCGAAGTACCAACACTTGAAAAGAGACCGCATCCAATGGATGTCGTGACTGCATACAGAATAGCTAGGCGGCTTTTTTTGCAAACAGCCAATCTGAATCTTGTATGAATGATCCTGTACTACAAAAGAGTACAATGAATATGTCTGTAAGTGGAATATTCATACAGAATGGAGTGTTGATAATTGAAATTATCGGCCAAAATAAACACATTGCAAGTGAAAGAATGTCATCATTTGCTATTAATGGAATATCTTGTTTTATGAGAGAGAGGAGAAAGTACGCAAGAGTTTCTTCAATAAAATGCCTTCAAATATGCGGCATGCATTTCTATAATGTACAGATGGGTTTTTGGCCAAATTTTGCATTTTGGTTTTTACTGCTGGAGTGTGTTATTGGGTGTACGAATCTCTGTAAGTTCAAAAAAAATACATATTACATACATATATATATATATATATATATATATATATATATTTTTATATATATATATATATATATATATATATATATATATATATATATATATATATATATATATATATATATATATATATGAAATTGTATTATCTATGCTGCAACTTTGCTATACTAAAAGATCATAAACTGTGTGACAGGAATGTATAATATCAATGATATCAGATATATCTTTTCCTTTTGCTATCTCCTAGCTTTTAGAAATTTTTTTGCAGATTTTAAAGAAGCTATTTATTGAAGAAATCAATAATTTAGTATTTTCTGTTAACACAGAAATTTTGCTGACATTTTAATCTTCAAAAAGGTTTCTTCTGTGAATGTGTAAGAAGCATCAAGTCAGAAATATAATTTTTACATTGTCTTTTGCAGTGTTCAAGGTCACTTTAAATATAAATTGGTATTATTTGAAATTAATTGTTCCGTCACAGCTTGAAACAAACTGAAAGAGTGTACAGTCAGTAATACATACTTTTAACATTCATACCTATAGAACAGATAATAAAGCAATATTACAAAAAATTTGGGTGTCTACCACTCTGAGAAATATTAGCTGACAACTTGAACTGCAAAGATTGATGTAAAATACTGCAAGGTCCCAGTTGACATTCACATAAATTATCGTCCATAATCAATGATATTGAGATTCATGGTTAAATTATTGTATTATATAACTAAAAAAATGAAATAGAATCTGGCACGTTTAACTTCTGATGCAAATGTTTTACAGTTTATCAATCCCTACACAGAAACTACTTTGATGTATGTTGCAACGTGTTGACTTTTCGTTGAATAAACAGTGAGATATCTTGGACCAGACTGTCAACACCTCATATTACTCTTATCAAAGCCGCATAGTTCAAATCCTGACATGAATAAGATATACTGTATACTCAAAGAAAAACCATATCTATCACATTGTGATAAATTACCCTTGCTATCGAATTACAAGTAGGATGCCATTCTGTGTGGACAAAACATCCACGACTCAATAGGCAGTGATAACTTTGACATTTAGACATGCGACAGAAACAGAAAACTTACCAAGTGGTTGGTTGGTCTTTGGAAAGTTGATAAAAGGCAAAAAGAATCTACGTTCATTGATTTTATTCCTGTGTCTGTTTAAATGGTACAATCTGTTAGTTGGCGAAGGTCTCCACAAAGTAACCGTAGCTTCCAACACGTCACACAGCATAATGTGTTCCTGTACATTATAGGAGCAAGACTATATCTTAGTTCTATTAGACATTGAAAACAGTGACAGATTCAGACAGCTGTTTGTCACTCTGACCATATAAGTACTGCATATCAGCTTCTTTGATAGTGCTATCAATTTGGACAGATTAGTTAGTGTCATTCAGATCAGCTGGTCTACAAAAAGACAGTTTGTAAATTTTCATTGATTCAGCCTTGTACAACGGCTATAGTATCATGAGTATAAGTATTAGCACTTTGACAAGATGGCCACAGTGACACATATTATTGCATTTGCCGTTTAAAATTTACCGAAGCTTTGGTCAGGAACCGGCAAACCAGACGCAAACTGGCAAAATGAATACTTTATCTGTAATTGTCCTCTGTAGAAACTAGAAAATAAAAAGGTTTTGTGTCAATATCCTTGCCTGCTGTTAAGTGTAGGATGTAAAATTCATACAAAATACTGCGTGCATCATTAAAAACAGTGTTTATGAAAAGGCCATCCTAAGATCACAACTTTATGGTATTCAAATGTTTCCTATTCTTTCACCTCATAAGACAACAATCCTATTTTGTGCCTTTGATTAATATTTCAGAATTTATATGATTATTAATATTCTTGATTTAAAGCAAAGAGCTAGTACTCAAAAATATAGAGAATTTCATAGAAAACAGGAAATCACCTGTCATAAAATTTTGTCAAGAATTTTATCATAGTATTTCACATGGTCAATATTGTAAGCTACTGTCAATTTACTGTAAATTTCCACCTGTACGGTGTGTAAATGTCAGAGTCCTATTGTAAGAAAATCCAGTAGCATAAATGCAGCCTAAGGGAAGTTTGACAAAGCTTCTGTTTTTGTGTAGTCATTTGTACCATACCGTGTTTCTCATGTCACTGAATTAGAAAACGATACTTGCAGTATATACTCTCTCAATTCTGTGATATGATACTTTGTCAGATAGTGTTGAGAATATTTTATGACTATGAAACTGCTATTTGTATTGTTTTCACTTCATACCACTCATTGATGCATATACCGGTATTAAGATGATGATTATGCAACAAAACCGCACTACAGACATGAAATAACTTAATCCTATTCATTCTGTGTCAATTGTTTTGCTGAAGAGCGAGATCATCCCCGTTTGCCGATGACACTTGTTTTTGACAAAAAAAGCGTCTTACATGCTTCAGCAGGCTCAGCAAGACAGCACATGAAATAATACATCCGTCACCTCAGATACTTTACTGCTGAAATGAGTTAGGACTTCCCATCTCAAGCAGATTATTGTCAGTATATTATTACATGGTAATCCTAGCTGGAATTCCTTGTTGTGTATGGGATGGGTTGAAATTCTTGCCATTTTTATCGTCTGCTCTGACAAAAGGTCGGAATTGTAAGGTCATGACCTACGACCAAACACCCAACTCACAACAAAGTAGCCCCAAAGGTGTTACATTGTATGCAGATTGTGTTCTTTCCTCCCTTGTCCAAAAAATGCAATATTTTCATTGCTTTATGATTATATGCAACAATTCCTTGTATCAATGTGATGAAAATTAAAAGTAAAAAAGTAATATACAAACTACAATATACAAAAATTACCAGCGAATAACCATGAACCAAAAATAAAACAAATATTAAAAGGAGTGCAATAATACTAAAATGAATTGTAAACCTTAAGCTGCCCTGGTGTTAAATCTTGTATGTATACTTATCTGATTTGAGTTTAGACACTGTCACTGCACAGATGAATATTGACAGTGAAAATATATCTTTCATGTACACAGCGTATTCTGCACTTTTTCCTCTGGTTTGATGTGTTTTCATTGTTCTACGGATTGATTGGCTCTTTGCATGTACAGATACGATGTCATAGTGTGTTAAACTCTGGCACTGATTATCAAATTCTTGAAGAACTGCAAAATTCAGGGGCCCACACAAAAGGGCAAGTTTGTACAACATGCTTTCAAACGTTCTCTCAGTTGTAACTGCAAAATGTATGTGTTTGCCCTGAGGAAAGTAATTGATGAAGTTTGGAAAAGCAAAGACCCAAAATAACCATGACATTGCTTTCTATGTGAAATCGATTTCTTTCATTCTGTTTTTGATCCACACATCAGTTTGTTAAACACACAATGATATGCATTCAAATGATATGTCAATACATTGTCAACACAGTTTCCGGCTGTTTTGTGTTTTCTTGAATATCCATATTAACTTTCAGCTTTGGTCTAGCCCATGACTTCCTTTCATAAAGTAGAATTGATGAAACGAAATGCAGCAATCAGTTCATACACTGTGTTTATCCAACATATCAGTGAAGAAAAATGAGACTGCAAGCAATCATACAAAAGTGATACGCATTTCATGCAGTGAAAAAAGTTCACTTTCTGCATTCGTCTGTTTTGCATGAACTACAGAGGGCTCCCTATAGCATCTCCAACTTTGAATGTGGCAGTACAGACTGTACTGCAGAGTCTTTCATACATCAACCAACCAGCCAACTCCATTTTCCATCAAAGGGGTGACAGCATTACAATGGACTAGACATTAATGTTTAGGGGTCAAGTATGATACATGTTATAGTCATCACATACAGATTTTTATGTCTGACCTTTAGTATTGCATCTTGCTTGGTCACAGCATATCACAGATTCCATGTTGGTATATAAAGCTATTTGAGTAGTTTAGACACAAAATGTAAGATTTATTTTTTGTTCTTCAGTCCTTATTGAAAATAAAAATTGGCAGTTTATGAGAATTTATTACAACAGTTTACGAGAAGGTCGAAAACAAAAAGAGAGAGGTGAATATTAGGACCTTGTTTATGAGTGATAATACTATACCTTAAAGCCCTCCATGACATTCCTGATGTAATTTGATATATAATAGCATCTCAGATGATGACCTACGCGGTTGCTCAGTACATATCTGAAATACCTTGCATTGTCATCACCAGTTTAAACGCAACCTGCCTGTGTTGTGTCTTCAGAACAGCTGTCGCCAGCCATCACAAATAACAAATGACACAGTGAATACCCTGTCTGCAAAAAACAAAATTCAGAACCATTAAAAACTAAACAATGAGGAAGTATACATAACACAAACTTCTAAAAATATATTCGAACAATGAATGCTTGAATAGCATTTCACTAGAGAAAACAAGGTGATAAAGTAGTTTCCGTATTTCAAAGCAATGGGATAGCACTGCCGTAAGCATATTTCAGTTTTTTTGTATTTTTCCTTTACTTATTTTTGTTTCTATTCTCCTTTACCTGAAAGAATGTTACTATAATAAAATGGCCATTATGTTGCTTGTCAAATAAGCCCTTGTGTTTATGATGTTGAGGGCGCCCTTCTAGCATCTATCACTGGCATCATTGATACGTTTAACCATAGACCCTAGAGAAACAGTCTGTGGCTTAATTGGTATCTCTGAATTAAATTCACTTTGACATTATGTTGGTATTTATTGAAAGCTTGAATTTATTGTGTGCAACATCTGCACATAACGTCATTGCAATTAGAAAAATAATCAGAATGACTTGTCACAAAATGTCAAACCAGAAATAATTTTAAATTGAAAGTGACAACACAGAGATATCTTTATTCCACAGTGACCTTGTGTCAGCAATCTTCATCAAGTTATTGATCGCCAATGTAAATATGCATTAGATATTAGAGTGGAATTTGTTTCAAAGTAAAAATATTGATTCTGTTGTTTACTCTTATGTCCAATCCATTATCAAATTTAAGCACCAGTCATTCTATGCTTTATGTTTACTCTGCCTTGTTTATCAAATTTGTCCATGCTGTATGAAACCAACTAAGTAATTACGTCCTTCTGTAGATTCAAAATATGATATCAATAATATGTGTGGAAAAATTTTGAATTGAATATATACAGCAGATGTTCTGTTTACTGTATTAGCTGTGTATATTATCAGAAAACTTTTGTATTTTATTCAAATGCAACTTTTTCAGCAGATACCTATACAGCATGTGCTAAGAAATATTTTAGTCATGACACTTACGTAAGCAGAGACAAACCTATCTACAATGTTTTCTTCCATCGTGTATATTTTGTACTCTTTCATTTAACCTACCATTCATTGACTTAACCCTGTGAGTGCTGCAATTTTTCCGACCAAAATTATAGTGTGCAACATTTTACCAATTTTGTGAATTTTTCTATAATTTTTTGACAATTTTGGACCAAATGCACATCACATTTTATTGGCTTCAGATTTATATCAAAATTTTAGCAACAATTAGAAAAAATTGACTGGTGTATATTTTGATAAAGGCGACAAAAATTGACTTTGGCACTCAAAGGTTAAGATTCATCATACTTGTGCAGCATTGGAATAAAATTAGAGTATGATCTGTGGTATAGTTAGTATATGTATTAGTAGTGCCATGAAAATACAGAAGATTGTTGTAATTGGTCTGTCAAAGAGACATGACATAAAATATCTGAGAGTAACTTCTGTTACTGGCATAGCGTTTTTCAACAGAAACAGACTACACTGTGACGTACCTGCATTTCTGACATTTCACGATAATTCTTCCATTCATTCCAGACTGTGAAACTCATTATAGTGAATTCATGAAAGCTTTAGCTGGAAGGTAGCCATCTGTCATGTGTACTGCGACCTTTTCCTTCAAATCAATTCATACAAACATTTGTATAAGTGGCTGTGTTCTGAGTATTATTTTAGCTTTTAGGTATGGTGCTACAATGTGGGCTAAAATTTACTGTACACCATGTATACTGAATAATTCTAATAATATGAGTCACCATACTCGGTCTCAAACTTGAAGTACTCTGAACTTTCACTTATTTGCTTGGCCACGCAGTGCTTCCATACACAAAGAAACTGAGGCTAGGCCTATGTTTCAACGACAATCCTTCCTCCATACACACCAATGTATGCTTTTCAAACATACTTAGCCTCAGATAGCAGAATGTCAAATAGGGGTACCACTGAAATATTTGCCCTGGCACAGTTGTCTTCAAAGAAGATTTAATACATTGAACACAGGATTGTGTCAGTATACTCTCAAGTTAATGTCCTAATTTTTTAATCATGTGATTTTGATGACTAGTTCCTGATGTACCAGAATAAATACTCATATTTATGTATATATTGAATAAATATTGATGTCTAAATAAAAGGTCATTTTAATAGCAGTTTACCTCCATTTAAATTCTGATTTGAACTTTTGATTTTGATGACTAGTGCCTGATGTACTACAATAAATCATTTAGTAATTTATCTCCACTGATTTTCTAAAAGGAAAAAAACTGCATACAAACTATTCTGATAGAGGACTTGTTCATCTTCTTCAAATACAATTTGTCGAATATCATGTTTGTTGACTAACAATCATTCGTTTTCTTACTGTATCAACCTTCGTTTCAGGTGAATGCAGTAGCAGTGTTTGCAAGAACGTGACTTGCCATGGAGGTGGTACCTGTCTTACTGATTCAGTGGATACCTACATCTGTCTCTGCCCTCTTGGAAGAGCCGGTATTCACTGTGAACAAGGTGATGAACTTCCCTTGTACAAATTTTGAGTTTGGACTGATAAAAACAAAAAATAATGAAGTTTGACCTGTAGAGGGCAGTAGATTAACTTGTTCATCAATCACAACATTTGTCCAGTGATGTTCTGTCAGAGACTGACTATAACTTTAACAAGTCATCGTTGATGACACAGTCCCCACTTGTTAATGGGTGCTTTGATTACAGGTCCTCAGAGAGGATAGAGTCCTCTTCATTAGGTCTGTGATAAAAATACTTTTGAATAAATTCGCTTGATACATGTCTGAGTTGTAGTTCAGGAGATGAGAAAATCGTAATAAAATGGCCACATGACGGCCATATTGGATTGAATCACAAAACAAATCAATGTGCATATGTATGACATAGGTCAATGTCCTTGTACCAAGTTTGAATAAAATTGGTTGAGATATGCCTGAGTTATGGCTCTGTACATGAAAAAATCGTAACAAAATGGCCGCATGGCGGCCATATTGGATCGTATCACAAAACAAATTGATGTGTATAGCTATGACATTGGTCAATGTCCTTGTACCAACTTTGAATAAAATCTGTAGAAACATGCCTGAGTTATAACTCTGTACATGAAAAAATCGTAATAAAATGGCCGCCTGCTGGCGGCCATATTGGATCGTATCACAAAACAAATCAATGTGCATATGTATGACATAGGTTAATGTCCTTGTACCAATTTTGAATGAAATTGGTTGAGATATGCCTGAGTTATGGCTCTGTACATGAAATAATCGTAACAAAATGGCCGCCTGGTGGCCATATTGGATCGTATCACAAAACAAATTGATGTGCATAGCTATGACATTGGTCAATGTCCTTGTACCAACTTTGAATAAAATCTGTAGAAACATGCCTGAGTTATGGCTCTGTACCCCGGTACATGAAAAAATCGTAATAAAATGGCTGCCTGGCGGCCATATTGGATCGTATCACAAAACAAATTGACATGCATATGTATGACATAGGTCAATGTCCTTGTACCAACTTTGAATGAAATTGGTTGAGATATGCCTGAGTTATGGCTCTGTACATGAAACAATCGTAACAAAATGGCCGCCTGGCGGCCATATTGGATTGTATCACAAAACAAATTGATTTGCATAGCTATGACATTGGTCAATATCCTTGTATCAACTTTGAATACAATCTGTAGAAACATGCCTGAGTTATGGCTCTGTACATGAAAAAATCGTAATAAAATGGCCGCCTGGCGGCCATATTGGATCGTATCACAAAACAAATTGATGTGCATATGTATGACATAGGTCAATGTCCTTGTACCAATTTTGAATAAAATCAGTTGAAACATGCCTGAATTATGGCTCTGTACATGAAAAAATCGTAACAAAATGGCCGCACGGTGGCCATATTGGATCGTATCACAAAAAGAATCGACGTGCATATCTATGACACTGGTCAATGTCCTTGTACAAACTTTGAATAAAATCAGTTGAAACATGCCTGCATTATGGCTCTGTACATGAAAAAATCGTAATAAAATGGCCGCCTGGCAGCCATATTGGATCGTATCACAAAACAAATCGACGTGCATCTGTATGACATATGAAGTAATCCTTGTACCAAGTTTGAATGAAATCGCTTCAGGCATCTCTGAGATATCTGCGTGAACGGACGGACGGACGCACGGACGCACGCACGGACGCACGCACACACGCACGGACATGACCAAACCTATAAGTCCCCCCGGACGGTGTCCGTGGGGACTAATAATGCAGTATGTTATGTCAGATCAATACACAAAGGATTGGTAGAGTACAATTTCTCACCTGAGAAATTCTGGACATGCACTGCAGGTTTCATATTTCAATAATTGCATTGTCAAGTTCTGCAGTTTCCTGACCGTTTATCTTAATAAAAGTCAAAAGTTAGGGTCAGTACAAAACTTTCACAAACTTGGAAAGAACCATCACAAACTACACCTTAAAATGTGCAATGGAAAGTGTCAAATGTTATCCGCAAAGTCCATAAGATCCTACACTGTGAAGTTGAATTCATCACATAGCCTGTATGCAAGACGTCATTATCCCATAGCCAAAATAAATGTGCCTTTCATCCTTGATTCCACAAAATTGACAATGAGGAAATTGAAAGGCTGCTAGCATTCATGTTGTTCAGGGTAGTGATATTAATACCTTAGCATCAGCTGATTTCAACTTTGTCCTTTTATTTTCAGAGATCACAATTCACATTCCATCATTCAGTGGAACATCATACATGACATACGAAGGTTTGAACAACACCAAGCTGTCATACCTGGAAGTTGAAATCATTTTCCGACCCAGAACACCAAATGGCTTGATACTCTACGATGCCCTCCGTACTGACACTACGGGTGATTTCATTTCCCTGGCTATGTCTGGTGGTCATTTGGAGTTCAGATTTGACTGTGGTACAGGACCAGCTATTGTAAGGCAAGCTGCGTACAGTCATTATCGCAAGGACAATGATATAAATATCATTAAAATTGAATACCGATAGTTACCAGTTAGCAAAATTTGTCACAGTCCTTTGATAAGCATAGCTTCACTATTTTAAGGTCCCAGTATAAATAAAGTTGATGGGCAAACAACTTTTTGTACTATTAGAGAATTTTCTAAAATTTTCTGGTATCTAGTATTTAGGGGTGGATGGGAGCTGATACTTTGACTCTCAAATTTTTTCAAAGTGCTGTGCTTTTTTGTGTGTGTACTCATTTTAAAGCTTGTGCAGAAATTAAGTTTTTGCCAGCTTGTTTTCATGAAAATTGAAATTAATTTTTTATTCCTTATCAAGTTGAGTAGGGCCATTTTGAATTTGAAATATTGGTAAATTTTGCGTCATTTGTTTCTCTCTTCTGAAAATAAGCTGCGGACCTGTGATGCTTAATCTTGATTTTAGAACAGAATGGTTTAAAGTTTCGCGCACAAAATTTGAGCAAAAATTTGAGTCTTTCAGTTTCATTTAACATAATACCTCGTGGCCTGTATCATCTACTCCGCTAAATACTGAGTGATTCCTTCTATGCTCTAGATCTCACAGCAACCTGACCCTTGATGAATGGCATGTGGCCGTGTTCTCCAGAACAGGTCTGGAAGGTATCCTTGAA
The DNA here is from genome assembly GCF_041260155.1 of Ptychodera flava. NCBI lineage: Eukaryota > Metazoa > Hemichordata > Enteropneusta > Ptychoderidae > Ptychodera > Ptychodera flava. The sequence goes on from NC_091935.1 coordinate 13,516,088, forward strand.
CTTGATGATGAGCCAGCTGTCAAGGCCAAGGCAGAAGGAGCGTTCACACAGACATCATTCAGCACTGATCTGTACCTGGGTGGACATGATAACTGGGACGTAATGGCCAAGTATGCTGCAGTCAACTCATCATTCATTGGTGATGTGCAGAAGGTAATTGTCAGTTACATTGATTCTCTCCTCAAAATCTACCCAATTTATTTAATTTTGGTACTAATTTTTCAAAAAAAATTACTTTTGACTGTAAAAACACTCACTTTGACACAATAGCAGTACTATTCTTACACTGTTCTTTTTTATTTAGATGTCTATAAAAGTGGAATAATTTCCTATTTTGATAAAAAATTGTTTTTAGAAAGGTATGTATTATCACAAATCGGTCAATGATACTATTGCATAGCCTGATTCTGGATGTGACTTCAGTCACAGAATGTAATCTGACATGACTGACAAAAGACTGCAGTGTTGATCCAACAACATTTTTGAGGATGGAACAGTCTCCTGCCATTGTGAATAGTATCTTGAATTTATATTCATAGAAACACAGCTCTTAGTCTGCAGTCAGGACAAGACACTGTTATCACAAGATGAAGATTGTTGAGATCATCATATCATCATACTGTCATTCTGTTGTGTCAACGATGGCAGTGTTCTGATGACATACAGTTAAAATATAGAATATCATAAACTTATGATATCAAATACAAGTGATGTAAACTATCTGCTCTCTGTCTCTCAGTGAGTACATGTGCTACGTCCCAGTACCATCACCAGGGCACGGTGATCACATGTCTGATAATGAGGCTGAGCACTTACCCTTGATTAGTTGAAAACGTTTATTATTTGAAAACTTTCAATGAGCTGTTGACTTTGGAGGATAGTAAATATACAGTTAATGGGAATTTTTTTTTAATTTCATGGCTGAGCAGTTATTTGTGCCTTTTGTATAATAATTTCCTCTTGTATCATTTCCACACTTTCCACAATCAAACATGTCATTTAAAGTTTGTGTGTGTCAGCCTTTTTGTCAAATTGGCTGAAAAAAGAGGGGTATTGCAAAGGTCAGGATGCTATGCATGGCAGAATATGTGACATGTGATATGTGAAAGATCGCATGTATGCCTTATTAAATGAAGATCATGTCATGGCCATCTTTCTGCTTGTCAGAATTTCTGACAATTCTGCATGTAAACATGTTGCTGTGTTGGAAGGTGGATTTTGTGAAATTCATTGAAACACAAAAAATACAATAGAAAACCAAGTTTCTTCATCATTTTTGTCAGAGATATCGGATAAGAAACCTTTTTAAATTTTTTTGCCGAATGCTGAAATGCTCACCAGCATCTCACGGATCATATTTTTTGACACATTTTTGAACACCAAAAACATAAATGAGCATCGCAGTATCTGTACATAGATTTGAAGTGCATGATTTCAGAGAATCAAACAGTCCTGCTGATCATCAATCTCCTGCACTTAATTGGCTTCAAGACCATCAAGACGATCCAGACCACTTCCCAAGTTGCTGGCTCTACAGTTTTAAAATACTTTCTCCGGTTTATTTTTAAAAAATAAAAAAGCTTGACGAGGGAAAATTTTGTGTGTTTGAAGATTGTTGAAAGTCAAGAATGTTTACTGTGCTTGTCAGCAAGGTGCACCAGTACATTTCACGGTTCACAGCTATCATTTATCATTGGTAGTATCCATTTACAACAATGAGAAGAGTTTAGGTAGTATGCGCCTCAAAAGTGAAAGACTTAAACCTTTGCTCTAATTTTCCTTAAGCTATATTTCAACCATTCTCTTTCAAAATCAAGAATAAAAACCAGGGGTCATCGTTCAAATTTTGGTACCAGTGAAACAAATTAAGTATATTTGAAATTCAAAATGGCCGCCATCCCTGTGTTAACTCTATGGAGAAAAATAATTTTTTTTTATTTTCAAAAAACTAAGCTGGTGAAAACATTTCTTACACCAAGAGCTTTGAAATGAACAGCCACAAGTGTTAGATCAGGAAAGAATTGTAAAAGTTTGAGAGTCCAAGTAATTCTCTTCCAGGCGCATTCTACCTTAAGGTGGTTGGAAAGGCTAGAGCGTCAGTTATAAATTTCAAAAAAACTATTAAAATATAAAAGTAGTCAACATTCTCTGTGGAATAAAAAAAACTAGACATTTGGGCACAAAGGCATTGCAGAGTTATAGCCTGTTAAAACTTCTGAAAAACTGACCAAATAAGAAGAAGTTGGGGAGTCCTTAGTGTATTAACCATGGTAGAGGTCCCCTAGCTTTTAATAAAATGTTTGAAAAGGGAAAGTCATTATTTACTGTTTTTCAGAAAAGTTTGACAAGGCGGTGCTGGCATTCAGAGTGAGTGACTGCTATTGTAAATGCATTTTTAGATTCTTTGAGTGTCAAAGAGGTGTCAAAAGTGAGATTAACCAAAAAAAATGCTTTATGATTTCAAAAGAGGGGTGCAAATATGGCTTGTTTTCAACATTTTTGACAGAATAACAGTTTTCCTACATAATTGTATACCAATTTAATCCAACCTTTGAAATGAGATATGGACATGGAATTTTTACAGCCTATTAACAAGGTTACAGATAAGATTTGTACGGCACAATTTACCTGTATTTGAAGTACTTTTTGAAAAATCACATTTTGAAATTTGAAAGAATTTTTAATAATTTTTTGATATATAAACCCATGTAAAATCATAAAAACAAATTTTATTTACAAATCCTGCCGTACAAATCTTACAATAAATAGTGTCAACATATTTATAACTAATTTGGTAATATTAATACTATCCAATTATTATAAAATTCAAATATGTAAAAAAATATGAAAAATTAAATTTTAATATTTACTGGTGTCATATTTCAAAATCATGGCTGCAAATATACAATTTTTATATTCTTTGGAGAAAATATTAACTAAGGGAGTTATCCTTAAAATTTGAACCAAATATCTTGATTCTAACACTTGAAACTTGACATTAACTCTGAGAAAAGAATTGGTGCAAAAATAGCCTTTCCAACCACCTTAATACAGGTCTTAATCAAAATAAATGTTTAAAGAATAACAAATTATTGCAGTGTAATCTGCAATTACCAATAACCAAAGATTCACCAAAAAAAAATTTTGAGTGTATGAGAATAAAAGTAGCAAGTCCAAAGCATTTTTTTTTAATATTAAGGGGTATTTATAGAAAAATGATGTGTACAATATTCCATTCCAACATTTCAGTGTATATAACAATTGTATTTGATTGATGAACTTTATTGTTAATGAAGCATGGAACATTAAGTCTGTGTTGCCAAAACAAAGGCACAAAATATCAGTATGTTTTGAATGGACCAGCTTTTGTGATCAACTGACCCATGCAGGAACCATGCTTGAATGAGTAATTTGACATTTCCAGATCAAGGAGACTGATATCGGAAATTAAGGCACACATTTACGAGCAAAATAAGTCACTCAAAAAGTGTATTTTAATTTTCTAAAGCAGCCATTTAGTTTTATTACTTGTTCATCACACAGAGACTTGTAAATATTTGATATGCTCTACTGCTTCCTGTCTTTGATGACATGATGTCAGGATAAGAAAATTGTGTGATATTTAGCAAACTGTGCACTCCATGCCAAACACAGAAGCTAGATTGTCACCCTGGGAAGACATCCCATCATGCCACGTACTGCCTGATCTGTGCTAGTGCCAAGGAATTTACAAGTGCTCAACTGTTACAGTTTGACAACAAATGTAACACATTCACTTTTCACCAATTCACCCTGTCAAAAGATGGTCAACCACTCTGTCATATTATTTTCCTGTAAAGAGGTCCATAATCACCACTGATAACAGTGGCTTTGGCCCAAACCATGGTCAATGTGGTGAAAGGGTTAAAAACTCAAAAGTAAACTTCTGTATGCAAACCTATAATCTGTTGATTTTTTTGAAGAGCTCCGGTTATGAATGTCTCCCACTGTTGACAATTAATTTTTTGACATGTTTAAAAGCTACCGCTGTAACTTTTACATTATAAAAGCTTTTTTGCTTGATTGATATCAGAGAGGTCTTATAGTTGTACTTAGGATATTTGAAATCAATTACTTCTGTGATATCCTTGATGAAACACTGAATAAAAGATACACAAGTGCCAAATATACCCCATGATTTGATAAATGAACTAACGTATGGAGAGAATCTGTAGCTGTTGTGGAACGGCCAGAAAGCAGTCAAACAGATACCTTGCTTTAACTATCAAACATACTTAAGATAAATTATCGATATAATAACAAATATAATGTAATGGGAACTGTGGAAAAGCAAAACTATTAACCCTTTGAGTGCCAAAGTCAATTTCTGTCGCTTGTATAAAATATACCTCAAGTCCATTTTTTTCGCCAAAATTTCGCTAAAATATCAAAGCCAATGAAATGTGATGCCCATTTGGTCCAAAATTATCTAAAAAATACTGAAAAATTCTTAAAACTTTCGTAAAATGTTTCACTAAAATTTTGGTGGGAAAAATTACAGCACTCGGTTAACCTGAATTAAGTTGTAAGATAGGACATTCACAATTGAAAATAAATGCACAGCAATATTTAATTTTGCCGATAAACCAAGCTTTTCTGTGGATGCTTTTTTCATTGTTCAAAGTGTTGTAATTTTAAGATACCTTTCCATTCTTACATCTCTGATATTACCCATTCCTGTCAGGTTGTCATCAACGACAAACCGCTGGATCTTGTGGAGCATGCGCTGGCCGCCATCAACATCATCAATGCTGACCACCCATGTGTGGGCGCTCCATGTCAACATGATGGAGACTGTGTACCGAACCATGATGTCTACACATGTGACTGTCACCTTGGATACGAAGGAGACAACTGTGAGAATGGTGAGTTTGTCTTCTTAATGCCATCAGTGCTATCTGCTTAGTATAGGGAATTACTGAAACTGTTTCTTCTTATTGTGTGATAGCGGACATACCATTTACCACAGCATCTAAAGTTGTAATTTTATCATTCTGGTATTTCAAGAATTAGTTATCATTGGTCATTCTATTTGAACAATATATCAATACCAGTATTTTCAACCACACCAGTCAATATACTGGAATTATTCCATAAAGTCTGAAATTCTAGATTCAGTCTGTGCTGTATCAAAATTTAGTTTTCTGATAGTTAGTAGTAGTTAGTAGTATATCAAGTATGAAATAAAAGTGTTGTGATGAGGAGGACAATGAAATAACTCATGAATGCAAAAACATTGAAAGAGAAACCTGGGGAGCAAATTACATTATTCTAGTTGTTGTTGTTGTTACTTTTTTCATATTTTCATTTACTAATCAACTTCAAAATTATAAGAAAACAATCAGGAGGCAACTTGTCCAAAAATAAACAAAAAACACTTTCTGTCAGTTGATCGTGATGCTACCTTGTTATGATTACTTGCATCTCTGTGTTTTTCCAACCTAGCAGGAGCATAATGAAATTAAAGATAATCTATCAATTCTTTGACTTGAACAGGCAGCCCATTAGTTCCAGTATATGAAATGTGCTTGCTTTTCATTTCCGCACAGAGCCACTGTCAAACTCATCATTGATTTATTTTCTTTATACAATATTGTCCACAGTGTACATACCATCTCTGGAGTCTAATAAAGAATGAAACAGTGGAGTATTCTTAATGAGATCAAATAACAAATTCCACTTCATTTCCCTTGTTCTGTTCTCGTGAAGTCTTTTATACCTGCAAGTACATCCACTCTGTTTAATATTGTGAAGCCTTTTATGCATGCAAGAACATCCACTCTGTTTAATATTGTGAAGTCTTTTATACCTTCAAGAACATAATAATTAGACATGGATTGTGACTTGTTATCAGCCAGAGGTATTCTTAATGAGATAAATAATACCTTTCCCCTCAAGCTCATATCCCAAATAGTTCTAATAGTGTTGGGGACACAATGAGACACTGTAGATGGTATTCATGGTTCAAAATAATATACTAATTAAAATCTAAAGCAGTTGTTATTCACAATACATATGAATGAAGTTCTGAATTGACCCAACGAAATGCATTATACATTGTTGTAATAAATTCTTTTGAATTTGTGATGAAATGAAATTTACGTTCTGCTGATAAAAACAAGGAAAATGTTTGAAAATTGAACATGCCAAGTGGACAGTGTTTTTGACATATTTTTCCAATTCTTTGCTGGCCTGCTGCTTTTGTGAACTCCGCTTTAAGTCTGTACAGCAAACAAACTTTTCACCATCTTTTTTTTTTGTGGAAATGAACAGTTTAATTTTTCCTTGTAGAGTTTACACAGGGCATAGCAACCGCTATAAATTTTAAATAATGATAACTTTTAAGCAATGTGTTTCTCTAACCCAAAGTTTTACATGATTAATCCCTGATTTTATTTTGGATTATGAAAGAGAACAATTTAAAGTTTTCTTGAGGAAAGTGTAACCTAAATTTTAAAAACTTCCCATTTCATTTTGCATATTACTTAAACAAAGCTGAACAGTTGTCCAATGTCAAATCTGGTAGCTCCAACATGTTACTGAAAGTATTGGCTTTTACTCAAAATTATTGACCCGTCAATGAAATGTTGATGTTTGGACAGCCGTACCATATAGTTTTAGCACAAAATTTATCATATTTCTTGGTTCCTCTGAATATTATTTATGCAACAGGACTTATTTCAAGGGTTACCAGAGCCAGCAGTCTCACTGCACATTTGACAAACGACAATTCACACATGCAGTGACCTTTTCCTTCAAGAAAATAATTCTGCAAAATCTGAACTTGTCTTGGATTTACACTTTCTTCCATGACACCAAGTGTCTCACAAAATTAAAACTAAAATTAAAGTCTACAAACAAAGACAGTGCATGAATACGGTGTGTGAAAAATGTGGTAACTATACAAAATGCTATTGTGGCCTGGATAAGATATGAGAAGACTATAGATATGCCTAGCCTTAATTCTATCATCAAGACACACTACATAGAGTATGCCTAGATGTGTGCACAATTGTAATGATACGGTTTAATTTCATTGTCATGACCAAGGTTGAAACTACACAAGAATACTAGTAATTGTATACTGTTCTCAGTTCACAGTATGTTCACAGTATATGACAGAAATGACCAACATGATGACTGTTTTTTTATTTCTGTCATGTCAACAGAACTGTTATTCTCTGATGACGCCAAAGAGTTTGAATTCCACGGAAGAAGTTATCTACACCTCACACATCCAGATCTCTTAAAAAGGTAAGATAATTTATTTCGTATCGTTAAATGACAAGTGTCATAACATGTTGCTCAGGTCAAGTATCTCAATGTCTGTATGAAAATGTACAAGGCAGTGTAATTTGGTGTGAAACAATACCTTTGGTAAACCAGTTGTACAAACCAAATGTGATATTTTTTTTAGCTCACATTTGGTGTACCAATGTGAGGTTATTGTATGAGCTGAATCAGTTCATTTGCATGTCTGTATATCTGCATATCTGCATTTGATTTGCATGTCTGTATATCTGCATATTTGTGGGTATGTGTGGATGTATGTCCGTCACACACAAAGGCTCCCATACCGCCAAAGCTACCATCTCAGTATTTGGTGTACAGGTAGATGCAGGGGTTGAGATGTGAATTTGTTCAAATGAACACATCAGTGTCAAAAATGTGCAAATGAGGTAAGAAAAAGTGAAATCCTGCAAATGTGCAGGAGGCATGCCAGTGAAGAACAGGCAAACTCCACTGATCTTGACTCATTTCCTGTCATTGTTTATAAACTGTTACATATTAACAGACCAGCTGCAACCATAGAGAGTAGATGGGGGAAGACCGTTTATACTAAACTAAGAGGGGCTTGTTTCTGCTATGCATGTTGCTAAAGTTGACCTCCAGTACCTAAAGTTAGACCTTAAGGTAGAACGCACCTCGGGGACAGACATTCGGGCTCTCAAACTTTTACAGTTCTCTTCTGATATACCACATGTGGGGGTTCATTTTAAAGCTCTTGGTGAAAGAAAACTTTTCACCGGCTTAGTTTTTCGAAATTCGAAAACTTTTATTTTTCGCCATAGAGTTAACACAGGGATGGCGGCCATTTTGAATTTCTAATATCGGTAAATCTTGGGTAATTTGTTTCTCTAGTACCAAAATTTGCACGGTGACCCCCTATTTTTATACTTGATGTTGAAAGAGAATGATTGAAAGATTCCTTGAGGAAAGTTAGTGCAAAAGTTTAAGTCTTTCGCTTTCGAGGTGCATATTACCTTAATTACTTTTGTCATTCATGTTTTTCTGGTTTAAATATTTCTTGTTGTTTTTCTGGTTGTACTGTGCAGAAATCATTGCCATAACATCAACGTAGAATTTTCCTCCACTGAACAGATAGAAACAACATTTATTGTTGATCATTGGTAACCCATACTGGTATATACCAATTCTGATCAAATTTGAGCGACACCGTATAATTGCGGTATTTTTACTTCATGTCCTCTCCTTTCTGTCTCAATTGTTGTAGGGTGACCGGTTCAAAGATTGATGTGAAGTTGAGTTTTAAAACAACACGTAGCGATGGATTGATATTGTGGACAGGTCAGGACGTCATGACCAGGTCCAGTGACTATCTAGCCCTGGGTCTGGAACAAGGTCACCTCAAATTCAGGTGAGGTAAAACTACATATATGCCAATCGTGGTTGTGTTTTGGCGTGTTGAATCAAAGAATTCTGTGACCAAGCATTTTTACACAAACTATTTCCTATTTGCCATGATTTCTGGTAGTGGATAGTAAACAAACGCTATAGCCTCATGGCTGCATGGCTAGGTATTATGTGTTCATTTTCTTACTATCTCACTGCTCAACAGCTATAATCTTGGAAGTGGAGAGGCTGTTATCATCAGCAATCATACAGTCACTGATGGTGAATGGCATAGAGTTCATCTACACAGGGAAGGCAGAGAGGCTACACTTACAGTGGACAGTGTCAACACAGTCACAGGCACATCTCCAGGCAGACTCAAACAGCTTAATACCAACAATGGTCTCTACCTAGGTAAGTCGGTGTATCATGAAATGTGTTCTTTTTAACATCTACCTTCCAGTCAAACATGACAGCTCATCTGTGTATGTATCTAGTCATTTTGAGGAACAGAAATATTAAGTTGATTGCATTTTTAAGAGAGTATTACATGTGACATGTGTGAGCAAAGATAGCACATGCAATGTGACTACTCCATAAGATCAGAAATTTATTACAGTTCTCATACCACACATGATATTCCAACCTGAAACCCAAAAGCTATAACTATTTAAAGGAACTATCTGTCTTTCTCACAGTAATAAATTGTTATAGTTACACTAAGGGTAAACGGCATGACCAGTGTACAAATTTAGCAATGTTTGTTCGGTAAAGCCATTATTTGTCATGCTATAAAAAAATTATTGATCTAGTAGCCATGATTACAATTCTTAAATCACACAGGTGGTATGAATGACATTGTTGAGCTGTCTCAGCGACGGTATGCCTCTGGACTTTCCGGTTGTCTGCAGAGTGTCACCTTGGCGACGGACTACCATCTGGATCTCATAGCTGATGCTACAGATGCCAGAAACATCAAGGAATGTGGTGCATAGCGCCACCTAGAGGACTGGAATGGAAATGCTGGTACATTTGCTACAAAAATGGGAAACTGTCCTGATACACACAATGATGTCCTCAATGGGAAAGTCTAATGTCCGATTCCGTGTATTCAAGAAGAGCCTTTCCTCAATATTTTAAACAAAGAATATATCCCTTTCCCACCTCAATCCCATCAATAATTATTTGATCATTATGGATATGGACACAGTTAGCACAGCCTTGTCCTCTTCATTGATGCAGATTTCTTCAGTAATTCAACCTTCTGTTTCAAGTTCAAATACAGACATGATGAACTCATCAAGCAAGGTCACCAACCAACCAACCTGGTTGTTTGAAATTCATCAAGTCTAAACGCATCTCAGGACTGGGTGATGTAAAATGCATATCCTACTGTATATCTGAACACCTCTCCCCAACTCGCCTTACGATAAGTTTGAATTCTACCATTACAGATTTTCCTATTTTCTCATAATAACATTGTAATTGTGAGATTAGGAGCTTTTCACGATGTCCTTATAAAAAATTCAATTTAAGTTACTTTCTATATATTCATAAGGCTAAATCTCACGATGTTGTGGTATTTGATTTTTATGCAAATAAGACCAATATCCTCCCTCAAAGACACAAGGAAGACAAAACGACATTTCTTTGATGTACTTTAGAGTTTATGCACACCTATGTAGCAGAGGGGAGTATTGCTAGATGCATGTTGTCATAGCATGTAACAAAGTACACAAATGCTTATTCTACAATCGGCCTAAATGAGCTTTTGTTGATTTCTAATTTCTGTAATTAACATGTTATTAATGTCATGTCAGTTGTTATTTGTGCATTCACCAGCATCACCCATCAGAAAAATTACTTGAACCCTTCTGAGAGAACTGTGTGAGATGGAAAATATTATTCAAATGCATTGAAAATAATTATGGCAGAGAAAAAAGTCACAGTTTACAATCAATCATCATCAAATTAAAAAGACAATGACAAAAAGCAAGTTAAAAATGAACTTGTACATTTTTTGACCTTTTAACACCATGCAATTATCCTAATGTAAATGAAATCATGTGTGGATATTGTATGAACTGAAATTTCATCAATTTCGACTTTTCATAAACAATTCATTATCCTAAATATTATTCTTTTTTTAATGAATTAACTTCCTTGAGTGATTTTTTTTTCAAGTACTGGGCTTGCTCTTTGCACTTGATTAACTTCTTAATTAACTGATACAAAGAGATCACCATTCATTGCCTTTGGACCAAGATAATACTGAGAATTGATGTTAGTCACTGTGTTTTTTTTTCCTGTAGTTATAGGTTGTAAATAAATATGGTATGCTATGGTAACTATAGCTGACAATAGTCACTCCACAACCTAATTTAGCATCAGAGTGGTATGAACTTTTGATGAACAATTATTCAAAAGTGAATTGTTGAATCGTCCTTCTGAGTAAACAGTTATACAAACTAAAATGATCAGGTGTATCAGATGAAATAAATATATAATGGGAAGAGTATTTTGATGAAAATACACAGCACTCTTTATATTTTTAGCAATTTGGGATTTTATCAAATTGAATTTCAAGTGACCCTGTATATTGAGGGTGAGGAATATAGTGTTCAACTAGAGTGCCTTAAGGTGCAAGGAGAAACTGGGAAGTGTGTAGTCTGTTTTCATGTGATGAGGTCGTGCATGTCAAATTTGTGACTTTTGTGTTTTCAACGATATGGTGGCACACCGCGTTGGAAGAAATCGTGTCTTTCAGTGATGTGTCATTTGATATTATGTACCGTTTTTAGCAAGATTCTGTGTAGAAATACTGTCCAAGGGCCATAATTCATGTTCATGGTATAATTAGACACCACAGACAAGAGAAGATATCTTCTACATTGCATGCATGAACTTGTCCTCAGATGAGGTGTTTTCCAATTACAACGTTTGTTTTGTGTTTGTTATCACCAGCTAAAATATTCTATGAAGTATGCACAGCTCGACCTGAAGTATATTTTATTGAACTAATGAAAATAGGTTGGATTCATCTTACCACATTCAACAGAACAAACAGTTAATTTGCAAACAAAGATGTCTGTGATTGTACTGTTCCGCAGAACACTGCACGCCATAGGATGTACAGATGCACATAAACAAAACACAAAGAATGCCACAGAATATGATGGTTGTTAAAATATTTATGTTTGACTTTGTTTTGTTTGCAGCTGGTAATGCTATCCAGTAATAGTTACCACAAATTCATTTTTCAGAGTCTGCTGCTGCTAGCAAGCAGTGCTTGAAGCAATGTTACTGGACTACATTTGGAAACAAACATGATTATATTTTAAAATACAATATTTTATTGCCCTCATCTTGGCAGTTTATGAAGTGGAAACAAGTAATAACTATGAAAAAAACAAACGCAGAAGTCTTCTGTGCTTGTTTTAAATTTCTTGTTGTAAATGTTAGAATATATGAGAGAGTCATGCAAAAAATAGATTAAAAGTACAAAGCCAATAAAATTGTGAAAGCCCATATTCAAGCCCATGTGATCAAAGCACCTATATCCTTACTGATAATGAAAAATTATCTAACTTTATAATAGGGAACAGGTGAAGTATCTGTGTATAGCTAATCTTCAAATTTACTCTGAAATTCACAGGTCTGCTGTTAATACGAAATCAGGCAATGATAATGAATTACTATTTTCATCCTTGGAAAATTTGATGAATTGGAAATACCTCATCATTAAAAAATCAGTCACTCCACAGAAATATGTATAATCCTATCATTGTAATTGATTTATTGCCAAACTTTGACTCGGTGCGTCTCATTACAGAGACAGGCAGTGTTGCTTTCTGATAATCATTTCAGTGGAGTTTACGAAATGCAGCTAAGGTTGATATTTTGGTGCATGTAAGTATCATGATTTCTCAGAATATGGAAAGAGTTTGTATTTAGACAATCTTTATTAAAATAAATATTAAATCCTTTGCTTGAGAGATTTGTTTATATAAAATAGCCATGCATATATACATACAAATGAAGGCTTGGCCATGTAATAGTGTAATAGTGGGTATTTCATCATGCCTAAGGGGCAGAAAGGAGAATTGATACCCACAGCAACCATACTGAGCAATATTAGAAGATAGAGTCTGATCAGAGGACCAGTGTATTGTACATGGCATGATTTTATAGGGAGTGTCCATTTATTGTAGGTTACAAAAGCAAGCACCGACCACTCTTTGAAACCAATCACCACTGTATGCAACAGACAACAAGTGCTTTCCTCAAACATTTACAAGTAAAAATCAATACCCATTGAAGTGCTATACAGGGAAGCATACAGATGTCTGATGCATGTGTTAATAAAAACACTACAGATAGGCTTTTGTTGAAATTTGGTCTAATTGTATTCTTTTTATTTGTTGATTTTTTGTGAAAGAAAAATTGAATAAGTGTACCAAGGTGTATTTCAATGTATGTTTCAAAAATTTACATTTTTAATCACACTAGATAATCCTTTTACATGTGCATGTAATAGTTTTTTTCCTTTTCTCCTGAGTCAGAATTCTCCTGATTTTATTGCTATGAGACAAAATGTTGAGATATATATGAAATTTTCAGAAATTATCAAATCTTGAAAAAATAAAAATGAGAGAAAAGAAACTTGTGTCACATAGAGGTGTTTATTGTGTGCAAGTGTAATCATTCAAAAATTGGTAATGTTCAATCGATAGACTAACATGTCTAGGTATACATGGTCCCTGGCCATCCATGCATGCTGTGTGTTTATTTGTTCATGGTCCCTGGCCATCCATTCAGTGAGTGTTTGTCCAGTCTGCCATGCAGATCACTTTGTCCTGTTACATGGCTCCACAAATGAACAATAGAATCCTCCAAAGAAATAGGCAACATTTGAAAATTCACCCATTTTGCATCTTACTATTTGACTTCTTATTTCATTTAAGAACAATAGTATTCATCAATTAAGTTAGTATGTACCTAGAATTCGAAAGATTAAACTTTTGCTCAAACTTTCTTCAATGAAACTTTGAACCATTGTCAGTCGAAATCAAGGATAGAAGCAGGGCTCACCGTCCAAATTTTAGTACTATGAAAACAAATGGCCTAAAAATTTACCTATATTATAAATTCAACATGGCCACCATACCTGTGTTTACTCTACAGGGAAAGTTAAATTTTCAATTTTCACAATAATAAACCGGTGGAAACTAGTCACTCCATGCTCTTCAAAATGAGCTCCCACCAGTGGTAGACCAAAAAAGCATTTTATTATACAAGTATAAGTTTGAGAGTCTGTCCCCAAGACACATTCTACCTCAACACAAATATTGTTGTACACTTATTATCTACATAGAAACGTTCTCTCTCTCTGTCTACTGTAACAAGAAGCCAAATTTTCTTTCATATTTTGACCACCCTACACACAATCCCTCAATCAATATTATTCATCTCATACTGGCCTTGTGATCGAAAAGGAATTCGATTGCGCTTGTTTACAACACTGCTATTAGAGCTGATTATTTGTCTGTGCCACCGAAACATTGCAATCAGCGAAGTGGTTTTGCTGTTGCTATGATTAGTATTGCAAAGTTCTACAAAATCAACAACTCTGTTGAAAACAACATGCCGGCTTCAAAAAGGTTCTCCAAATATCCATTAAGTCGCTGAAATACATCCGGCCTTATAGCCGGCCGCATAGCCATTTAGCAGTTTGATTTGGTTTCCAATCCATCGGACAACGCCCTTTTTATGCGGCGTAGCATCGCATCTTGCGTCATTATCTAGTCTTGAGAGTAAGCAACAACTCTGAGTGGTGCAAAGGGGAGGCTTTTATAATAGCGCAGCGGCAAGAGAAATCCATTCGATGCTTTGAATGTTCCAGCTCTGGTAAGGTCGCTCATACTGTTCTTTGAAAAGAAATAAGATCATATCATTCGCACAAAATTTTATTATTTGTTTACTTATTTGTTTATTTATTTATTTTGATTAAACTAGGATGCTGCAACAGTATTTAGAAACGTGTCATGCCAGGCTATGGGTAATATAGGAAATTTGGGTATGCTCCAAGGCCTATGGCAGATTCATCTCTTCGGAATCTGTGTAACACAGGTAATCCAGGCTCCAAGTCATTGATTTTAATAAAAATATGAAAATTATTATTACAATTTTAATAAAAATATGAAAATTATTATCATCATCATCATGCATCAAAAAAATCAAAAATTCAAACCAATGTTCGCCAATCCTTACGTAAAGTACTCTTCCCCATATACACACTCTTCCCTATAGGCGAACATTGGTTTGAATTTTTGCTGCATGATGATGATGTTGATGATATTAATAATAATAATAATAATGTTTATATTTTTATCAAAAATTAATACATTGGTGTGTTTTTATTAAATTATAATAACAATTTTCATATTTTTTATTAAAATTAATAGCTAGAAGTCCGGATTCCCTGTGGTGTAACTGTAAGAGATACATGTGTGTATTTGATATACAGTACGTCTGAGAATAAACGTGCAGGGAAACAGCATGCTCTCATTTCAGACTGAGACGACATGTCTAAGTTTCAGAGGAAATGTCACCTTGATAGGCTGGAGACGTCCTCGATGACGAGCCAACAAAACGCGTGATTCGAATGATGGTGCCAAAATGGCCGAAAGGAACAGGCTCGTCTCAGAAGTACTCTATGCTTCCTTCTTTGTCCTTCACTCTCTGGGTGTCCCAGATTGGAGAGAACCGAGGTAACAAATTTCTTCTTGAATTTTTCACGTCGGTGTTCGGTTTCAAATGTCACTAGTCCCCTCACACAAAGAGATAATATTCTTTTGTACTATTGTGTATGTAGCGCAGCTTATCAGAATGAAAAGCAAACTAGTTGACTCGAGAGGTATAGAAATCTTACTAGATAAAATCAATATTGGATTAACAACCATAAAAAATAACAATTTATCAATTTTATTCACCATGGACAGCATAAACAATGCATGAGATAACTGTCTGGAGACTTCGCTACCTGTTGAAACAGAATCCCATTTTGCCAGGGCAGTGTCAATATTGGATTAACAGCCATACAAAAACAACTATTTTTCCATTGTGTTCACCACGGACAGCATAAACAATCGTGAGGTAACTGTCTGGGAGACTCCACTACTCGTTGAAATAGAAACTCGGGTTGCTAGGGTAAATAACATCCCACACTTCCTTTTACATCTAACGACAATCGATATAAGAGCATGTCACCTTCTGATGGAGAAGCATTGGTGTTACATGTTAGCTTGTTGTCTGCGTTTTTCCTATCAGTGACAATATGACACCATGCCATGCGACAAAAGTGATGATTTTCACCATATACATTAGACAAGCTCCCAATACTCAAATTTGCTCAATGGTATACCGTATGAGTTTTATTTCAAAGCCCATCATAATAACACGTTCGATACCACTGAATTCTTGGGGGTTAATTTATTGTTCGCAAATGCAAATGTGCGAATCGCTGTTTCTTGAGGAGACACATCGTCTGTATTCTCCGACGCTGTCTGAACCGTGACTCACCTATATCAGATATAGCTCCGCACGGTAGGGTTGTGTGTTACCAGGCGCAGCCGGTAAAACGCGGCCCTCTCATGCTGGGCGTAGCCGGTAACACAGCCCTGCCATGCAGAGATATATCAGAAACTACCAATCCAATGATACTTTTCCCTCTAGAGTACAACTACTTACTATTACACCTAATACTGATATAACTATGCATATCAAATGTTTGGGGGGAGGGGACATCAGTGACATTTTCCTCTCTAAAATGTACCCACCTACAATTATGACAATTATTGACACAATTCGGATGTTAGGGAAAGGCGTGCTCATCCCATTCAAAATATCCAACATCACTTTCTGGTCCATAAGCTTACTTGCCACACGTGCCATTAAAGCTTCTTTACCGGTTCCATGATGCAGTGCGCACTAGGGTAGACAAAGCCTACATCACTCATAGAACTTTTTAGCCGTAGGGTATATGCAATGGATGTTACTAGTAGAACAGTATGTCAGCTTACATCCTGACCTATATTTTCGTCGCCGATGGATACAAAATACACGAGACGTTTTTTGGCATTGCAAATTTGTTTCATTCTTGAATAACAATCCGTTCTCCAACATAAAACAAGTATGTTTTTGTTGTTCTGGGTGTGTTTTCACTGATTGACACAGCCACAGCAATGCATTGCGGGATAACCGGGAAAAGGTCTATTGATTTGATACCTCGATGTTGTTAGCTTGGTAGGAATTGTGTTTATATTTCTTTTGTATGTTATCGTAAACGTATGACCGCAGTTTTGGATCTTATGTTGACATAATTGCTGTTTTCCACCCCTACCCCCACAACAACCACCACTACTACCGCCCCCCTCTTTTACTCATGCCATAACTTGAACACACTTAGTCTAAAATTTGTGGATGGCTTCTATGCACAAACGGGATAGATCCCACTTTTCAGGGTTGTAGTTACAAGCAAATGGCCGCGCATTTCAACAAAGCTTTGCGTATACAGGCGATCGCCTTTCTCTGTAACGGATACGAATACAAGTTGCTGAAAGTGTTTCCTTGCCAAGACCTCACAAATAAACTTTAAATTTTAACCTAGAGGTGTAGAAAACTGCATGCTGTTCCGAAAACCACTCTCTGTTATAGTGAGATGCTGTCGGGCGACCATTGTGACCGTCCTTTCAAACAATGTAATACGGTAAACCAATTTGATGCAGACAAAGATCAATTATCCATCCACAGTGACTTGATTAAACTCAATCTACTTCCGCCAAGGGACAATAGTCATTGGTTTCCATTTTAAATAATTTACAACTTCTGACAACTCACGGAAACAATTAATAATGTATGATATAAAATTACCTTCTATTTTTGTTTTAAATAGGTCAGCAATTGTAACTTTTCACACTATTACAGTTTAATTCACGTACAAACAAAAGTTTATATGTCTATTCTTAGAAGCACGTTCAAATGGTACTCGGGTTCCAAACTCGATCCGGATTGCTATTGTTGTGAAGAAATTCATATCCGGACCGAAATTTTATTCATTAACATCGATTGCTATGTAGTGACATTTTGATACTGGTATGCTTGTATCGATTGTGTAAAGTATCACCACTGTAAATATAAGAAATGTGTAACACGTTTATAAGTGGAAACATGTATTCACTGTCTTAATGCGTGACTACATAAACGCATATGTGTTTAGCTATTTGTTTAAACTGTGTATATGGTTTATCATAAATCACAAGACGCAGATTTATTATAAAATGCATACCCATTCTCTGTCGCAATTTGCAAAAAGCATCACATGATGAGAATATATTGAATACCCACCTCCCGGTCATGTAGGCCATAGCGTCCGTTAAATGCTTCAGGCCCGAGTGGCTGCGCGTTACCATAAGCATAGACAGTGGAGAAAAAGAGCTGTCTGTCTGTCTATCTGTCCATCATCCATCCATATATCCACCCATCCATCTATCTATCTATCTATCTATCTATCTATCTATCTATCTATCTATCTATCTATCTATCTATCTATCTATCTATCTAGTATCTATCTACACGGATTGACTTCGGACGCTATCTGTGCTGTATTTAGTTATCCAATCTTCTTCCAACTATTTTTTCACGTAGACGCACCCAAGTGACTACAAAATGTTTGCAATTGCAAGTGACTACAAATGGAGGAAACGGCTTTCAGTATTTGAATAGCTTTCGTGTGTTCATCGGTGCAAAACATTGTAATTATAAAGGCGTGGCATTGCAGTATTACGAACGTCGAATACATCCGTATATGTATCAGGGAATCACAGACAGATGACAGTGTGGCATCCATTTGGCATCAAACAAACGCGATTATCAGCCCGATAGGGAGTTAGGCTTACTAATAAAACGTATGAGTGTGTCCGTTGATATGCCTTCGGGAAACATGGTATATCTGTTGGAGGCGTTTTTGTAATTTTGTAATATTGAATGGTTTGCGGCCCACCCAAAACAGCAAAATTTGGCATAATTATATTTTTTCTTTCAAACGCAAGGGTCTTAGGGTTATTAATAGGGTAGGTAGGTTACCGGAAACACAGTCACGTATTTGCATGTGTAGACGTGTGCGTTCGATTTCAATGATGTTTGTAAATGTTCAACAAATTACATCTGTCGTTGTATGCTGATGACTCAAAGCTGTTCATTTCCAAGAAAGACGAGTCAGATTATGCAACGTTACATCATTACGTCACCGAGTTGGTCGGTGAGCAGGAAAATGGAAATTATTACTGAATTTTAATAAGTGCGGGGTGACCTCGTTTACAGCGAAACAAAATGTTAACACTCACCCCTACATATTTGACAAACCTACAGTCATAAATCGTAAAAAAATTCTCAAAGGATCTCGGTGTATTTTAACAAGTAAACTTCATTGACGCATATACATTTATCAATTAGCCCATATGGCTTTCAAATTTTGATACACAAAGTCGGTTGCTACCGATAAGGAAGGAACGTTACACAGGTTGTGTTGTCAAGTTCAACGCTATAGGCGATTTGACAGGTTGAAAAAGAAAATTTAATTACCTTGATGAATTAAATTAATTTATTTTACAAACTGAACGCGTACGAAAGAAATTGAGAATGCATCGATAAAGCAAGAACGAGTGGAGCTTTAACCCTTTGAGCGCCAAAGTCAATTTATGTCACCTTTACAAAATATACCCAGTCAATTTTTTTCATATTTTTGCCAAAATTTTGATAAAAAACTGTAGCCAATGAAATGTGATGTCCATTTGGTCCAAAATTATCAAAAAATTACAGAAAAATTCATAAAAATTGGTGAAATTTTGCACTAAAATTTTGGTGGGAAAAAATACAGCGCTCAAAGGGTTAACGAAGGGGAAAGTCAAATCAAAATATAGAATACCCATGTTTGTAGGCAGCAACTACAGTAATGGCAAGCGATAATAAAAGCACGTTACACACAAAAGTTCAACGCTGGGCATTTCGATGTGCTTAACAAAAGAATTCATTTATCAAAGAGAAGGATGACAGCTGAAAATGCACCATGACAATTAAGTGAAAGCGAACAAAGAAGGGATTTATATTAAGATACGGACAACTTTTGTTGTTAATGACAAGAAATGATTTAAGAACCATCAGCTGTCTATCAAAATGTACCAAAAAAGTAACTTTATCTTTTTCATGTGCCATCAATTTTTAATCTTCCACGCACAGTTTACCCATTTATCTATTTGCTATTTACCAATGGATTATCCCGATTATAGGATCATTTCAGAAAGAAACTCGTCATTAAACTTATATATATATATATATATATATATATATATATATATATATATATATATATATATTTGTATATATGTATACATATTTGTATATGTATATATACTATATATGTATATATATATATATATATATATATATATATATATATATATCCTATCACAAATATCAAACATACTCAGCACTGTCACCATTGTTGTTGTCAGTTAGCTGACCTATTTTATATTTATCTTAAATGACTTCCCTTGCCAAATGGCAAGGCTTGAAAGGAGTAGTCGGAACTGCGTCTGTGCGACTTTTTTGTTTACAAATAATGTAGCGACTTTCTTGTTTACAAATAACGTATTTCATGCACGATATCTAGATGTATCACGCCATCATAGCTGCAACATTGAAATTTTGCAAGGTAGCCCTACATTGTGACAAACATGTTTTAACATTCGTCAACCGCCAAGTTAGCTTGGCATACAGTGTTTACATAACTTGCATGGGTTCCATACGACCTTTGACCTTCTATGCGGGAATGCGGCTTCAAAAATTATCGCCTACTTTCCTAGCGCAGAAAGCTTGAATCTATGGACTCTCTCAAGTTTCCTAATCAAGTACTTTTTTCTTGGAAGATCAAACTTGAGAACGATATTCAAGACGGCTTTTGATGAGAGAGGCGTATAAATTTTATGTGTACAAGTTCTCAAATCCTAATCCAGACTAGAAACAAAAAAAAAGTAAAAATGTTGTCTATAGTTACAACTACGATAGATACAGGATTAAATCAACAATTTAATCTCATTTCTGACCCAGATCCTGAAGAGGACCCTTGGTTACGAATCTTGTACAACTTCTTCCATTGCATTTTGTTGAACCATATATAATTGTGTTTGCAACTATTGTAATAAACAACTTTGACAATGCCGTTTTGTCTTCAGGGCATGTTTCCAGTTTCTTTTGTTCTTGTATGTCTTGTATTGACAGCAACATTAGCAACAAGAAGAAAACAACAACAAGATCAAGAAAACAAACATTGACAAGTAAATCCACATCACTGAGCGCCATACGTGACAAACCTGTGTATATGGATTTGAGCATTCACAGCTTCCCACTTTGTCTACTACTGCTCGTCCTACTCTATGTGTGTTATCTGTAAATAAACGAGGGAAAAATCCTATCTATGAACCTTTGATGGTCGACCAGGAGTCTATCGAAAGTTTGTACAATTTAAGTGGATTAAATATCATCATCTCCATGGCGATAGGAGAGTTTTAGTGATGGAAAAGCGATAAAGAGCCTTATACTGCTTGACGACGGGTGGCTAGAGGACGGCTTGCCACACACAAAGCGTTGTTGAGACCCTCGTTTTCGAAACGCCAGACCGTACGAATACCGCTGACCGAATATGAACCACTTGGACTCGGAACGCATTTGTAATCCGCAACCTGCAGGAAGTGGCGCTCACCTCATGTTTAGAGGCCATAGCAGATTCCATATGCAGGAACATCTCAAATAAACAGATACAATCTATTTTGATAATGTAAAAGCTCTACTAAAACTTAACTCGTTATATATGTGTCTCAAAGTTGGCTGAATACGTGATCCTTTGGTGAGCGAAATATTGCGGAGAATTATTATTTGCGATTTCCGGAGCTCGTTGACAGGAGGTTTATAACAAGACGCCCTCTGTCGACCTGCCCGGACACTAATTTTGATGACATGTGCCTCCGAGGGAAAATATCATTAGGGAAAACAGACGACGGACAACGATAAATCGATGCGGTGCAAAGTTGTAAGTGAATCCGATAAACAGCTGGAAGTACTGCGCGCACAGCACTACACAATCTTCGATGTGTATGCCAGGTAAGACTTCATCAAATCCATCAAATTAATATATCAGCCATTACGCAAACACAACTTAGTGCCGAAGATGTTTTCCTGTCCTCAAACAATGCGCACAAATGTCCACTAATATTTTATGAAAACACGCTTAAAACAGTGGTTCGTCAATATTAAGCGTGTCATGCATTTCATATTTCGAAACAAAGACGTTTTGATTTAACCATACAATTGAAATTTTAGAAAAGGGCAACAGTTAAAGGAATGAGCTTGTAGCATTCAAAAAAGGGACTATGTAAGTAGTGAGCTCGAAAATCAATCAACCGACTTAATTGATGACAAAGGTGGCAGGTGTTATGAATTTCTTGGACGTGTCATCGATTATCAAACAAATTAGCCGAATCCGTTCAGTCGTTAGCGCAATACACGCCACATGAGCACAGAGAAAATGTTGAAAGGTACCGATGTTGTATGATGTTAATGTTTTGGCGGGAAAGCAATACGTTGTGTAAATTACTCATTATTAAGAGGCTCGACTCGATGGACATTGTTTCTGGACGCTCATTATAGCCAGCTTGCTAATTTTACAGTTTGTATGAAAGTATTCCGCCATTCGAGATGCACTTCGTTACTATAAGTTTTTACTATACTTTGCTTGTGAGAAATAAGAGCACCGAAGAAAATACAATAGCGCGCCAATGAATCGGATTCTTATTAGTACTGTAGCAAGTGAGTTATTGAAGGAAGCAGTTCTTAAAACACACAGATTGTCAAAATTTCCCAGGTAAGGATCTGAGTAGTTAAAATTATTAGCATCAGTATAAAAACTCACTTTTCTGAGGATCTCTTGAAGATGATGGTTAGAAAACCGTAAACGTTTCGCATTTCACACGACAACGCTCTTGAAAAGCACATTTATAATTTTAAAACCAACTTTCTGGTAACTGGGAAAAACGTTTATTACCCATGCAATTAAATGTATTATGATAATAACTACACTACAGTAGTAAATTGTACAACGTAATGCACGGACATGTATATTACGCACCAGAATTTTGAGCCTCCGTCCAATTACCCTTTACCTCTCGCCATAAATTATCATGTAAAAATAGAAATATCGTCAATATATATCAAGAAATCTTTCCGGAATAATTTACAGCGGTGAAGACACAGAAGCTAGTTTTCCCACTGAGGGTTACATATTGTAAAACGGAGCGCTTGTCTGTGCACATGTTGCGATAGGGCTTCCATATGACATTTAGATGGTTCAAGTACCAAAATATTTTTTATAAAAAACTGACATGGTGATAGGTAAACAAGCTGAGGTTAGATGCGGTGTATCATCATACGCTGTTAAAAATTGTGTTGCCAAACCACTGCAGCAATAGAGAACAATTTTACGCGGCGGTCACATCGGAGTGGGCATTCTGCACAGCGCCGGACTATCAAGTCATCTATATTCATTGTACTTCAAAGATGATCTATTAGCGTTCAAAGTTCATAGAAACAAAATCTTCTTTGCAATGGACTGTCTTCATTGTTCTACAGTCTTCTTGCGTTGCTACCCACAAGGCCACTGTCATTGAAAAATGTCAATTACTGAGAAACTTCTTTCTTCGTCACACCAAACAGATCACCACCGCTAAGTATTGACGAAATGAAATTTTAGCACGCCACGGGACGTGTCGTTCGGTTAAAATGATGACGTAACTCCGATTGTATCGCTAAATGCCATTCCACGACACCCTGGCGATGGCATTATTACAATTATGAACGACAAATGTAATTTTAGTTTAATTACTTTGAAGAAAACCTATTAATATATATAGATATATACCCGAGGCCTGTTTTTTTGCCCAAGATACTGTAGTCATATTACCTTTGCAAAGAATCAATGTAACGGGTTAAATGTTTCTCCATGATGGCCTCTGAATGTTTCTCTTACAATGACAAGAGATTGACATAAATAACATTTAGTTTAATTAGCGTGTTCGGCTATTCATAGATTCAGTCAAACTCACAGCAATTTCTGATCCTTTTTTGTTATGATCATTTTGTCATATAACCGACATGGGGATAATTTTTTTGTTTCGCTTTGGAAATCGGCAGCTCTTCATGATACGCGGCGTGTATTTATGAAATGATTGCTTTACACTTTTGTCTCTTTAAGACT
This sequence comes from Ptychodera flava, assembly GCF_041260155.1. NCBI lineage: Eukaryota > Metazoa > Hemichordata > Enteropneusta > Ptychoderidae > Ptychodera > Ptychodera flava. Next base: position 13,540,125 of record NC_091935.1, read on the forward strand.
TGTTATGACTCTATGCCGACATGTGGTTATTTCGTAATAGTTGGAGCCGTTTGTAGCATTTGAGTCGACGCAAGTTTTCCCCCTATGTAGCGGACCTTGCGTGTGGTGTGCATATTGTGCGCAGTTTTCGTGCTCTTCCAAGTCATTGAACCGTCGTGTTTTATGGTGTATCCACAATTATTTTCCTCGGAAACCGTATTCCGGAGTTCTCTTGGGGCATAGTGAGCAGGTCAGTTTTACTGGGCTTGTGTTACGTGGCTAGCAAAAGTTAAAATTGGAAAACGATACGTTGAAAAATACTATCCTGGGGCAATCATACAGAAGGCTTCGTGACTCAGTAAGAGACTGGAAAATGAGATGCTTCCTGAGGTTGCGCAAACTGAATAATTTACCATTTCTTTTACACGGTCTCTACATCGCCAACGTGTTAGATAGGCGTTGTTATCAATCGCCGTTTGAAAGAGCCACAAAGGAAAATGACGCTGTATAGGGTAATGTAATCTAGAAGAATGAAAAGTTATAAAAATAATTTCATCCAACGTTGATGAATTTAAGTAAATGACGTCTTGTCTTCAATTCTTTGGCTTTCGAAGGCTTGTTGAAACATTTCGCCCTCTTGTTTGCTAGCATTTTGCAGTTGAACGAACCGTGATGATAATCATTATCGCCATCGTCATTGTGATGGTGATCTTAATCAACGGAGTCGTAATATCATCATCATCATCATCATCATCATCATCATCATCATCATCATCATCGCATCTCTCTCACCGCTTCTCATCTCTCTCTCTCTCTCTCTCTCTCTCTCTCTCTCTCTCTCTCTCTCTCTCTCTCTCTCTCTCTCTCTCTCTCACTAACATTTTGTAGGATCTCCGGCATTTCGTCGACTCCCATACACATCGTTAGAAAAAAATCACAGAAGAACCAAGATTTACAAGTCATTTGAGTTAAAAAATGGTGTATTTCCTCCTGATATTAGAGTGGTTTGCATTGAACCGTCAGCAAAACGGGACCTAGACATACTGTCTAAACTGAGGAGTTGCCAATACTGTCAGGTGTAACTATCGTCTAAACTAGCGGTAAACAACATCGTCAGATATGCACAAACAACATTCGCAAAAGATGCATTCTGAGCGGGATGTGTGTGGTTGTGTGATGTTGTTTTGACTACTCGTGACCTCCTTCAAGACAAATGTCCGTCATTCTTGATCTGACGCTATGGGAAAAAATTAATTTTAGATTGTCACTAAAGTAAGCCGCCGGAAATGTCTTTTTTACTCCAAGAGCTTCAAAATGAACCCCTACAAGTGGTAGGCAGAAACGTATTGTAAAGAAATTAGAGTCCCAATATCTGTGCCGGAGGCGGATTCTGTGTAGAGACAACGGCCAGGAAAGGATCAGTTCTTAATCTCTCACTCGATTGATATATTCGGGGATCCTTCAGAGGTGGTCCATATTGTGTCCATTTATAATAATGTCGGCAGTGGAAAGAGTGCAATTCAATACAAGTACATAATTATTATAAGATGTTCCAATCCCCGGATGAATGGAAGAATGCACTCCTCCCACAGGGAACTCTGACTGAATAACAGTAAACAAGTAAATTAAAAAAAAACAAAAATAAAAAATAGAAAAGGAGTCAAAAAGGAAAAATAGAATAAACAAAAACAAATAAGTGAACAAAAAACCAAGTAAACAAGCAAACGAGCGAACGACTGACGGATCAATTGTGAGACTAAAAACGGTCAAAAAAGAAAAGAGTAAACAAAAACAAACAAGTAAAAAAAACAAGTAAACAAGCAAACAAATAAAGGACTGACGGATCAATTGTGAGACTTCCATGAAACAAGATTCACCGTGCTATGGCATGGTCTTCCTCTCTATACTTACGTAGAGTAGAATATTACTATTTACTGTTTAGAGGGTCTGCCGAGGCAGTACTCTGACCGTGCATCAAGTTACTGTGCAATGCGGCCGCAGTGTATGTCAATAATGAAACTATATTGACCATATTTCTGAGGCTCAGTGCTACAACTGTCTGAATTTGGCATAAATAATGATCATCGTTTAGGATTGGAGTGCGATAGGGTAATTTTATAAGTTTGAAATAACGACAGAGATGTTAATTTTTTATCAAGAATATTCAGAATCATAACTTATTAATAACGAGGTCTGTAATACAGCTACGCGAATTTTGCATGAAAACTAATCATCGTTCAAGATTCGAGTGCAGTCGGATATTTTTGTAAGACAATAATGACAGAAAATTTAATTTTTTATCAAATGTATTCATAATCATAATTTTTGAAAAATTTTCTTACACTCTTGTTATGATTGATAATGCCTTATGGCCCTGTGGGTCACCCTAGTGATTAAAATTGCATTAAATGCGAACAGACCTACAAAATACTGGCTGGTGTCCTTTTGGAGAGCAGCTTCTCCAGTTTTGCATCTCTGAAACTGAACCACTATCCAAACTACAGGTATCAATTGTGTGCTGGAAATATTCGCTCAACACCAAAACGTAGATGTTCTCGACCATTTAACTAGTAAGAGTAGTTTTGATTCAGCAGACAATATAATTCGCCCTGAATTGACTTATTCATTTGAACAGCAGAAAGCATTGATCGTCACCTACAAATGCGATAATAAGTACACATTGAAAGCATATGCGTCCGGGCCTTACCAAGAAGGCAGTTATCCAACGTTTATAAATGCACAGATATTGCTATTTTATATCAGAAAGAAATTGTTAAAAGTTTCTCATACACTTTCATGTATAGTGGATCAACCATGTATGATTTTCAGTGAAATCAAGTACATTTATGTCAAAATAACCAGCATCTATATAATTTATGCACAGATACTGCTAGTTTTATATTGGAAAAAAGTATTCATAGTTTTCTCATAGACTACTACGTATAGTGAATCAATATTTTAGATGAAATCCAAAAATCAAATTTCTTGTACACTTTTTACCTCTCCCTTCAAGCAAAGTACATACATAAATTATCAAACATAATATTATATAAAAGTATAGATATAGCTAAGTTTTGTAGGGGAAAATTGTTCATGCAGTTTTCTCAATACACTCTCGTGTATTATGATTTGATCTGTATGGACGAAGCACTACATCTCGGCCCCTAATAGTCGCCCAAAATATGTCGACCATTCCCCACAGACATGCATAAAATTCAATGACCCTTTAAAAATTCTTGCGCGAAATATTGCGACCACCCTAAAAAACACCGCCCCCACCCTGTAATTTCCGTCCAGTCCCTTAGCTTATTAACACATCCTATATTTACAGTCAGCATTGTTATTTTTGAAAATTATATTCAAGTCCGGACAAGGATTCATTTTTCAACAATAACAATAGTCATTACACGTGTATGGGCTTTGTTGACAAGCAGAATACTTGGCATACTAACAGGAAAGAGCATTTGATACACAGAACAAGAAAACTAAAAGTATGGCAAAAAGTTCATGAAATGTCCCTTTAATATATTTGCTTGTATTACAACAAAGTCAGCAGTTCTGTCAAGGAAACCGTTATACACACATTTCGAACTTTTGAGTTAGGAGGGGGGATTTAACATTTTAGAAAGGGGTATCAGGGGGAGGGTCATACTTTAGAATGGGGCATTAGGGGGAGGGTCGTATTTACATGGTGGACCACCTCAATTTCCCCCTGCCCACCCCCTCATAATAACTGAAGGCTCCCGAACCCACTTTCGTACTTTTGTGACATTTTAAAAGTGATTGATTTGAAGAAATTTGCAGCCGACTTGCCAAGTACAAGTCTTGGTCTTCATTAATTTGAACAGCTCTAAAATTGCAATCTGTCGTCTGCTCATTGTTTAATATTCTTATGCATTCATGAGGTGACCAACGGCCAATAATGAAGGAAAGAGTGATAACAATAAAGAAAGAGAGACAGCTACGAAGAGGGTTTGGTTGCACCTAGACTGCATCGTATGCTGCGAATCATATTTGGAGGATTCAAAATTCAAATTGGTTATTACACGACAAACACTACTGAGAGGAACGAGCGGCAAGCGATATCTGTTGTGTCGGTGTGGTATTGAAGGCGGACAATCAGTCCGATAAAAACTCAACATTCTAAAGTGCATCGATCGGTGCTCTCAAATATTAAAGCAGCAAATACGTTTTTTCACCTAAAAGTTTCGTGGCAAATGGAGCTGTCGCAATTGTTCTGAGCGATGAAATTTCGATTCTTTTTTGCAAACTTTTTTCTATAATATATCTTTTGGGCCAATAACTTTATGTCAGATCCAAGTAACTCGATACCAAATACACAACTTTTGTGCTCGTAAGTTCCAGCAGCCCTGAGCATCAATTTGGGGGCGTAGGGCAGAGTGGATTTTAAATTGCAAATTTTGCCACTGAGCGCGCTCAGGCGAAACTTAATCTCGATGTAATTGCTCACTGATATTGGTAAAATTCTGTAAGTCGATATCTCCCACAGGCCGTATCGACCGAGACAGTTCAAGATAATGTCAATTGATTACCAAATGATACACTCAAAATCAAAGTCCCTTCGGCATCAATGTTATCATAATGACGGATTATTTTTCCGGCAGTGTGGTTAGGGTGTAATTTTGACAAAAGAGGGCGTACTTTACGGTAATCGTTTCCTGTAAGTATACCTTCAGGCATAAATGAAAGTGTTAATGGGGTTTTACCAATAGGGCCATTTGACATAACAATTCATCCGCGTCCGGTCCTTCTCCGATATGTTTCACTAGAGCCTTGCACGGTGCTGAAAAAAGTATTATTTACAATACTGAGACTATTAATTCTTATGACAAGTCTTCCTAATTATCCTGGTTTAATCCGTTGGCTTTGATGGCCTTACTTAACAACACCTTAGATACCAACGCAAACAGTGACGCGATTGGCGTCTCTGAAGTTGCCCATGCATACCATATATGGTATGATACGTGACATCATTAAAAAATATAATTCATCTGCACTGTGTTCGATTTTCTATGAGTCTTGAAAACATGTGCCACCACGCGTGACAATTTATCTCCGAATCAACGGCAACAAAGGTATGTCACAAGTTCACCTTGGCGTTTCTTCTCATTGGCTACTGTGCTTTTGGTTTGTTGTTGTTTCTGCGTGATCACCCCAGGGGACTACTGCACCCACAATGAATCGATTTAAAAACACGTGGGCGAGATTTTGATCTGTCAAATATGCTTCTTCTTCTCTGTTTCAGCTGAAATTTGAATTGCATTGTTCAAGCTGTTGGTATCCACTTTTTTGCTGGAGTATGCTCTCAATTGTCTCGTCATACTTTCACACATTCTCGGCTATTTTTCACGTCGCTCTTCTTTACTTTCCTCTCTGGTAGAATGGAAACGTCAAACCATTTCTGCTTCACTGCAGATAACAAATGGATTATCGCAATTATATTTACAAGACGGTGAGGGTAAAGGTACTGAGTTGATCTCATTTGTCATGTTCCCCATCAGTAGTTTAAGGTAGTATGCACCTCGAAAGTGAAAGACTTAAACTTTTGTTCAAACTTTCCCAAATGAAACTTTCAACCATTCTCTTACTAAATCAACAATAAAAATCGGGGTTCACAGTGCAAAGTTTGGAACTAGCGAAACAAATTACCCAACATTTTCGATATTTGAAATTCAAAATGGCCGCCATTCCTGTGTTAACTCTATGGAGGAAAATTAAATTTTGGGATTTTCGAAAAACTAAGCCGATTAAAGTTTCTCTTTTGTCAAGAGCTTTAAAATGAGTCCCCACAAATGGTATATCAGCAAAGAATTGTAGAACTTTGAGAGTCCCACTACCTGTGCCGAGGCGCGTTTTACCTTAAAGATAAGAAGCGTTATTGCACTATTAGTGTCTGCTCAATGTTTACCGTCTGTTCACTGGCCATTGCAGGTGAACTGTTGTCCCTCCAAACTCACTGAACGTGACTCACCACCGATATCGAATTCCCCTTATCAAGACAAGGAATTGACCTATTTTAATTACTGTTATCACAAAATATTTTTTACAACGACGATAACGACATCACTGTTGACCGAACATTTGATCACAGAGTACAAAATTGGCTTCAATAACGTCTTGAATTATTACTGTTATCAACTGTTACACCTCGAGCATGAAGATCTTAAAAGTACATCTTGGCACGACGTGTAAATCGCTGAAATGTGGGTTTTTATTTTATTTTTATTGACATCTCACAGCTTGAGTTGGTGCAGTGAAGTACAAAATCGATCAGTAACATTAATAACAGATCTAGACAGACCACTTTTTTTCTAATTGGTTGTTGCGCGTTGTACGTACACACGGGACATCTCGTGATGCTGCAACTTGAGTGCCTGCCAACCACCCCCATCATACTCTCCAGCCATGAAAACAAGAGAGGGAGTGAGTGCGTGCGGAGTGAAGAGTGTATACAAAGCAGGGGTACAAACGTGGGGGGAGGGGCACGATACTGTCAAGTCATGTCATGCCATGCCGGGAAAGGCTAATTATAAACGTTAGTAAAGTTCTCGTGCCTATACTCACAACAACAACAACAACAATACAGAAACGACAAACATGACAACAACAGCAAATATCTTCCATTTTGCGTCAATAACAATACAAGTAATGATGTGAGTTTCCTGTGATCTACAGCTTTGAAATCGGTCGTAACACTGCCACATTTGTCCACCTCGGCACTTCAAAGGTGTACCCCTTTATATCGGAAAGCAAAAAATACAACTTCTTGTGTAGTCCAGTGAGGTTTTCTTTCCGTATCTTCAATATCTCGTGTTTTGAAGAAATGTGTACTCCCTGATTTTTGTATAAATGAATTTGCAGGAGTTTGGTCTCTCGTAGTTAAACATCATCCCGGGTGAAGAGACTTCCATGCCATAGGATGCCGAACTGTTCTTCCGAATTGCTTTCTGAACGCAGTGACGGCTTCTGTCTGACACACAAAATGCCATGACCTATAATCAATTAAAATAATCAATAAGTAATACTCTAAAAATGATGCATCGCTGGCCGGCAAAATGTCACGATGCAATGAATTAAAAAAACCCAAGAATAAAGTGAAACTGATGATGGGGAACAAAACTTTACAATTATCACCAGCTTGATCGATAATGTATGGTTCATTCTAAAGAATCAGAAAAAGAGCGACCAATTTGACTTACTAATTGCAAGGTAATTTGATGCCGCGAAAGAGACTTGTAAAATGTCAGAGTATAAAAAATGTTTAAATGACACGACCACGCTCTCTCTCTCCCCCCCTCTCTCTCCCCTTGTTTCTGTCTGTCTCTCTGATTGGTCTTTACGGTTATCTGCCCGCATTCTGTGCAGGTGTGAACTATGGTACCTTGGTGTTGTGCGTGGGAACGTTAGTTGTTCGCAGGGAAGGTTAATTCGATAGCCAGTATTGCGTATCTTTTTATTGTTCCTGTGCATATTTCAATATCAGATGTAGGTATTGCTAGCAGGCAAAACTTCACATTGGAATTACAATATAAAGAATAATGTGAAATTTACAAAACCCTAACATTATCACCAGGTTGATCAATGAATGTATAGTTGAATCTCAGAATACTAAAACAGACACCGATATGAAGGGACAAAGTCGGCCATTTTTCATGAATTTTGTTTTGATACGAGATACTACTTAATATGTTGTTTGACATGTTGAAAGATAGTGAATGAATGGATGACCATACATATTCGACCCCGGTTTTAGACACGATACATGAAACCATCGCGAAAATGAATTAATGGTCATGACCATTAATTTATTTTTGCGATGGTTTCATTTAATTTGTCTAAAACCGGGGTTCAATACATGCGTGGTCACCCATTCATTCAGTATATTTCAACATGTCAAACAATATCTTGCATCAAACAAAATTCATGAAAAATGGCCAACTTTGTCCCTTTAACATTACCAATTGATCAACGTAATTTTGATGACGTGCACAAGACACGTAAAATGTCAGAACATAAAAGAACATCTAATGGATTTGATCACTCTCTCCCCTCTCTGTCTTACTCTCTGTCTCCTTGTTTTTGTCTGTCTCCCTACTTCTCACTGTCTCCGTCTGACTCTCTGTCTGTATGTCTCCCTGTTCCGTCTTTTTCTCCGTTTATCTCCGTCTGCCTCTGCATGTCTTTGTCTATCTGTCTGTCTGTCTGTCTGCCTCTTCCTTTGTCGTGTCTCTATCTCCGTCTTTCTGTCTGCCTATCACAGTCTTCCTGTCTCTCTCTGTTTCTGTCTGTATGTCTGTCTCCCGTCTCTCTGTCTCTGTCTCCGTATGTCTCTGTATGTCTGTCTCCCTCTCTCTCCCTCTGTCTGTCTGTCTCTGTCTGTCTCTGTCTCTGTCTGCCTCTCTCTCTCTCTCTCTCTCTCTCTCTCTCTCTCTCTCTCTCTCTCTCTCTCTCTCTCTCTCTCTCTCTCTCTCTCTCTCTCTCTCTCTCTCTCTCTCTCTCTCCTCCACACATCTTTAACATACTTATCGCTCTAAGGTTTCAACTTTTGATTCGACACCTTTTCCTAATCTTGATAGTAAAATACTCCTGTAGTCCAAAATATTTACGTGAAAACTCTGCAACTAGACAAAGAACTTTCTTCAATGGTATGCGTGGAACTGCAACGAAACTTACACTCTCGCTGGTCCCGGAGTTGCAAACGAGACGAAATAGTCTAGTTGCGTACCCTTAGTACATGATACATAGTGACAATGAATTAAATGGGACTCCGTGCGACAAAATTTGTGAAAAAACCAAGTTCGTTGCTTCAAAGTAAAATTGACATTGGGTTTAATTCAAAGTTAATGTATTCTACATAGATAATTGTTAACCTTCTGTCAGTGACGATGAAATATTGTAATGAAGATGACATTGTGGGAAGACACTCTGAAAAATTCACTTTCTATATTAATGCTCATCATTCGAGGCGAGGCTTAATGGATGGACAATTCAAATTTACAAGTATGGGACGTTTATGGAAGGGACGGACGATTAGCCCGTATTTAGCCTAGGTGTTAATGTTTATCGTTCGTTCGTTAATTTGATTGACAGTATCACATTGTGTTTTAAATGTCATCTGAATACTTCAAATTTCGTTTTCCCAAAGTGATAATCAAAGGTGTATTAGTGGTATTATTTACTTGTAATCTTGATAGACAGTAGAAGCTGATGTTACAGGGTGGAGTGACCGTGCCACTGTCTATGGGATCTAGCGGGAATCTTTGCGCGTAAATTAACATTTCGACAAACGAGACGACCGATTCGAGAGTTGAAAGAACTGAGTCGAATACATGAAAGGGAATTCGCCACGTATAAAAGAATCCAGAAAAAACCATAGCAGTAGCAAAAACGAAACAGAAGAAACGGGTAGATGTGTTTATTGTGACAGTCAAATGCAAATTAAATTATTGTTATGCTAATTTGTGTAATTACAAGGTAATAGTACGTGGTGCAGTGGGTGGCTTTATTAGGTGCAACGGTTCGTACTATGACGGTTGCTTTCTGTCTTCACCTTGCAGGGTACTAATGTTCTTGTCAAAAATCACCTGAAATGAGATTGCCGGCTGTGTACTGAGCAAACAAACAGGGGAATGATGGTTGTAATTACGTTCTTTTTGATATTGCCGCTACTTTTTGCCTGCCTGCCCAGCGCCTTCCATTCGAGTTACGCTTCGCCGAGCGGGGATAACGACACCTTCGATCCGCGTCTCTCCGACCCGGCAAACGCAGGCGGGACTGCCGGCGAAGACGTGGAGCTTGCGATTGCTGGGCTAATGCCGATCAGTACGCCGAACGGAGGTTGGAACGCCGCCGGTGTTGTCCCGGCAATCGAGATGGCAATCGAAGACGTCAATAAGAGACAGGGAGTCCTTGACGGATATAAGTTAAATCTGTACCTTAGTGATGATCAGGTAGGTCAAAAGTGTTCGTATTTCAGCATTTCTCGATTTATTGTTCTCAAATTTGCAGATCTTAATTACCAACTTTCCGGCATGGTGGAAGGATTCCCAAGCAAGGCACAAAAAAGAAATTAAAGTAACACAACTAAACAATCTAAATTTTGCACACAGTCCATTTCTCATTTCTGTGATGCCAAGTTGCTGATCCATCTATCATTGAAGATATATATATATATATATATATATATATATATATATATATATATATATATATATATATATGGTATATGATATATGTTATATGTATGTTATATATATATATGTTATATATTATATGTGTTATATATTATATGTGTTATATATGTTTTACATTGTATGTATATATATATATATATATATATATATATATACTATGTAAAACAGATCACACAGGTGAGATGTCAACAGAATTAATTCGACTACTTTCACTTGGTCGAGTCATGAGGTCTTGCTGTTGGACAATCTCCCTAAATATCCATATGAACTTCACGGGACCAATTTCTTGATATTTTAGTTCGAATAGTGATAATCAGGACAGATTTGAAAGTGACATGAAGTGTTGTGCTGTACACCGATGCACTGTTTCAGAGGTGACGCCTATCACTGCCCCTTCTTTGGTGGAGGGACAGTGCACAAACATTCTTTTGAGCAACAGGCCAAGCCCTACCATCGCGGTCTAGTAGTTTAAGCCTGATAAATGATAATCTGTAAAGTCATCGTAAAATGATGTAATATCATTATAAAGGAAACAATCAATATAAACGAGATAATAAACTGTAATTAAATTTGCTGGTTCTACTACCTAAGTACGATGAAATACAAACAATCAGATTTGTGTACGATATACAATCTTTCCGTTGGCGAATGAATTCAAGTTCGGACTGAAATTCAGCTCTCATTGATACATCAGACACGCACTGCGCATAGGCCTCGTTGACCGAAGTTGTGCGCCAGGCGTTTCAAGAATATTTTGGGAGTGGATAACGATACTGTCAATTTGAAATTAAACAAAATATACTTTACAAGACATTGAAAATTGTGGCTAATGTCGCTTTAACAGCCAAACAAGTATATTATGCCAGCTTATGCTATGCAAAATGTATTAAACAAACAGAATTAAATGTCGATAATTAACTGTTCGACTTTTGTCAAAATAAATATCTTTAGCCCAAGCACAACCTGAGCACGCACCGTCTTTTGCGAAGCCACGAAGTGTACGATACAGTGTTAGGAAAAATGCACACAAACATTTTATTTGTGCATTCCCGTCTTTTTTTTGAAACACCTGTCACGTAGGTGTCATAACCGTAGGGTAAACATATCTTCACCGGGGAGCGAAAACATGACAAGTCAGTTTTTGTAAGTTCTGTGAAAGGACACGACTTCCCGTGGACTTTCTTCATCTGTATACTGTCGGAACTTTAAAGTGGAATTCTGCGAGAATTCTCAGGGTTCACCGGTACGTCTGCCCTATATTTTTCTTCAAAAGTGCGGGCCAAGAGTCCTCGCTTCGATCTATAGTTTACATGTAAAGGGAACAACAACACCAGACTTCCTCTGTTATTTTCGAGGAGACGATCTCGGCTGGCGGGAAATGCTACTGTGTTGACAGCGCCCACTTCATTGTCACACGAGATGTACACGACAATGCGTTGTATTCAGCTTTAAATAGGTTTACATAAGTCAAGCTTTCTGCGTGTTTAACCACTCGTACGGGACAACGACAGGTTTAATCGACCACGGGTTTGTTTTCCCTGTTTTTCATTAGCTTCTTAATGAAAGTCTCTGGAATGTTTTGGAGTGGGTCTTTCGGCGTGTTATTCCTTCAAAAGGTGTTTTGATCGCTGTGTTTGCCCCGAGCACACTTCCCCCGAAAGGAACTCACATCGCAGCATCATCAAAACACGGGACAAGAAACACGCTGGTGGTCGTTTGTAAAATGTAACCTCGCTCTATAAATCCCCTTCAAAACAATATCTCTGGGTCGAAATAAGCCATTATCTCCGTTACCTAGTACCTCGTGCATGGCATTAATTCCGACGACGGAACAGGGTCAACCGATTTAATTTATAAAACATATTTTGAGACAAGGCATCAAACACGATTCTCCATATAGCTAATAATAATAATAGAAGTTCGCTTCTACCTTCGTGATTTCTCCAAAATCCAACAGTAATATCAGTCTCGAGGAAAACTGAAGGGGCTAGCGGTCCCGATTAAAGAAAGTCCCGCTGACAACGTGTACGGACGTGTATCCGAACCACTTAATTTGTTGTGGTAGGAAAACCCACATTGCAAGATAAACGCACCTATCGAGAACGCCTTGAGCAAGTTTGGAAAATAGAGAGGAAAGAGTCACGTGACCTCGACCATGGTACTCAAAAACAGACCTGATGATTTGATATACTTCGATGCAAACAGGTAGAGTGTTTTCCGCTGTGCCCTATGACATTTTTCAGCGAATAGTCGCGCAGTGGAGCGATCTCCAATACAGGGGTATGGTTGTAACTAGGTCACTTTGCATATAACACAGCTATCGGAACGACTTTACCGAAGGCAGATCTAGACTTAAAATTTACTTCAATATCTTTCGGATTTGGTTTTATCCGATGGGAAACTGTAAGATAATGTTTGAGGGAGAAATCGAGAGACAAGCTAGCAAAGAAGACGTCGAGACAGAAGGAGCACTTTTTTCTCGTTGGAACTGCTACATCCTGTCATCAGACACAAAGTATGAAAGGAACCAACCTTCGGAAAGGATTATGGAACCTTGTTTATTTCCATCCTTCGGTAAACACGCTCGCTGATATTACTCGAGACAAAGACTGGTATAGATCTTAAAGCAACTCGATGTGCATGACTGTCGACCCTTTGGCTCTATGCGGAAATAAGACGAGCATAAAGCTTAAGGACGACCACACGGAGAGAAATCTGAAACCATCGTTTCAACATGGTTTCGGTCCCGAAGTAACATTCGAAGAGTCACCTTTATATAATCAAAACTTCAGTATATCAGTTTCTGGAACTTTTCATCAAACAATTTTTAAGGCAAATCTGGATGAAAACGGATGGAACAACAGCTTTTTCAGTTTCAAATTTTAGGATGTTACTGCAACGCGCACGTGGTTTGAGAAGCTTTAAGATATTTTTATCCTTTTAATGAACTTTGAAAAATGCACCATTTTATTTGTCAGATCATATCGGCAGTAGTCTTCCGCTTCACTGTTCATTGTCAGTGACGTGACAGACAGTAACGGATAGAAAAAGTATCTTCCCAGAAAATATGAACACACATTCATATTCACTTTCGCTAACAATATCAACACCCGCATTCGCTTTCGCCCTTATTTGCATTGGAAGCATCTTCACAGTCCAGTGGTCACGTGATTCTTCGTACAGGGCCCAACCTGGATCCCATGTCGACCTAGCCAAGCCGTGAAGATCGAGAGACACTTGAAGGAGATTGGTCGTTTCGGCGCGTTGTTTGACAGTTTCAGAGTGAATCTTAAAAAATGCACCAGTTTTCTTCGCATTTTATTCCTCGCGTCAATTACGAAACACGTTTCGGAACGTGACGTAAAATAGCCCGAAATGCAGTTGAGCAACGATTCAAGAATCGACACAATTAGTTTGTCATTTGCAATGTTATTGCTGCACCGATGTCTATATTTGGTACATCTTACTTTACAATGAACCGAAAACGGCCCATATAATACATGCAACCAGGCAGCTAAATCGATTTCACCTTCAGCGCAACTTATTCCTGTTGACTTGAGGCATGTTGGTGGCTGGAGGCGGTGTTTCAATAGGTACAAACATGTATCCAGCTGCCATCTGAATGATGTAGATTGACTTTTAACATTCAACTCTTTTGCTGCTCTTTTCTTTGATGTGTTTTCGCCTCCTGTAAGGCTTAGAGTGGAACACTGACATTAGGAAAACTCCTTTAAGGCTTACAAATGACACCAGAAAAACTAAGCCAGTGAGGAGTCAACGTCAACAGCCCACTTCCTTCATTTCGTCTTACTTTGATCCGCTCTTGAGTTCCGAGATTAACTGGTGACATCCGTTCCAATGGATTAAAAGTCACTTTTTGAAACTTCTTCATGATGGACATCAAGTAAACATCAAATAATAGAAACACCTCACAAAAAGCTAGTACTTTATCGCTTAGCATCTGGTGTTTTTATACTATCCGGCGTTTAATTTTAAGCCTGGAATCCCCCCCCCCTTTACATTCAAATAAAAAATGCCTCTTAATTGCTTAACAAGCAAAGTAAAACACGACCTCTTCGCCTAAAACTATCGCGCCCGAACACGAAACCAACTAAATCCCAATTCACAAATGCTTCAGAACATTCTCAAGCCAGATCAGAAGACGCTTGGCTCGAGTTAACCCGCTATCTGTCTTTGTTCTTTGTGTTGGTTCTTTTTTTGTGGGCGAAGTAACTGACACCCAAGGAGTTGCGATAAAAGAATTCTACGGACGGGATGACACTTTTGCCATTCATTATTGAAATAAGATTAGCTCTAGTGTCACTCGACCAGCATCCTAAGAGCCAATTAAACTGATCTGGTGTCAATTGACCGCGTTGTCTCACGACACCAAGCGGATACTCACAAAAAGAGAAGGGCTGGGAGAATTTAATCGAGAGCAAAACCTCACGTGTCTGTGATTTCATAAGTTACCTGTAAGAAGTTGCTGGCAACTGAAATGAATCTGTGAAACCTATCTTCCGCACAGCTTCTGTTCCCGTTGAACAAACACTGGACGTTCTTTCCCTCGCTACAAGTTGTTGTCTGTGTGAAAGTTAGTCACCACGCATTTTTTAAAAGTCTTTTATCTCAAAAGAGAGTGAAGCCATTCACATTTATGAGCCCAGGAACCGACAGTGGAAAATACGTCCCTCTATAGAAAATATACATTAGTTTCAAGAGTGTCTCAATAGACGGACTCGAACCTAGAAAATGTCGTATTGTGTTTTTGTAGACACTCCACTTAACAACCGCTGACCAGAGTGAACCACATTGGGAGCGATCAGTCTGGAAAGTTACCATTGAGAAAAATTAACGTGCACTATTATATTATTGTTTGACCTCAAGTACATTAATTTTTTTATAGGTCAAGATTGACACGTGCCAAACATACGAAATCCAGGATCCGTCTATCTTGTAGCTAGCTTATATCTCGCAATGTTGTGGTATGGAGGCACAAACGAGATGCACCGCTATGGTTCTAGATTGCATTAAAAAAAACAGTGTTTCTTGCCTATGAGTAGGTGCATTTTGGTGCAGATGATGAAGTAGGGTAGAATAACCATGATAACGGTAGATGGATCCAGATAGATGGGCGACAGATCATGGGGTAGCACAGTCTGTGCTATCTGCATGACAGACTGATAGACAGCAGATAAACAGACAGACAACAGAAGGCAGTTCGTATATTAATCCGAAATGCCGAGTGAAACAGTTCATTCATAAGCTTAATCCCTTCGAACGATTTACCCGTACGGGGAGTAAATATATTCACTGCTAATAGAAGTGAGTTTAGACCGTGTGGAGTACTTCCATTAGCAGTGAATAAATGAAGCAGCAGCGGAAATAACGAGTGCTAATGTGTCGATTGTTCTCCAGGGAATACGAACAACCTTGACGGTTCTATTCTTAATACTCGTGTTTGCATAATACGGGTTATTCGAAAATGTGAAGGCATCGAGCTATGAATTGTTACCTGATCACATTAGACAGGTAACATCAGATTTATCTGTTGAATCAAAATCGTAATGGAAAATGAGTGACAACAATATTTACATAATCATCTTATCGCCCACAGCCATGAGCTATGGAGGTTCATGGAGGGAAGGGCGTCCTTACAACAAATCCCAACCATGATATATAACGTGTATTACATGACCACATAATAATAATTGGTCCATTCGTGGTGATGCATTTTATGCCATATTGCGATGTTGCGTGATGTTCAAGTTACCGATACTAATGAATATTTTATAAACTGGAAGGCTAGATGTCCACGGGGAATAGAGATATCGACTGGAAGGCTAGATGTCCACGGGGAATAGAGATATCGTAAGGTCGAATAAACCAGGTCACCGTGGAGTATCTTTCTTCACCGAGAGGTTAAGTTGCATTTCCTGTGGCAAAAGTTCTAGAACTGGTGAGCTGTTGGCGCTGTATTTATGAACATCTGTCACTGTAAATTTTGACAACATTTTTTACAATATTATTGCATTATGTCAGCGACATTTTTGGGTCTACCTCGAAAGGCGTACTGAAATGCCCAGTATTCGGCTCGTCAACACTAACCGTGTTTTTGTTGTCATTGTCAGAGTTGACAATCAAATTCAGGTCCGGACTTGAATTCAACAAGAACAATGCACACTACACGTTGACACTCCGCATTGACAAACTAAATACTAAATACTTTCAGGATGTTCAAAAAGTAAACCGAGAAACTCTTGCTGATAAATGGAACAAAAATACTGAAAAAGGGTAAAACATGAAAGTTATTGAAGCTTTAACACAGAAATGTAAAAAAAAATATTGAAACATCAAAATACAGTGAAAGACATCAATTATAAATACGTTTTGCTTAATGTCGACACCCGGTAAACTCAAGCTCCTCGACACATTTGACTGTTTAAGCGGAAAGTGTGACGTCACTAGTTTTTTCACATTATCCTTCGCGCATCTACCTGGATAGATCTCCAAGATTTTGCATGACTAGCCTTGTTTACAGGCGCAGAACGACCGAAAATGATGAAATTACTTTTATTGTTTGCTCTTGAACACGTCTTAAAATTCATCCTCCTGAACCCTGTAACGGTTGTCATGGAGCAGCGTTTAGAAGCGCGTCTCCATGTACAAAACATCTTAATAGGTTTTTATCTGAGTAACTGTGTCTGCAGTTAGTGCACGCTGTTCGACTTCAGGGTAATTCTTGGACAAATTGTTAGTGATTTTCTGTAATTGAATAAGTTAATGGATGTTTTACAGTGCACTTGACGTTACTACCGCGTCTGTTGGTCGCTTTATTTGCACCGTTCGCGGCACACCAGTCTCCGAGTTTTCATCTATCGTCCTCATTTTTTATCTCTATGGCTATCCATTTGTCCACCGGTCCCGTCCCATTAAATGCGCACCTTTCCACCAATCTCTCCATCCGCACCATCGGTCATCCATCTTTTCCACACAGCCATTTACCCTATGCGCCTAATAGTATCAGTCGACCTCGTCCATCTATACATCTACTCACGCAACAAACCAACAGACCAACAAAAAAGGCATACAATATCAATCGACTAATAAAACCTATCAGTTCATACCATCAACCCTTCCATGTACCCATGCCCCTAATAAACAAATCCTGTCCACCCATCCTTGTACCCATGCTCCTAGTCAACAAATACTGTCCACCCATCCTTGTACCCATGCTCCTATAGTCAACAACTACTGTACGCATGCTCCTAATCATTATTAGTAAATCCTGTCCACTCATCCATGTACCCAATCTCCTAATCAACGAATCCTGTCCACCCATCTATGTACCCATGCTCCTAGTCAACAAATCCTGTCCACCATTCAATTTGCCCCTGCCGCAATTATATAATACATTCACCAAGCATGCAGAAATAATCTATCCTGCCCACCTCTCCATACATCCCAGCCCCAATTCACCCGTCCACCCATCAGTCTACCGTTTGCCCGTCAACCTTACATATACAGCCCTGATCCGGCCCTATCTACCTGAAAACTACCTCTCGCGTGTTTTGGGGCATTGGCATTTCTCTGTGAGCCAAATTGTAACAGTTTTTCAGAAGTCTGATAAAGTAACAATGAAACTATAAGTGGTAAAGGCAAAGTTCTTGAAAGCATTTGTTTGAAGCGGTTCTCTCTACGGCGACGCGCATAATTAATAATAATAATAATAATATTTATTGCTTTAAAAACGCTTTCCATGTAAAAGACATCTCAAGGCGCATTACATTTCAGTTATAAAAATAGAGCAATGAAAATGGTTAGAAATCACACAAGTAACTCTCTTTAAAAAGGTAAGTTTTTAAATGAGACT
This sequence comes from Ptychodera flava, assembly GCF_041260155.1. NCBI lineage: Eukaryota > Metazoa > Hemichordata > Enteropneusta > Ptychoderidae > Ptychodera > Ptychodera flava. The sequence continues at coordinate 13,558,191 of NC_091935.1, forward strand.
TAAACACGTTAAAATTATCAACACATCGGAGTTTTGATGGTAGCCTGTTCCACAGCCGCGGAGCACAAACAGAAAATGACCGATCTCCGTAAAACACAGTGTTAGCGATCGGCTGGTGTACACTGATCGCTGTACCATCAGCAATGTCATTCAACAGAATCATGGTACCATGAATGCACGAGTCAACTTTCTCACGTGTGAGGAAAAAATGCTTGTAGATGCTTTGATTTAATATCCAAACAGAACGCAGGGAGCGTTTCCGAGTCTTTTCTTGCACTGGTATCAGTAACGTACCGCCCTTCTTCCTTTCATTTCGGAAAATCACATTTATTGTATTTATCCGCAATGACCTGACACAAATGAGTTGTCACGGTCTTGCTACGTTGACGCTCGTGGGGGTAATTGGTATTAGAACCGGCTTTAAAGACCCTGAAAATGCCTAGAACTTAACTAAAGCAAATATGACTATTTACAATCAGATTTTGATCAAATCTATACTCGGAGTCAAACTGTGTAGTTTGATGTACAAACAGGGCTTTTGAAGGCGCTCTGCGGGTGAAAACCTTTCAATCCCTCGACGTTCACAGGGGCAATCTGTAAGCTGAATGCATCCACAGGTGAGCTTGTGAAACCACTGAGGAAAAAGCGGAAACTTCCTGTAGCCGCGGAGACTGTCCTAATAAATGGTGAAATCACGTGACAACCCCGTATGGTACTAAGTGTAGCAGACAGTAGTTTTACAGAACGTGTTCAAATCGAAGATCTCTGAATAATGATGATGAGCGTCAGAACCATGTCCACAAGGTCGCCCCCTACCAGCAAGTCAAATTTCAAAGAGGGTGGAATTCGCCCTGGGGACAGATTCTCTGACTCTACAATGTTTACGATATCGTTCTTCTGTACTGGATCTGAGGCCCTATTTTAAGTTATATAAATTAAATTTTCACCGTCCAGTATTTGTGAAAATCGAAAATTTACCCCCCCCCCCAGTTAATATAAGGATGACGGCTGTTCAAGTGGTAGGTAAATATATAAAGGAGTTTTTCCTCTAGTAGCAAAATTTGAACTTTAATCCCCAATTTTCATTCTTATTTTGAAATATATGACTTTGCATTTCAGAGAGGCACGTTTTGATCAAAAGTTTAAGTATCTCAGTTTTTAAGGCGCGTAATATCTTGAAAGGCGGTATGGGCGTGCATTTCAAAACAATTCGCATTCTAGCTTTCTTTTAGAGGGGCGGTCTAGCAACAATTCAAGTTAAGGAACACACATTGCCTGCAGGGCCGCTCTGTGTGAAGAAACATGCATTGCCGGCGATTCGTGTTACGTAACAGAGGCTAGTTCCACATGAAGCTTCTAAGACGTTTTGGGAACTGCATATTGAATTGCCTATAATTATTGTGACAAAGATGTCAATAGAAAAGTCACATAAATATGTGAATACACAGAATGATCACGATTGGAACTAATTTGGGATAATTGGATCTTTTACTAGTAATTGCTCACATTTATCAAAAGTGATAGGTGCCATATAGCAGAAAATAGAGGTACTACAAACTACTCATAAAAAACAAGTGAATTGCAAAAATGAAAATGAGATGACCTTAAATTGGTTGATTAAACCAACATTAATATGATATCCAATTATCCCAAATAGTTCCAATCGTGTTAATGATAACCAAATGACTCTATATTGAGCAATAGATGGGTTACCTGGCTGGCTGGTTGGTGGTTAATAGGCGGTTTAGGCGGTCATAACATTTTTGCACTACCAAGACTGTCCGAGGTACCGCTATTCTGAAATTTGTAACATTGACAGTTTGGGGTTGAGAATTTTGATTGCAGTAGTTGTGACGTTATGTTGAATACATACAGAGTTGTAAAGTTTTTCGACTGAAATTTTCCGTTAATGAATTAAAGGCCTTCTCCTCGTTATCCTCGTTCGCAGTGTGATCCGGGACTAGCAACTTCTCTCATGTACGAACACCTGACTAACAAGCCAACCAAACTCATGATCCTCGGAAGCGGTTGTTCGATAGCGTCCGTTCCTGTCGCCAACTCGGCGCATTACTACAACTTACTTCAGGTAAGAAAATATTATGTTATAGGAAGCTTTCAGTATTAAATTGCAGACTAGGGAACAAGGAATCTTGCTGTCAAGGGCAGATAACTATTTCACAAGGTTGTTTCTTTTGAGTGTTTTGGATTTCTATAGTTTGTGTCTTGAGGTAGGGTAGATTGCTTTCTACATTTCATTCCAATTTTTTTACTCCCCGTAATTGATAGTTCTGTGTTGCTATAAATTTACGAAATATAAAAACGCCTTTGGCCTTAAAATTACTTTCAGCTATAAAGCCTGAACAATGGTCCTTTGCCATTTCAACGTAAAAGAAATACCTATAAATAGGCAGAAGCCAGATAAATGTAAGAAATAATTGTTTTTCTTTTCTCGTTTTTTTCCAGGCTTCTTTTTCGACATCGGGAGCGCTGTCGGACAAAACTCGATTTCCGCTGTTTTTTCAAGTGGTGCAATCTGATTTAGGACTAAATCCGCCGTATCTTACCCTTTTACGGCACTTTGGATGGCGCCGGGTTGCCGTTCTTTATCACGACACACTCTTCTTCGCCAAGGTTAGTGTGACCTTAATGACGCAATATCAAAGTCGTGGTGACCTGTGTAAACCGTGTTCCCTGTTCCCTGTCTATGACAACACCAACACCCATCGTAATGTGTTAATTATGCTTCATAAAGAATCGCATCCATTTACAATCGTACATTATTGTGCTGGAATTTGGAGTCTGAAACGGCATTTTACAATTTGGTAACAGCCAATTCTTCTGAGCTATTAGGCTTTTTTCACCTTAAACATTCATTGTAACCATGTCAATGGTCTTGTTGACACGAGAGAAAAACAGAGAGAGAGAGAGAGAGAGAGAGAGAGAGAGAGAGAGAGAGAGAGAGAGAGAGAGAGAGAGTCCATTTTGAATTGATCTTGTTCCAACTCTTCGTCGGACAGTGAAGTATCGTAGAATTTAACCTTTCCTACGCCGCGACTGATATACAGAAAAAGACATAACTTCACTTAGCGTATTCTTTTGCCGAACTATTGTTGCTTGGTCTCAGAACATAATTTGAAAAACTAATTATTTCAAAATTATACATTATCCGTGCCCTGATGGGAATATTCCTTTTAGCTTTAGCCTTGGAGGTTGCGATTGAAACCACGGTGTTCATTGGCGGAGGAGCACAGCTAATTATCATTTAAATCAACATGGCGGTGATTCTCCGAAAATTATTCCATACCATCTGCTCTTGAAACGATTCATAACCTGCGTTCTTCGTTTAAACTCATAAAAGTGATTCCATGGCACTTGCAGTTAATAACTCTAGACAGCTGAGTATGCTAGCAGGATTTCCATATTCACCTCGCACACAAATACCCTACAGCTGCGCATTTTTGTTTCTCTATCGTGCTCATGGCCCTTCCTGAGCTATGAAGTGTATTTCCTCTACGACCCTTTAATCTTATTACCCCATATCAGTTGATTAATGGATTTTTACTGACGTCACGTAGCATTTCCCGAAGCTCAATCCCTCAGTGTCTTTCAAACATGTGGCAGATTGGATTTTAAGATCCCTGAGTTTTATCTGCCCCGGTACATATCAGAATTACTGCAGCCGTGACGTCAGATAACGCTGATTTAGTCTTTTTTATTCTGATATGAAGTTTCACTGATAAGATAATACCCTGTACCAACAGAAAGAGTAAAAGTTCATCCGAACATGGAAGATTGATGATTCTGATAACAGATTTAAATAATTAAAAATAACACTATCCCTGTAGACAATTTGTAAATCGACGATTTGGGTCTTCTTTTCGCGACCTATTGTTCTGTGTCAAAAATATAGTAAGCTTACAAACCAATACAAATTCTGTCTGTATCTATGCACAGTGGTATAGGTAGCATATCACCTATACACACATTACATATACAAGCTTGTTCTCGAACATTATGTGCCAGAATTTAAAGTTTTCCCCTTCCCCATCATGGAGACAAAATATAAATTTGCAGGTAGTAAACCGATCGACGTTACTGCTCACATTGATCCGTGTTTTACTAAAATTGTCATAAAATAAATGACCCTGTCCATGAAAGCAAAAACAATAAAAAGCAGTTTTTAAATTTTGTGACGATTTTGTCTGTAGTAGCAGAGAGGTTGTTGGCAAGTATCAACGGCATTTCCGCGTGAAAAGCCATCCAATAATTGTACACTACACAGTTGCGCAAATAGTTCCAATAAGTTTGGCAGAATGTTCTTGTACAGCCTGTACCGTAGTGGGGTCCTCGACATTTACCGCAAAGAGGTTCGTACGTTTACAACGATGAATGTCGTAAACTCTCTGTTCACTTCCATCGTGACACTCATGGCTCGGGGAGGCTCGGATCAAGCCTGTATGTTGCAATGTTAATGTAAAGGTCCAGTAATATTTCTGTTGGACTGTTTCAAATGTTTAATTATTTAAACATATTTTTTGTTCATTAACGTCTAATATTTGATGAATTGTGATATGAGACTGCTAGAAAGAGGTCCATTTGAACCATTGTCATTCGACTTATTCAATATTTATGAATTAATAACCATTAAAACGGCAACAAATACAGTAAATTTGCTTGCATAGCAACTCCAATGCATTCAATCATATAGGAAGGAATTCTATTTGCGCAACTCTGTAGTGTACAAAGGGTCTCACGATGTTTTTTTTAACAAAGCCCCGTACACTCACGCTTTTCATATCAATTTAATCGATTGCCGGTGTTGTCTGCTTGAGCGATTCCGTCACGCACTCATAGTTCAGTGACAGCCCAAACAGCTGTTATTCCTTCTTGCATGCAATTATATATTTATCACAAGCAAAGACCGATTTTTAGGCAGTTTCAGGCAGAATGTGAAAGAGACTCCGGCGAAAAGCGTTATGGAATTATTTAGAAGGTACTCTTGAGCGGATGTTATTTGCTTCAGGTCAGAGTTACATCGAGGGTCGAAATTTCAAATTGAAATATAAAACTTCTACCAGGAAATCCAGTGTAGCTTCTGCTGCAAAAGAAAAAGTTGCCTTTTGTTGCAAATGTATTCGTTACGAAATTTGTTTTAAAAAATGACAAAAAAAGCTCATAAAAGACTTCGTTCCCTTAGAGAAGGTGTATTGTTGATACGATTTTTAGCCCCTGTAATGTTTGGTTTGGACTTCGTGGTTTTCCATGATGGTGTACTCGAATACAGTTTCTCAATCTTTGTCGTGCTGAAACGAAACGCACTCAGAGCGACAAAGTGTAGTTTCAGTGAATAAATAATTGCTCACGACAAGAGAAAATGTGAATGTATCTGTTGTTGCTAGTATCCTTTCTTTTTTAAAGATTCCTTTCTGTACATCGGTTTAAGAGAGGGTACTGTTCATTGTTATCTCTTCCTAGGCCTCAGTTTTGCTCCGGCAAAATCACGAAATGGCGCTATTCAAATGTTAACGAGGACAGCGTCGACCTTTGTTGATGGGTTTTATGTCAAGAAAAATGAAATGCCGCCTCAAAATTTAACACGACTTCAAATAATTTTAATGCAAGATATGTGTGTCAAATAAAAGTGAGGCCTCCTACACACGGGGGGGGGGGGGTGTTCACCTGACTGGCGTGTGTGAATGATAGAAATGAAAGATAATGTCACAGATTTCTTCATATGTGTACTCTCTGTAACAGTGATCCAAGTTTTGTTTGCAGACCTGCCTGTCGGTTTTTTTCCAAGATGCACGGCGACATGATTGATTTGTGGAGTGAATAAAAATTGACGAAATAGCTCGCATTGAGGTCTACACGCTGCAGTCTGACAGCTGTCGGGAACACGAAAGGAAAAGAGAAGCTTGAAAATGCAAACTGCGTCTTCAAAGAGACACAACTCCTCTCCGTTGTATCATGTGACACTTTTCTGGTTGCATCGCTTTTTTGTCTTCATTCAGGGTAAAGATCACATGCTGGAGATTCTACAAGCTGACGGCGTTCACGTGGTATTGTCGGAGAGTTTCAACGATTACCCGGTACACCAGATGGAGTCCATAAGGGTATGTGTTCTACATGACTGTCTCGGAGAAAAGTATCTGGCGGGAGTCTCTGCCCGGAGGCCCGCCGAGCTCATTGCGAAAAATAACGAAGATAATGTCATTCCATGGGTGTTGGCGCTCACTTGTCAAATAGATTTCCGTGATAGCTCTAAGCAGTATACATGCATTTTAATAGTCAAATCGAACCCTCGTTGAATTTAAAGATCAAATGTCGCCACGTTTCCTAACTCGATGTCTTCATTCTTTCACCAAGTGCAATTTTTTTCCTGACAGAAAAACGATGTTCGAATCATCATCGTGATGGGATACGAAGATAAAACCAGGAAGGCCTTTTGTGAGGTAAATGACACAGATCAATATTCCGTTGTCAGTATATTAATAAGGCATGGCATTGCCTGTTTCCACTGAAGAAATCCGGTTAGATACTTTTATAATTTTCCTGTCAATTTTGCATCGTAAGTTGGCAAGGTCTACCGGTACGTTATCGACAGGAAGTTCGATTTCGACGGTAGCGAGCTTCGAAACTTCTCGCAAAAAATGTACAGTGACCGTACCGTCGTGAGCTGTCGGCGATATGAGCGCATCTTAAGAAATCTTTCACGAGCTGTTGACGTTTAAAGACGGATTAGGAATTACAATATCACGAGTGAGTTTTCAGTTCCAATGGCGTAAAACGGATCCAAAATTATCAGGACAGAGTTTATCTTGAATGTATTCGACACTCTTCTGTGGTAGGCGATACGGTCAGCATTCCATTGTCTAAATGCAGCACGACTGTCCTAAATATAGAATATTAAAGTTTTTATCACTATTCAAGTGATACTTATCAGAGGGAGGCAAAAAATTGCACGTTGCAACTATTCTTCTATATGATTGCTGTTATAAGAAGAGCTTCCCCGAAAGCGCTTTGTTATGAATGTGGCGCGTTTCTCAAATGACGGTATTTAAATTTCGCAACGAGGAAAATTCGGCTCACGAATAGACATTGGTTGCGATCTAGGGAAGACCCAAGGGGGAATGATATCCTAGTTCTCAGAGCTTTCCTTGCCGAGATACCAGCGAGGAATACCTCTGAGATTTGTGGATCACTGCAACGACAGTACAGGGTCTTCGCTACAGCCGGTTATATGTTTTTACAAATCTTGACAAAGGAAGAAATCTCTTAATTTTTGAAAATGTCAACCCGCTTGAAAGCCTCCTTCGAATATAATATCTGATCTCCGGGTCTCATTGTGAACGCAAAAAAACATGCATTAACGCAACGACAATTAGCGGATGTTCCAACCTCGTTTGCATCCTTGAAAGATGATGAAAAACACCATTAAAGATATGAAGGAGGGTTGTATTGTATTACTCCTTCCGACATATCCTGTATTTCGAGCGTGTGGTCAGTCTTAATTAGGAGCAAAATTCACTCTCAAGTAAAAAGTCATCCTGTAAATCAAAATGTCTTTTATTGAACAATCAAATCCTTTCCAATGCACTTCTTGAAGAACTCAAGGAAGCCTGAAGCTTATGATGTGGCGAAAGAGAGAGAAAAAGTTTCCTATTTCGTGACATTTGACAATTTTCAGGGCTACAAACAGGGTGTTTTCGGTGCCAAGTACGTATGGAATATCGTATCAGGATGGTACGAAGAGAACTGGTACACCATTGAAGACACGGACTGTTCGGCCGAACAGATGGCCGAGGTCGTTGAAGGCGCTATATCGACATTTCAAATGCTGTATGATGTCAGCAACAAGACGACAATATCTGGCACGGTAATTTCCCGCAATTTTTTGTCGATTTACCGGCTGCTCTTCCTCTAATGGGAGCTGTATACACAATAAATTTCTTGAATTATCGATAAATCTAGAATATGTGAAATACTTTCCCAGAAGTTACACTGAAGAACCACTCTCCTTTACTGCCCGCTTGAAGCACGAGAATAACAGAATCCCACGCTACAATGGGCTGAGAGATAGAATGCCCTACACGAGTTTGGGAATTTCTGTCTCAAGCTCGTGTTGGACAGAAATTCCCCAAAAATTCCAAAAATTGTGTGAGACATTCCATGTCAGTTCATTTGGTCCCTTAAATACTCGACAAAAATGCTGTTATCATATTTTATTGTAGAAAACAACTATCACTTCCCTTCGAAAAATAAGTCAACACCCAATCATATATAATGCTATAGGAAACATGTTTATACTTATGAACGGTTTCTCACTGCTCCATACAGCAATTTAATAGTATTAATCATTCGGCAATGTGTTAGTGAAAAAAACAACATGGCATCGTGCTTTGGTCAATCTTCGTACATATTTATCACCAATGGGGAGTGTTCACACTCATTCACTTAGAAGTGTGTCGTCTGCCCGCGCTATAGTTCCGGTTTTATAGTATGTGACCACCGATTCGTCAGATAATGCGCGCCGCTTAGAGCGTTGGTGACAGCAAACGACCAATGAGCATTCTTTGAACGACAGTATATTTCGCTCTCGCTGTGATCATGTCTTGCAAATTATAGAAACTTATACAGCATCGATATCCCGTTTCGAGAATGGTGTTTCTTATTATTTATATGTATGTTCATATTGTCAATTTTTATGTTTTTAGACTGTCTGGTGGCTTTTTTCGCCTATTATTTATTTATTTATTTATTTACTTATTTATTTATTTATTTATTTATTTATTTATTTATTTATTTATCTGTATGTCTCTCTGTCTCTCTTTAATTGTGATAACACAGGGCATGGACGAGTACTATGAACGTTACCTAAATTGGCCGAGCATAGCCGACTACGGCACAAATGAGTGGGCAACTCCCGCATACGACTCGGTCTGGGTGGTTGCCTTGGCTCTGAATAACAGTAGAGATGAAATAGAGAATCAAGTAAGTGCATTATCTTTATTTTTTTCCATTTTTTCACAAGCATGCTGTAAGCGTTGTTCACGCGTGAAACAATATAGGCCTAAGGGCATGTGTAAAATGTAGAACGATAGACATACGTCATTCCTCTGTCATTTTATTTTGCTTTACATCAACATTTCTTTTACCGTGCGTGGACAGTGTAGCGTTGACGGGAAGACGAACGTTTGACTGAAAAGTATCAGGTTAACTTCGTATTTTCACACTAAATCTGGTGAAACCATCATCGCTTTGCTTAAATCCGAGAAAAATCCCATTCTTGACTGTAAAATTTACAAGAGAAATATAATTTTTTTTGATCGTAACGTTGCTTTTTTGATGTGGTGAATTCGTCTACTGGTAGACGGGTTGGATGAGCTAATTGCTATTGAGCAGAACAATTCAACGTTTAGTTTGTTCACTATATGAGAGAAGGAACTCAGTTCCCCGGAAGAATAAAATAACATACCAAGCAGAAGGAGCCCCCCCCCCCCCCCCGCCGTCCTCCACGGAAAGAGAATTGTCAAAGAGCTGCTTATATGATTGTGTATATAAGAAGCTTACCGTAGACTGATTGGCATTGCTGTCCATTAATTATTCTTCTTTGAACCCTGATGCGTTCAGAAACGGAATATTATACTGTGTGTCCAGTGAAACTAAACGCGCACATTGTTTTTGTACAAAATATTTTCTACAAAATATTTTCTCACGTAAAGTGTCTCCAACAGTGTGACTGTTTTCTTAGCGACCTCTTAGAAGTACAACGTCTATACTTTGTGTAGAATTACATAATGTAATGGTATATTTTTTTTTCTTGTGAAATTTACAGGAAATTCGAGACAGTAACGGCACTTTCATTCGATACAAGAGACTTGAGGATTTCTCGTACGACGACGACGAGATGTTGCGAGTTTTCGAAAATGCAATGCTCAACGTTTCCTTCAGAGGCGTCACCGTAAGTTTCTATTACGTCACTATTCTCACGTGTACAAACATCTTCAGCATCTTCGTTGGTTAGGATAGAATGTGCCTCAGGGACAGATATTTGGACTCTCAAAGTTTTATAATATCTTATTTGGCCTACTATACTTGTTGGGACTCATTTTATAGCTTATATATGGTGTAACTCAAGCTTTCACCAGCTTAGTTTTGTGAAAATCTGGAAGTTCATTTCCCCCATAGATATAACACAGGGATGGCGGCCATTTTGAATTTCAAATCTCGGTAACTATGGAGTTATTTGTTTCTCTAGGACCAAAATTTGCGATGTGACCCCCGATGTTTTTGCTTGATTTTGAAAGAGAATCATGGTTGAAAGTTTGCTTGAGAAACGTTTGATCAATTTTTTTATGTCCTTCATTTTCGGGGCGCAAACTACCTTAAAAAGAAAACAGCATTTAGAACAGACATCGAGCATGATGATACACAACTTATAATGCCGTCATATTTAGTTCAAGTATGCCACAAAATGTTTAAACTTGCAACATCTTAATAAGACATTTCATTGACTTCAGGGTCCACTGCAATTCAATGAAAATCGGGAACGCCAAGGAGCTGTTAAGATTGACCAAACACAAGGTAAGTTAGATTACTCAGTCCTTTGTACACAACTGTTATCAATCCGAGATAAAGTTTACTTATATATCCCCAAAAATCGGATAACCTGATTTCCTCTTTCATATCTGACAGGGTCGCGTGTGATCTCTTCTGTCTAAAGTTTTACTTGTTTGTCTATCCCCTTTTTAATATAATGAAATTTTCGACCCTAATTGATGACAAAATTAGCGATTTTTATCAGTCACTTATCCCCACCACTGAAACCGCTTTGGCGTTAGTTTATTTTTAGCAGGTGGTCGGGTCACGGTTGCTTTATATCTAGATGCGTCTGCTACGCTGCAATTTGATCCAAGACATCCCTTCATATGGAAAGGTGAGTCACTGGTTACGTTATTAAGCATTTCTTGGAACTTCATTGAATCTTCTTCGTTTTCTGTTCCGCCCACACTACAATTGTTTATATTCATCCACCGATTAGTGTTCCTAAGCTGTGATGGAAAATCTAGTTGCTCTTCTTCCTCGTCCTTGTTGTCCTTTTCACCATCGCGGTCATCATTGTCACCATCATCACCATTTCATCATCATCATCACCACCACCACCACCACCACAACCACCACCACCATCATCACCATCATAACAACCACCTCACCATCCCTTCCATCGTATTCGTCACCCTAATCGTGCAAGGTAAACGAGAGATTAAACAACTTGCACAGTCTACAAGAACTGTTTTTCTTTTCTTCCTTGGCGTCGTTCACTATGTGTTTACACGACACTTTTGCGGCTGACTTGCAGCGTGTTTGCAAGGTTATATCTGATTGGTCGATTGTCATTATTCACAGCAACTTAGGGAGTTTATTTTCATTATTCAATTATACACTTTTGTAAAGTATATATTAATTGTTATTTCATTTTTTTTCATTGAATTCCTAACTCCCGTCCATGCGATACAGACATGTTATTAATTGGTGATGCCTTTCTATTCGACGGGCTGTTACGCCAATGAGGGGGTAATTAATGAAATTTCAATTTTTTCTCTCGCACAAATTAACCAACAGGTGGCGCTCCGCCCGTTGATGGTCTGACGTGGCTCATCGAAGATCTGAGAATATCCCCGCCATTGTTCTATGCAGCGTGTTTCTTGTCGTGCGTTGGACTCGTGATGGCGGTATTCTTCCTGATAATAAACATCGTTTTCAGGAAACATGCGTAGGTTTATTTTTCTAGTGACTCGTAGTTTAATACGATATCTATCATACCCGAGAACCTCGAAAGAAGCGACTGCATCTGGAAGAGGCAGAATATTAACTCTCTCTCTGTGATTACTTCCCGGCGGTGGCAGTCCCCGGGTTGGTGGGTACCCATGCTTGTTACCCAAGTTTGAAAAGTACCCCCTTTCCTAGAATATTTCTGAGAAAAACACCCCCTATTTGTGGCAAATCTGGGAGAAATTAGCTGTAAAAACATACCCTTATTTTCGAAATCTAGGAGGTTAGTATGTTGACTTCCAGGGTTGACCCTGGAGGTTGACTTTGTATACATGTACATACATCACAAATGTTTGTCCTCACCTGATTTTAGTCACATTCATACACAATCATCTTCCTAAATTTGATTTAGGGGGATGGACCCTAAGTGATGGGCATGTATACGTCATATGTACATACAAACGTACGGTACTGTTTTTCATTTTCTTTGTGAGTGAGACTAGACCAGATTTAGTGTCCTAGGGAGATTATGAAAGGACTACCCCTAATCTCGGAGGTTACTCTGAAAAAGTACCCCTTTTCTCGATTTCACGGACCTAGAATCTCCGAGATGACTGAAGAAAAACACCCCCTTTTCCGTGAATTTGGTAACGCGCATGGGTACCACCAACCGCGGGACTGCCACCACCGGTGATTACTTTCGGCACAACGTCGTAGTTGTGTGTATAAATCTTGTCTTCATGTTTCGAAGGTAATTCCAGCCTGTGACGTGCGCCGACGTTTCGCTCCAGAACTCTGAACACGCTCGGTAGCATACCACCACCAAAATCATTTGTAAAATAATGAAATGTTAAAGTATAATGCGTAATTTATGGATACGGTTGCTGTTTTCAGTAGTATAGATATCGGCATTGTTCTGTTTTGCCTATTTAGGTATATTCGAATGTCATCGCCAAGGTTGAATAATATGATTATCGTTGGCATTATACTGGCGTATTTGTCTGTCATCATGTTCGGGCTCGAAACCGAAGCGACGGGAGAACTTGCCAACATTTTCTGTTCCGTAAGTATAACTGAGCCTCATCCCCGATCGTTAAGTCACTTAAAATTTCGATGTCTCTTTTTGTCTGATACATGTACATAGGATAATTGATGTTATATTATTATATTGGAAGTTTGAAACAAAATGTAAGAAATCAAGTTTGTCGTTACGGTAGGGAAAATTTGAATGGCCATAAAGTGCCATCTTTATCAGTACTTTAATTTATAAATAGACCAAAACATGACTATTCTTATGATTTGTGAGCCCTCTGTCGAATTTTATTTTTGAAAACACAAATACTATAATTGTAGGTTCAAAGGAAGATAAAAAATAGCAACAAATCTGAGATCAACTATTTAAAACAATGCCGAGAAACAAATATCCAATTTGTGTGGCCATTCAGTTCCGTCGATTAGTGTACGTACATTCCCGTCAACTGGTTTCAACATGATTCATTGAAGCGACAGGTTGAAAATTGCCATGAAATCTTTTTTTTTTCTTTTTTTTTACGCAACCGTTGATGTACTTCTTTATTTATTTCTTTGTTTACCGTTTTTTGTTTAGATCGATGCGTGGTTGTTGATAACATCCTTCACGTTATCCTTCGGTGCAATGTTTGCCAAAACTTGGAGGGTTTACAAAATATTCACAAACAAAATTCATAAACGACAGGTAAGATTGGAGTTTACTACGAACAAAATACTGTTCAAGCGTTGGTGATACTGGTTTCATACAATTTGCCGTGCTATATATAGCTTGCATCTGATATGAATGTGTGTTGAAATTATTGCGTTCGTACACAGCAATGACGCTTTTCCCACTTTCATCAGATACATTCGCAGAAAAGGCAACGTCAAAAAACTACACTTGCCTGAATGAAGAACCGAGCGACAAATGTTGATGGTTCAATGTTGCATCATTTTAAGAAATGTTTTAAGGGCAATAATGTACCTTCAGTTTTTACGGCCGGGGGGGCCGGCAAAATCCAGGGGGGTCATCATAATTTTGGAATCCGCAAAGGGGGGGGTCATCGCTTTTTCACTGGTAGGAAAGGGGGGGTCACCACATTTTCAAAAACATAATACCAACAATAAAGTTCACTTTATGCCATGGCCATGATCGACCCTCTTTACCGGCGGGCCGCCTTCGGCGGCCCACTACAATAAATATACATTATGTATTACCCATGACCCTCTCAATGGGCAGACGCCTTTGGCGGCCCACTCCAATTAGGTTTACTTCATGCAATGGCCATGATTGATTGCGGCGGCCCACTACAATAAATTGACTTTATGTAATAACCCCACGGCAATCTTAGGCAAAATTCCCAATTGAAGCCGCGGCTTGTATTAGAAACATTTTTGAGGGACCCCTGGGATCACGCACTGAATAATGGTAATGGCCGCGCGCCTTCAGCGGCCCTGTCCAGTAAAGTCTACTTTATGCAATAGCCATGATCGACCCTCTTTACCGGCGTGCCACCTTTGGTGGCCCCTAAAATAAAGTTGACTTTACGTAATGGCCCATGACCCTCTTAACCGGAGGGCTGCCTTTGGCGAACCACTCCAATAAAGTTTACTTTATACAATGTCCATGGACATGAGTTGTCTATGGAAATGAAGTTAAAAATTGCCTTACAGTCGTCCTAATTAACAGACGTTTCAATGGATGTGGCTGAGAAGTTTGTGCACTGGCATCGAATAAAGTGCGCCGCGTACCGAAGTTCAAATCCAAACCATGCTGGTAAATTTGACATATGGGTTTTGGTTATTTTTCAGGGGGGGGTCATCAATTTTTTTCGTCTGACAAAGGGGGGGGGTCATCTTTTTTTCACAAAAAATGCAGGGGGGGTCTATATTTTTTTGAACACCGGCGACAAGATTTTGCCGCCCCCCCCTCCAGGCTGTAAAAACTGAACGCTCCCTAATGTACCTTATCACACTCTGAAAATGTCTATTGTGTTCTCTTGGATATTAAGCTTGTACCCAATATATTGATGGCACAAATACAGCGATCTGATTGTGGCTTTATTGCTTAACGTAAATATCAGAATCGTGGTGTACAGGATTGAAAATGTTGAAGTACATGTTTCGCATATAAGTACTAACCTTTAGTGATGGTTATATTACATTTCTTGAAGGCGCTACAAGACACCCATCTCATGGGATTCGTGGGCATTCTGTTGCTGATCGACATCGCCATTTTATCAACCTGGCATGCTGTAGATCCCTGGACAGTGGCCGCCAGGAACCTGACAACAGAGGTAGGTTTTTACCCAAGGGTATACAAATACACACTACACTCCCTGTTCGTCCCATGTTCTCGACATCGCATCAGCGTATCTGTTCTGCAATTTAACGGCGCCCTCTTTATTACATTCAGGTCAATGGCGACATAGCAGTGGTTTATCGCGTCGAGGCCTGCCAGTGCAACTACTCCTATTATTGGCTAGGCGCCATCTACGCCGAGAAAGGATTACTACTCTTATTTGGATCATTTCTGGCCTACGAAACGAGGAATGTGTGCGTGGAAGGTCTGAACGACTCCAAGTAAGTTTATTAAGTTTCTGTCACTGCGCAGGCTCCATAAGTATCCTATACGAATATATAACTTGTGACCCAAAACAAGTTTTAAATTTGATATTTTGATACTGTTTGATCCAATTATTTTAACTAAAAAGGCTGAAAATTAAAGAATGTTTCTGCGAGAATAATGTTATAATCATGTTTTGAATTTACATCTTTATACCTTTAATAACTCAATATATCATTTCACCTACAGACAGATCTGTGTGTCCGTCTACAACATTGTTGTGCTCTGTGTACTCGGTTTAACAGTAAATCTCTCCGTGAAGGACAACCCGACACTGACCTATGGATTCACAGCGATCATCATCGTAATATCAACCTCGTTCACAGTGTGTCTCATATTTGTGCCAAAAGTAAGATACTTTCTTTCAAAATGCTATTCGTTCGAATGAGTTTGTTTTAATAATCTGCTCTAGTATCAGTGAAATGATATCTGTACAATCATTTATATCCTTCTGGTCAAAGTGGATAGAGAGCGTTGTATGTGACGAAGATAATGATGTTATTATTGTTATTATTATTATTATTATTATTGTTGTTGTTGTTGTATTTGTCGTTGATGGTGATGATAATGATGATGATAAGGTGAAAGTTATAGCGAAGGTTATGGCAACGACGACGAAAGATGATGACGATGATGATGACGACACCGACGATAATGATGATGATAATGACGAAAGCAGTCACTGTGGAGACAGACAATAAACAGCAAGGGTCATGTGGAACTTCGTTTACTTTAACACCATTCCAGTTTACTGATTTTTAATACCAAGGTGAAACCAGCGCAACTAGTCTTCGATCACAGCGCCCTCAAGTCTTTACAAATCATCGACATCGTGATCATGATTACCGTACAGTAATCATGAACATGGTCATCTTTAATTTATAATCATCGTGATTATGATGGTTGTGACGATTACGATTAATACCACCACCACCACCATCATCATAATCATCATCATCATCATCATCATCATCATCGTCGTCATCACTACCTCTGCCATGATCATCATCATTTACATCGTTCTCATCTTCCTTTCTCAGATAAAGGCAATCATTGCGGATCCAAAAGCGGAGGAGTTAAAGCGGAAGAGACTCCGCGAAGGCCTCAGCGTTCACAAAAGCCTGGATAACATGAGGAAGCGGGAAGGGTCAGAATTAACGGACTCTGGGGAGATGGGAGCAATGTCAGCACAACTGGTTGCTATGAAACGAAAACTATCAGAGGTGAGTACGAGTACGTTACACAATCAACAAGCGGTGAATTCATCCTGTTTTCGAAAGTTGGAATGGGGGGTCACCCTGTTTTCAAAAGTTGGAATGGGGGTCAGCCACATAATCCGCCCCGCGGCCAAAGAAACTGACCAGTCCCTTACTGACAAGAAAGACAATTGTCGTAACGTATTCAGTGGTTCATGCGTCGAACACACATACACATTGAAAGCGGTGATCGTGAACCCGACAGGCATTTATCACGTGTCTTTTTACGGTCAACGTCTTTTTATAGAGTATGATAACGATTGAGTATCTCCATTATGAGGTGTCAATTGAATGATTGAATTTGTCTTCGTCTAAATGCAGAATTGTATCATTGTTATCGCTTAACAACTATATGCATTCAGCACGTATCCACAACAATGTAACTTTTTCTCTTTTCGCCATAAAAATAATAGAAAGACGATGAAATCAAGCAACTAACTGAAGAAATCAGAAAACGTCGAATGGAGCAAAAAGACTCTGGTATAGGGCTGTGTACCCCGGAAGAATCTGACAATGGTGTTGGTAACGGGGAGAAACGGAAATCATGCGAAATGAGGGACATTGCAGTCCAGGTTGCCGATTGCCATAGCGACCAATCTTCGACGTCGGGTACACCTCTTAAACCAGATTCAGTGACGACGGTTTCAGAAGGCCGCCGGATATTTTATATCAATTTAAACTTCAAGTCGGACGAGGAAGATGGCACAATCTATGTTTAAGTGAAAGACTTCAAGCTTTTCCTATCGGCTTGGCTTGGCTTGAAGCCTTTATCGTTTAAACATTTTAAAAATTGGCGATTTAAACTTTGACAAACAGTCTTTCAACCTGCCAATTTCCCATCGTGCAATTCAAGTTGTGCTGCATTCTTTTAGGAGAAGCGGAAGTATGGAATACATAATTTGTAAGTTTGTCCATATAAGGTAAAGCAGTAACAATCGATTAAGATGACATGATAATTATAGAAGAGCATATATGGAGGCGTCTCTTGAACATGGCAGACATATAAATCAGTTGACAATCATTCCGTCCTGAGTTGGACTGTTTTATCAGTAAACGTTTTCGTGTATTTCGCTATCCAATGCAATATTTTCAAGTTTTTTTATTCATTTTCCGGATGTGAAGAAGTACTGGAAAGGAAGGAAAGATGAGTGTTTCTGCAAACCTAAGCGGTCAAAGGTTGTACCTTGAACTCAGAAGGGAGAGTCAAATCGTACAAGAATTCAAGTGAACGTCTTAAGGTGTCACAAACTGACACGAAAACCAATTAAAGGATTCGACGTCATCTGATCACCATGGTGACCTGTGCAGTATACGCAACTGTTGAAAGATTAAGCCTACATTTGATATCCTTATCCCTTTGGAAAGTAAATGATATGACAGGCAAGCGAAATGTCGACGTTGCTCATTGGCAGTGGTGAAGGCCTGAAGGAAATATGTTTATATTCATTGGTTTTCTTTGCAAGACGAATGTGACAGAGATCGATTTTTTATGTTTCTACATACAGCCATATCAACTTCCTAAGTCGTTGTTTGGCATTGAATGCATAGTCGCTGAAAGTATTGAGAAAATTAATACGTTAGAGAAAATTCAAATCGGCTGACTAAGAGAAGCAAAGACGGCGGATTCAGAGGAATAGATCTTGAATTCTAACTAGACTGGAACACCAGAGGAGCACAATCCGCGATTTTCCATCCGCTGAACATACCATGTAAAGCGGTTAATTATCGCAAGAGAATCAGCCTGTGACGTACTTTGGATGTCGAGTAACATATATTTCTTGCATGAGCGACTTAAAAAAGACGAAACTACGAGTGTGACTGCAGGCAGTATCAAATTTGACATTGCACTGTAAAGGAAATTCACTTACCGATACTTGAAAGATCATGTTCAGTCTGCCCTATGTTTAAATTGCACATTAAAGTAAGCACACACACTTTTTTTGCTTTGCTTAAAAAAGAGAAACAAATCATTTCTTGTCAGTTTTCAGGGATTGATGGCGTAGGTTCTATGAATAGGTGAACTTTTTCCATCGGGCATTGATGGAAAACTGGAGATGCGAATATCACACGTGGAATCAATTTTAATGTTATTTATTTATTCTCGTTTCCATTGAAAATTTGTTGCTCTGACGATAGAACTCGGGTAGTTTTATCGTTCGATACCAAACTGCCATCAGAGATAGAAAAACCGCGAACCAGTCGCTAATAAGGAAGACTTAAGATCTGCCTTGTGGTCGGAGCAAAGGAGGAATCCTAGGACACCGCAAGGGGGCGCTTCCCTCCGAATCATGCACAGACACGTTTGAGCTCTTTTGGCAACAAGTACACTTCACAGGGAAAAAAAAAACTACCTCAATACTTTTCACAAGTGAAAAATTCAATTGTATTTATTGTAACCCACCTTTTACAACCTTGTTATTCTTCAGTCTTTTTAACAGCGGGTTTCCGTACAGATATAACTTTATTAATTTAATTTGACTTTACATATACAAGATAGACGAAGTTTCAACCGAAATAAATGCCACTGTTGAACAGTGCTGTAGAAATTTACATCTCTTGCAATGGTCATTAATCTTGAGAAACTATTACTACATTTTATTTCAATTTCTTTTTCAAATTTAACTCTAGTAAGCTCTCGCATCGGAATTGATTTCACCGTAAACAGAAGCGTCTGCTTCTATGTGCGGATTCGCCACATCAAAGTTGTACGGTTGTCTGATGACATTAACGAGTTTTGTTTTATTTGAACCTTTAGCAACGATCAATTGGTAGACACGGGCGTATCGTAAGTCACTTTAAAGGTAGTATGCGCCTCGAAAGTAAAAGACTTAAAACTTCTGTGCAAACTTTCCTGAATGAAACTTTCAAGTACTCTCTTACCAAAAAACAAATATCGGGTTCACGGTGCAAAGTTTGTAACTAGCGAAACAAATTGCCCAACATAACATTTTGCGATATTTGAAATTCAAAATGGCTGCCATCCTTGTGTTAACTGTATGGGGAAAAATTAAATTTCGGATTTTCGAAAACTTAGACGGTGAAAGATTTCTCCAAGAGCTTAAAAATGAGCCCCCACAAATGGTAGATCAGAAAAGAATTTTAAATTTTGAGAGTTCAAATATGTTACCCAGACGCGTTTTACCTTAACCATTTGATCTAGAGTCGTTTGGGTTAGTGACAATAGGCATAGCTAGAGGCCCAAACCAAAACTGTTCAGCTGGTATGGAAATATTTGTGTGTGTCCACTTATTTTAACTCGTGGCTCAAAAAAAACCCATGAAACTAATCGATCCTTAGATGAACACACCTGATACCAGTACAAATTTTACGTTTTGCCAAAAACATTTCAAGTGTCGATTGAAACAAATATTTAGTTATTGTCACACACAGACAGACACAAAAACACGAAGACTTAGTCGTGACACTGGCCATGGGTGTATAAATGAGACTCGAATATGAAATAATGGATTGTTGAATCTATTTACCAATACCTATAACAGAGTAATGGTGTTTCCATACTTCTGGTAAATGTAAGAGCTTGGACTCTGTGACTGGTGGACATTTCAAAAGACGACTTTAGCAGGTTGACGCTCCGTCAATGTTGTCAAGGTGACCAATCTGGTTTTACTCGACAAATCTATGTAGCTACAGCATACATCATTTTCAGACGTTGAGTAAGTTTGAAAGCTTAAATGAATCGAAACTCTCTTGGACCCTTGACAATTTCGATACAAATTTTTAGCTTTATGAAACAGAAATAGGGTCTAATTTTCTGGAGAGTCATTAGCCCCTAAGTCTTTGCGTCCTGTTTCTATTGTTTATAAGGGATACTCTTCAACTGCTGCTGTATACCTGTGGACTTCAAGAAAGAACCTTCAAATTTATATCGGCATCGTATTCTTACAAATGTAAGATTGGCGAACTCGTAACGAAACAAAATAGTCCAAAAGTATCTATACCTAGCATTGTACCTACATACTCGCAATTTATATAAATATGGAAAAGCTTCGGGGTTTTTTGAACAACTCTCTAGCAATAACTTACTGTGAATTTACCAATTTCTCGCGGGAATATGATTGCCACGTGGAACAAACGGGATCACGAGTCCCATGTTTATTTTACTGTTTGCAATATAAGACCGCCTGATACATGTAGAAAAGCTTGGCAAGAATGAAAGTGACCAAAGTGGTAATCGTTGCCACGTGAAACAGACTATCATCATCAATGGCTCATGAATGTGTAATGGAAAATTATAGTTTACGTATGCAGAGAGTGATAGGGACGTGGATTGGACATGTTAGTAACTTTGCATACATACATTAAATAAATTGTTAATAAATTGTTGGAATTTATAGAAAGGATTTGATTATGACACGCAAGTCACAAAATAAATGTGATTTTTAGTAAAGTATGTACATCTATGTAGATTATCTTCTGTCAATAACTAAACTAATTAAACGTATCTAGTTAGAAGGCAAAGATAAACTCTGTCATCGATTTTAAACGTAAATTTTAGTTTCAAAATAGATCAAGAGAAAAAATGTACAAGAGAAGTTTTGTAACCAAAGACAACGAATGAAAAACATATTGAGAAAAATTTCGCAAACTTGGTCAGATCTGTCAAACACAACACGTCTATCATAGTATTTACAGGAAAGTGGGTTATACAAAATGATCGTTGATGTCATGGGACGAACTTCGGAGACGAAAGAAGCAGTCCAGATGAAAAGGCAAATCCAGACTTGCAACGCATTTAAGCAAACATTGTCTGGACTTCTTGAGAGAGAAATGCTGCCTAGGCTTGTCACAGCTATCTGCCTACTCGGTGCTTCCTACCCGGTTCGACATCAGTTCATTTAAACGTACTTTTTGTTCTTCGCCCGTTTGAAACACTTGCCGCCACAATTTCGTATTTCAGCCAATTGGGGACTGCAGCGTTGGAAAATTTGAGTGGTGAAATCTGCTTCCGAGGATTCACCGTATACTGCTGGTCAAACCCATGCTCAGAGGAGAGGGAGGGCTTCGCATGGCCATGGCTTCTGCAATCGAGCGGGACCGGGACTTCGTTACAACCCTCGGGTATTTCCATATCCGAATTGTTTCATCATCCGTAAACGAATCTATTAGGGAAGATATACGATTTCACATTTTAACGGGCATTTTAACATACAAGAGAACCTCGAGGTTTGTTAAGCTCAAATAGAAACATGCAGTTTCATCAAAGGGCCAGTAATGTTAACTTTTGATGATTTTTTTTCGTTATTTTTATTTTGCATATCAATTGCAACTTTTTATTCTACTTCCAACGCAATGTTGAAACACCCACTATTTAGCCTGTCAACTTACCGTTTATACGTGTAAAATGCATTTTTATTGTTTACATTTGAATTCTAGTCCGGACCAGAAGTCACTTTTCAACAACAACAATGCAGTTTACACACGTACAGGGTGAGTTGACAATCTGAACACTATGTATATAGACATGCCTTGGGGAGCCGAACAAGGAATTATTGTTCACAATCAGAACAAAAATGGTGAAAAAATTATAAAAAGTTAGCATTACTGGCCATTTAAATTCAAGATTGACATTCATTCGCCCAGTTCTCGTCTCAAAAGCCAGGAGAAAGTAAAGAAGACCCATTGTCAAATTTAGTTCCTTCATATTAAGTTACAGTCACCAGATTTTCAACGTTGCTTAGCTGATTACCGCAACATTAAGTTCATCGGGTAAACAGAATCTCGCTCTAATCCAAGTTTTTCTCTGCCGCCCGACATAATATGTGAGTTGAACAAATGATGATTCTTACTCGTCATTTGTCTGAACTTTGAAAGGCGACATAAAAAACAAAGTTTTGCATGATACTATATGCATTTGAGGGATAAAAACAACGGCAAATTTTATAAGACCATCTTTTGTGACGTATTATTTCCATTATTTGATAAAACTCTGTGTTACAAATCGTTCAGTTCGAATATGCTTACATATTAAGCTGTTATCCACGTTGGTGAGAACTTGTCTCACGGATTCTATGTGGCCCGTGTACTGGAAAACCTTTTTCATGGTAGGGTACTTCCAGACTGTAACACATTTCTCTGGTTCCCCGTGGCCCGATAAGAGTTCATTGTTTACTTTGCTCCAAGCGAGGGACTGAACCTGGCGAAGAAGTCGGAAAAGATGGGCTTGTTTTGAAATGTTAAACTATCTTCTTATTGGTCAGCTTCAAGAGACTAAATCGACGTTTTTTCTTGGTTATAAATGTACCATCTCACGATCAATCATGAACTCATTGTCTGTAATTCATGACGTTAAACACAGACCCTACGGTCTATGCGTTGAGTAAAGTTTTGAAAACAGTAGCCATATCGCGATTTGCTATTTGTGACAGCACAGATTTCTTGTTGATGTGAGAACATTACGTCATAGTTTACAGTGTCTGTTTCATGTCTAAAAGATATTAAAGCTATATTTTGTCCTGAAAATTTTGACTGGTATAACCAACTGTTGTAAAACGGTACTTTTCGCAAAAGTAATGCTAATAAGATTACGACAACTTAATGTCAAGTCAACTAAGTTTATTTGTCTTGCTCGCCCTTTAATGGTGAGGACTGAACACAATGAAGGAATCGATCGAAGGAGAAGTATCAGCGATTTTATCAATTTAGCTGCCAGTGGCGGTAGATTCAGTCATTGAATTCAGGAAATTCATTCATCTGTATTTAAATCAATCATCGTCAAAATGTCATCCTGACGTTAATTTAAAACATTAATATCGATTCTGATTGTTTCATTGAAAAGACGTGTAAGAGCAAATTACATCTATAAGTGGCCTACACACGAAGATTTGAGACCTTTATATCGATTTAATGCAATATGTTTACTTCTTCTGTGTTTGAGAATATTACATGAGAAAAGACAGAGTAGGGATCGTGCTATAAAGTTGAAAGTTAAAAGTTACTAACGCTTGCATACAAACTGTTCTAACGATATGTGGATTTTCTCAAGTACGGACTTTCAGAACTGGGTTCTCCGTCACTGTGTTTTTGGGACTTTAGAATATTCACTAAAGAGACAAGCCACGCAAAATCTGATCTGAAAGTTTTCATATTTCTTACCCCAGACTCCACGGTAAAGTCCTTCTTTCTCAGTCCGAGGCTGGCATTCCACATGATAATGGACCCTTTGTCATCCATGGATGAGACACCAGCAGCAAGTAAGTTGGTTTGTATTGGATGCCAGCTGATATCTCGAACACCACGCTGAAACGAGCAAATAGTATATTTACGGTGGAATGCCCCTCAGGGAAAGATATTCGGACTTTAAAATTTTATTATACTTCTGACCTACCACTTGTGGGGGCTCCTTTTGGAGCTCTTGATGTGAGTGGAGATTTAAGAGTTTTATCTTTGTGAAAATATAAAATTCATTTTCCCCCATAGAGTTAAAACAGGGATAGTGGTAGTTTTGAATTTCAAATGTCGGTAAACCCTGGAAAAATCTAGGGTCTATGCATAAATAGATGAAAAGATGGTTTACCACAAAGGGAAAGTTTACTGCAACTTTCTTCTTGGCCACCGCCTCGTTGTTGTTGTTGCAGTCCCAGATAGCGAGATTTCCGTGAATGTCGCCGCAGGCAACGTAACAGAAGTCTGGCGAGTATTTCAAAGTCGTGATCTGCCCAAGAGGAGATGGTCGACCATTTTTGTCACACTGCAACGTCAATGAGTCGCTGTCAGGGTTGCGGGTGTCGAAGATCGTCACATCACCGAGGTTTGAACCCCTGGAAATGGAAACAGCCACGGTGAGACAGCATGTCGGACCTACAACAAAGTCATCGCAAATTTGCGCACTTCAAACTATAGTAAAGTGGAAGGTTGACCATGTTTGGGAACATTTACATGTAAAAACGCCAAGCAGCCTTTGTGGCACAATGTTTTCAGTTGCGTGACTTCCCAAGTCAAACTTAATGATCGTACACGAAAGAGAAAAGAGAAAATCTCTTCAACAAAAGGTGGTTTGCATTTTCCGTAGCTTCCTTTAAGTTCATAGCTATGCTCACTATTTAGTATCAAAGACGATAGATTATAATCAATGTCGCATGTAGCCAGTATCCTACCAAGTTCAGGGGTCATCATCAGGTCATGTCTGTTGAAAGAGTGGGGCATAAAATGTCCAATGTGTTGCATTTTAACAAACTCTTGAACATTTTGAATGCCCCCTTAAAACAGTTACTGGTATGATTTTACAGACTTAACCTGCTATAACATTATTACGATTGTAATTTTTAGGTAAAAGTCTTACACGATATATGTATAATTCTGTTATTCATTCAGGTAGGTGGGTGGGAAATACAAATAATTGCAGACAGTAAATCGTGGAGGGTCTTTTTGTTAACTCAAGTATCAATGCCAATGTGCTAATTAACATACAATACAGATACCAGTCGGTCAATTAAAAGAGACTGAAAAACAACAACTTTACTTTTCATTGAGTACGGACAAAAAATGTTTACTGACATTGACCATGATACTTGTACTCGAATGGACAGCTTTCCACCTTTGCGACGACTTCTTTTCAAACGTTAAGTTTGCCGTCAAGTTACGGATTTTGACCCAAGTATTATATATCACCTGAAAGCTATTTCTATGATTTTTTTGTTTGATTAGACAATAGGTGATGAATTTTATGAAGATTTTAGTGAAAGTGTAAAGAAATTGGGTTAACTGACGTAAAAGGTGGAAAGCTACCTTAAGCTAAAACAAAGTGTGTCACCGATATGGTTAGGTCAATTTAGTCAACTCCAAATTAACTTTTGAATGACACAATAGCTCATACATATTTATCAAATTCTGGCTCCAGCAATTTTGACCAAGTAACGTTTGTAACTACTATTCTTAGCAGTCGGCATTTTATGACAAGAATATCATAAATACTAAAAAGCGCCGGTTGGTGTGCCAAGACAGCAGAATAATTATGTATATCTTAAAACTTTCTCGAGTATTTAGATTTCCATTGCTTATCCAATCAAATACTTTTCATATTTTTTAGCCAATTTATGATTACTTCCTGTAAAGTATTTTACATGTTTAGGTACGCTCTGAAAAAAATTGTCTATTTAATGTGAAGTTTTGATGTGTAAGAGCAGACTTTTGGTTGGTCCCACCTAACGGCTTATCAATAAACTTCATCCACTTCAATCTTACGAAGTCTCTGCGTAGTAGCATCCTTTATTACCTCTCACTGAGCTAATTCCCTGACTGAAGTTGTCGACCGTTAAAAGAAGTGGGCAGCACTTGGTGGAGAAACTGTCCGGCCACTACACACAAACGTCGAAAGTATTTGTATGCCAACCAGAAGTTGGAGAAGATATCAAGCAATGGCCGAAGAACAAGCTTTCCGACGTCTCGAGCGATATTCCTGATGATAATCTGGTGGGCAAGCCCAAGAGATTAAGATCAAGAACTGAAACGAAAAGTGGACTTTCAGTTAGGATCCACTTTAAACGTGCTGGAGAAGTTAAGACAGCTGAATGAAGAGATATAAGAAGAGAGTACAACTAATGGTGTTGGGCCGGGAAAATTTTCTGGTCGCGAAAATGAGAACGCCAATCGGTTGTGGAAACGATACAAGGGCTTCGTCAAGTTTAAGAACTGGAGTCCAATTTGCCAGGTAAGCGTTAGTCTCTATCTTACTGGAGAGGCCGAACGATGGTTCCTATCTTACTGGAGAGGCCGAACGATGGTTCCAGAACCAGCCAATAGAAGGAGAAACGCGGCAAAACATAGAAGTTTACGGAAGGAAATTTATTGAACGTTTTGGGAAGATGGGGCCTTTATATCTCTATCATGTCCATATTGCTGGTATGAAGCCATTCTCATGTTTCCCTCACTTCCAATGCCCGCATCCTTGAACGTGAAAAAAATTCCTCACATTCTCCTCGTTTACCTCCAAAATAAAAGAACAAAAAACCCTATCGACATCTAAAATAAAAGAACAAAAAACCCTATCGACACATATGCTTCTATCGTCTACTCATTCCATGAGACAGCCCAGCAAATCTTAACACAAGTGAAGTCACTGTCCAGAGAGATTCTATTACTGGGAAAATACAAAGACGTCGCTTCTACATCTATTTGATTTTTTTGGCATCATCGCTAACAAACGTTTTGGCGTATCAATTGACAAACAAATCAAAGTCCTCGCAAAACACATCGACACTGTAGCCCAGACTAACCTTATCTTAAACGACCAACTGACGGATGTAGACACGACACTCGCTTCTTTCTCTGAAAATACAGACAAACGTATCCAAAACTTATGGCAGCATTTCAATTTAACTCACAGCACTGTTTCGGTCATCGTCCAAAAATTGGACACTGGTAATTCCTTAACTCAACAACAAGAATTTCCCGATATGAGTTACTGACAAAAATGCTCACAGGACTCACAGAATTGTCATTGCATAATTCGAAGCGGATTCAAAGCCTTTATAATTTAGTATTTAATTATCAGACCCATCTCAATGCTTTTCATGTCTTAATTAGTGGATTTTTACATATCGAATTCGTTAGCCATCAGCGACTCAGAAGTGCTTTAACAAAAATAAATTCTTACTTGAATGAGCATTAACCAAACTTCTTCATTGCTCACAGCGACCTTAGCTATTATTACAAACACAAAAGAGCGATTTTTCACCAAACGAGAAAACACCTTTACATTCAGTTACGAGTTCCTTTGACCATAGACTCTCGAGAAAAACCATCAAACCATCAGACGTCAGCAAGAAACAATCACACGATTTCAACACACGGCAAGGGTCCCTAGAAGCCTTCAGATACATCTGAAGGTATTTCTACCGAGACCTAAGCCAACAAGCGAATTCATCAACAAGTGGCAGGAGTTAGAGAGACACTGTGGCAACCAGTTTGTCACAGTTCTCTCTAATTACTTACCATTACACCTATCCGCACATCAGAAAAGCATCGAAGCATATATCAACAACTTGAAACAAGAGATAGAAGATCTAACACACCAAACGAACAAAACAGACGCAAAACGCCTGCTCAACCGACTAATAGAGACAGCCAAGAAGAGGGCAAGACAACAGACACCAAAACAGAAACATCAAAGACGTCCACAGCGGCGTAGATAAACTCAAATCAACAAAACCAAACCAAATGGCCTTTCTCAAGGCCAACAATCTCTCCAAAAAGAAAACTACCGTAACACTATAGTTAAGCATATACTATAACAAAAACGCACAATGAAACACAAAAATAGAAAATACAACAAAAGCAAAAAAACTAGACACACGAAACAACACAAATCAAATTATCTTTCATATTTCGAAATTGGCCCATGTCATAATCTTCCAAATTTGCGCAAAGAAAATTGGTATTTCACCCTCATACATAGCGTCCTTGGACGCGGTAAATCAAACTGAAATTCCAGTCAATTTAGATTATAATAATACTGGTTCCACCAAACACCAGCACGGTATCGGCAACATGGTCTAACTTGTTTACACATTTAAAAATTCACCCAGTACCTATGTTTCTTCAATCTTACGACGTCTCTGCATGCGTAGTAGCATCCTGTATTACCTCTCACCGAGCTAATTCCCGGATTGAAGTTGTCAACCGTAAAAAGAAGTGGGCAACACATAGTGGAGAAACTGTCCGGGCACTACACAAGCATCGTAGGTATTTATATGCCAACCAGAAGTGGGAAAAAGTATCAAACGATTGCCGAAGAACAAGCTTACGTACTTCTCCAGTCCGAAGTACCGCTACCAGTCGTCGGAGACGAGATACTTTATATTTTCTCCGACCGCAATTTTTGCTGTCATAACGGCAATTACTTTTGTATTTTATTTTTCAAGCTTAGGAAATTGCATATGCAAGTCGGACAATTAACGATTTTACTTAGTCGCATTACGAAAACAAAAGCATCCCCTAAAATATACCTCCTCAAACTTCCATCGCTCCACCACATCTTCCTATTGAAGATGTCACTTCTTCCTGTTTGAATCATTCCACTTATATAAAATGCGTTATTGCTCTCATGATAACAATGACCATACTATGTACGTCCAAACAACTTTTATAAGTTGACAGTCTTTTTGTTTCCAAGAACATTTCTTCAAATTTCAGGTTCTTTTATTTTCTTAGAAATTTCTACTCTGTCTGATTCAGTAACATTGTGCGTGCAGCATAGAGTGAAGCACATGGCTGGAAAGCCAATCTGCTCTATGGAGGTCAAATCTAGTCTATTTCCATCCTTTTTGCACGTGGAATGGCGTGCACTAAAACTAATCATCGACGATGACACTATTTTTACCATTCCACTGCCTTCAAAAATTCAAATACCTCTTGACATATCTTCAACATGTCGAAAAATTTCCAACACAGGATGTACTATTCGTGTGTTTATTGGGAATAAACCCGTTTTTTGTCGAGATTCCACTCTTCAACACTATTGACCCTTCCATTGCGGATGATCTTTTTACTTAAAGCACGACTCTTTCTGTATATTCGCTTTTAAAGACATTTTTATATAAACAATTAACGATGCAGTCTCAATGTATATACTTCTACTAATGTAATTCTGTCTCAAAGCAACACGAGAAGAGGATTTCTATATCACTCTTTTAGTAAAGGCAACACTTAAAAAAAAGAAGCCAGCACCAGTCCAGTGATACAATCCATTCGCGACCACACATGAGATGACTCCATGACATCAACATTCTCTGTATCCTGGACAGCACTTGATGTATAGTTATATTTGTTGCTCCGACATGTATACTTATTGATTCTTTTCTCTCGAGCACTTACTTCTTTCATGGAGTGAGGTCACTCCATTAGTTGAGGAACGCCCGTGTTATGATATCAATCTGACGTTGGATAAGGGTTGTGGGTATTTCAAAATTCAAGCCAAATTCTAACTTCCACATACATAAAATTTCCCATGCTGGTGATAAACGACGATGACGCCATAGCCCACCCCAATTAAGTATTCATAACATGACTGGCGCAAATATATGAAATATATATGAAATTAAGAAAATAAGAATTAAAAGGACTGAGAAAAAGAGAGTTGGGTAGGATCGACGGTTGGAGGAGAATCCTTGACGACCTGAAGACCACGCAGGACCGGACAACCGCTCGGCGCTCCTCTCCTCCACGGTTTAGACATCTTGCTTCCTGCTACCCCTGCACTATTTTGTTAACTAGGCCATTTTAGGCAGTACTTTGTGTACACATTCAATTTGCACCATAAATTCTCAGTGTTCGTGTCGATCTATTAGGATGTCAGCACGATTCTGTGTAGGTACCTCTCAGCTCAGCGAGTTAGCTTCAGCAAACAAGCGAAATTCCCTCATTATATTCCCTCGCTCAACAACCCCCCCCCTCCCCGCGTGACACCTGAATTACATCAAGAACAAATTCCTGACGATCACCTGGCAGGGCCATCTCAGGAGAATCAAGACCAGGAGTGGAAAAGGAAAGTGGACCTACAGTTAGAGTCAACTTTGAGTGTATTGGAGAGGTTAACGCAACTTAACGAAGAAGTCAAGGACGAAAGCACAACAAATGGTATCGGCCGGGATAATTTTCCGGCCGTGAAAATGAGAACGCTAATCGGTGGTGGAGGCGGTATAAGGACTTCGCCGAGTTCAAGAAATGGAGTCCGGATCGCCAGGTAAGAGGCGTAAGTCTTTATCTGATGGGGAGGCAGAGCGATGGTTCCAGAACCAGCCAAGCGAGGGGGACACGCGGCAAGACATAAAAGTCTTCGAAAAAAAAGTTTATCGAATGTTTCGGGAAGACGGGGCCCCTGTGGCTCCATGATCAGATGCTGCATAAAGATCGACAATAAATGGAGCAGACTGTCGAACAATGCGATATCGTTAAAAGAACTGGGAGAGAATGCCAACAAGAGTAAGAAAGAACTGTTGCCATTCTTCATTAATGGGCTCTTGCCACAGATTAAAACATTTATAGTAAGTAGGTCACCGCAGGACTGTACATCTGCGTATCATCACACGAAGACTGCAGAAGTTATGTTGAAAATCTCGCCGGAAGACAAAGATGCCATGGAAGCAAACAATCGAGCCTTAAGGGACAACATTGCAACCTTAACCCTTTTCCTGTCAGACAGTATCACTTCCCCATCAGCCAAGTCAGTAAAAAGCGGTATCGAGCCAAAAAACAACGTATTTTCAC
Source organism: Ptychodera flava (assembly GCF_041260155.1). NCBI lineage: Eukaryota > Metazoa > Hemichordata > Enteropneusta > Ptychoderidae > Ptychodera > Ptychodera flava. The sequence continues at coordinate 13,589,076 of NC_091935.1, forward strand.
CCACTTGGCTTGGTCTGTTATAGCATCTTTAGTCTAAAAAATCAAGTTTACAGTATCTATGTTTTCAACAGCCTTCAAATGTACAGTATTATATTAAAATACACCATATGGAATATGTCGTGTTTCATTAATTTTAACCATCTTGACCTGATGGTGAAATATGGACTTGGCAGGTGTTAAGACTGTAATTTTTAAAGTAAAAGTATTACAGGGAATATGTACAATTTTGTTGAACTCATAACGAACGTTCACTGGGATAAACAATTTCACACGGTACAACGTGGAGGGTCTTTTCTTTTGTTTACTGGAGTATTATTACTGGTAGTTCTTTTATTACCTCAAGTATCATTGCCAATGTGTTAATTAACGAACAATGCCCCTACCGGTGAGATGAATACGAACAAAAGATGTTTACTGACATTGACATTGATACTGGTACTCGAATGGACAATTAAGCTAAAACAATGAAGTATGACACCGATATGGCTACATCGCGGTGGTCATCATTTAATTGACTTCGGCATGAAACAATGGCTCATACATACATAATCAAATTCTGGCTCCACAAATCTTGACCATGGAACGGTAGTAACTATTATTTTTAGAAGTCGGCATTTGTCAAAAGAACATTATAAATATTAAAAAGCATTAGTTGAGATGCCAACTCAGCAGAATAATTCTGAATATTTTAGAAACTTCCTTCCAATCAAGTACTTGGATTTTTATCTTTTACCCAATCAAGTGTCTTTAATACTTTTTAGCCAATGTACAGTTACTTCCTGTAGTGTATTTTACATGTTCAGGTTACGCCCTGAAAAATTGTCTATTTAATGAGAGGTTTTGAGATGTAAGAGCATGATGACTTTCTGGTCGGTCAAGCTGACAGCGTTTGCAATAAACATCGTCCACTTCAACTTACGACGCCTCTGTGTAGTAGCATCTTGTGTTACCTCTCAGCGAGTTAATTTCCCAGCTGAGTCTTCAACCGTTAAAATAGCCGGCGTGGTGGAGAATCCGGGTACTACACAAGCGCCGTAAGAACTTACATGACAACAAGAAGTGGGCAGAGATATAATCCAATGGCTGAAGAACAAGTGTATGACCATCCTGAAGTGCCAGTCGTCGAGGACGACATGCCAGAACTACAATTAGAGGAGGTTCCCGACGATCAACTGGCAGGGTCATCTCAGCAAAACGCAGACCAAGAGTGGCAGAGGAAAGTGGACCTCCAGTTAGAGTCCTCTTTGAGTGTTTTAGAAAAATTGAGACAACTCAACGAGGAGGTCAAGGACGAAACTGGCACCAATGGTATCGGGCCGGGAAAATTTTCCGGCCGCGAGAACGAAAACGCTCATCGGTGGTGGCGGTGATACAAAGACTTCGCCGACTTCAAGAAGTGGAACCCTGAACGTCAGGTAAGAGGCGTTAGCTTGTATCTGACGGGGGAGGCAGAAAGATGGTTTCAAAACCAACCAAAAGAAGGGGACACTCGCAAAGACCTGAAGGTGTTTGAAAAGAAGTTCATTGAGCGCTTTGGGAAGACGGGACCTTTGTGGCTCCACGATCAAATGTTGCACAACCATCGGCAACAAGTGGGCCAGACCGTGGAGCAGTACGCAATCTCGTTGAAAGAACTCGGAGAGAAGGCTAGCCGAAATGAAAAAGAACTGCTCTCGTTTTTCATCAATGGGCTCTTGCCGCCGATTAAATCCTTTGTTGTCAGTAGGTCCCCACAGGATTATACTTCTGCCTACCACCATGCAAAGACGGCAGAAGTGGTTTCCAGAATTACACCGGATAACAACGAGGCTATGGAGGCAAGTAATCGAGCTTTGAGGGACAATATAGCGACTCTGACGGAGCAGATGGTCGCCATGAATAAGGAACTGAGAACTTTAAAAGAATCAGGAAAACAAGGCAAAGACACTACTCGAAGGCCCCACCAGTCTACGGAGGAAGAACAGTTCAAGATGCAAAGGTACAGTGCACACGATGTTTTAGAATTGGCCATAGCGCCGCTAATTGTCGAACAATACGAACTCAAAGAGTTGATGAACGAACTTGTTATTCATGCGGCCGTATAGGTCATATAGCACGAAATTGTAGGAATATACGTGTCAATGAGAGGCCTAATTTAAACGCCTAAGGCCGAGTCGTAATTTTGTAAGGGAGCCACGTTACGGCAAGGGCAAAATGAATGGTGACAAAATATTATTTAAGGTAGCTAAATACCTTTTAGACACTTTCAGATTTTTATTTTTTCTCAATTGAACACGTCCCAAACCCCAATAAAAAATACATTTTCTGAAAGCCCTGATATAGAGCTATCCGACCAAGCACAGTACACGGTCATTATTTGCATAAGAGTCACGTGACAAGCGTTTTGCTGAAGCTTCCAAAAACCGGTTTTTTCCGCCTTATGCAAATCCGCTGCAAGATTTCCGGTTAGAATTTCTTCATTGACAAGCCTTGACAATATCCTTCAAAACCGTGTCTGCGATTTTTTCCCGGAGGCTCTATTCAATTATATGGCGTGATAATTAAAATTCCTTGAAAAGCACCTTCATTTAACACCTTTAAGAGTGCATTAAAAAAAACAAAGGCATATAAAGAAAATCCCAGACACTGATAATATATTATTTCAGTGTCTATCCATGAACGAAAAGTGCAGGGGTTGATTGACACAGGGCTCATTTGACCGTCGGGTCGGAAGAATTATTTAATTTGATTCCTGAATTGCATAAAGTAAAATTTCAGAAATCGGAGGTGTCTAAAATTTTAAACAGCGGGGAATGAAAAATTAGACATAATTGGGGTATTGGAGGTACCAGCACTTAATGCTGATAAATATGTCAAGTTGCGTATTTATATTGTTAAGGGTTTACAAAGAAATTTCATATTTGGTATGGATTTCTTGAAACGATATCAAGTAGTATTGATTTCAGTTCTCGGAGGATAAAATTGCGAGGTGAGGTAACTTTAAGAGTAGCTAAAGATATAACAGTGCCACCAAAATGTGAATTTATCGCTCCAGTTAGAGTGCCGTATAATTATCCAGAGGGTATGGCTGTACTAATCAAAGGAAATCACGGGTAACGCCTGGTATCTTAGTAGCAAGGGGTTTAGTACATTCTAACCGTAAAATAATACCGATGAGAATAGCTAATACTTTAGATTCTGAAGTTAAAATTAGGCGAAATACAATTATAGGTGCATTTTCTCCTCTATCGAATGATTGTCATATTTTAAATTTATCTGAATTGTCGGGTACTCAAACTCCAAATTACAGTCCTAAAGTTGAACAAGAAAACTATTTGATTGAGCAACTAAAGATCAATGAGCTTGATTTGAATAACAAAGAAAAGAGTCAATTACAGCAGGTATTGTTACAACATAATGATGCCTTTGTGGATTCTTCAGGTCAATTAGGCCATTGTGATTTAATTAAACATCAAATTAAGTTAAAAGATGGGGCGATTCCATTTCGTAGAGCACCGTATAGGGTAACCCCCGAGAAGAGGGAGGAAATAAAGAGACAGGTTGATGACTTACAGAGACAAGGTGTAATCGAACCTTCGGTGTCACCCGTCGCTAGTCCTGTGGTTCTCGTCAAAAAGCCAGATCAAAGTTGAAGATTCTGTACAAACTTTATATTTTTGAATAATATAACAGAGCCCGATTCATTTCCATTGCCACGAACCGATGAGTCCCTAGAAATGCTTGGTAGGAATAAACCGCAGTATTTTTCAACATTGGACTTACAATCAGGATTTTTCCAATTAGAGTTAGATGAGGAAAGTCGACCTAAGACTGCATTTGTTACACATCAGGGATTGTTTCATTATCGTCGGTTGGCACAGGGTTTGAGGAATTCACCAAGTTGCTTTCAGCGAACTATGCAATTTGTTTTACGTAATATTTTGTGGGAATTTGCTTTATGTTATATTGATGATATAATTATTTATAGTAATACTTTTGAAGATCACTTAGCTCACCTGAATATTATTCTAGAACGATTGAAACAGGCGGGACTAAAATTGAAGCCCAGTAAATGTCAATTTGTTCGTAGAAGTGTGAAATTCTTGGGACATATAATTTCTAAAGATGGAATTGCTACTGACGAAACTAAAGTCGCTGCAGTAAAAGAATACCCCAGACCAGTAACAGTAACCCAGTTGAAATCATTCCTAGGATTGGCTAACTATTATCGCAAATTTGTTAAGGATTTCTCGAAAATAGCGAGGCCATTACACAAATTGCTAGGAAAGAATTGTCGATTTCTTTGGACAGATAGATGTGAAGAAGCCTTTAATAGAATTAAACAATTATTATGCGAGGCCCCTATTTTGGGTTTTCCGGACTTGTCCAAGGATTTTATTATATACACTGACAGTTCTACTTACGCTTTAGGCTTTGTTTTGGCACAAATTCAGGATGGTAAAGAACGAGTGATTATGTATGGGGGACGAAGTTTGAATTGTCACGAACGAAATTATACTGTCACAGAATTAGAAGCTCTTGCCGTAATACATGCTATACGAAGTTGCAATCATCATGTTAGATCTAATCACATAACAATAATTACTGATCATTCAAACTTGACATTCATGTTTAAACAGAAAATACCAAAGGGACGCATTGGGAGATGGATAATGACTTTACAACAACATGATTACGAATTGTATATCGACAGGGAAGGAAACACATGAATGCCGACGCTTTGTCTAGATGCCCCTATTTATCATGTCAGGGACACAAGTCTGATGTTACTGACTTAGACAATACCCCTGAAATGAGTAAAACGTTAAACAATAGGGAGACCTTAATTGACAAATCAGTCAATACAGATCTTATGTTAATTGAGCCCAATTCACTCTCTGAAGGTAATGTCAATCAGCCGAGCACGGATAGTCAATCTATTCAAAGTGAGACACAGGAAAATAATTCTGTTGAAACTAACGATGAAAGTTTTATTAGTAATACTGAAAATGAAAGTAACGATAATAGTAATGTTGAGACAGATGAGACTGTTATAACTAATATTGGTGAGAAACAAAGACAAGACACTTATTTAATTAAATTGTTTAATTACCTAGAGCATGGAAATATGCCAGATGACACTAAATTAGCACGTAAAATTACCAGTATAGCTCCAAACTTTGACATAGTCGATGGGATTTTATTTCATTTTTGGAAACCAACTGGGAAAGCTACATTTAAAGGAGATTGTGTAAGACAAGTAGTAATTCCTAAATCTTTAAGGAATTATGTAATTAAAAGGGCACATGACTGTGTTTTAGGAGGTCATTTAGGATATTCTAAAACTTTAGGAGTTTTACGAGCAAGGTATTATTGGGAAAGAATGGCTAGGGATGTAAATACATATGTTAAAACTTGCGCTCATTGTCACACTCGTAAACGTCCAAACATCGCCATGAAAGCGAAGTTGTTGCCAATTGCAGTATCGGGTAGTATGGTTATGACATAGTTGGGCCACTTCCTCGTACTTATGATGGGCACAAATTTATACTGGTTTTTACTGATTACTTTTCTAAGTTTCCTCTTGCTTATCCATTAAGAAATGCTAGAGCTGAAACAGTAGCGAGGGTACTATTTGATGAGGTCATAGCCGTGTATGGGAGTCCCAGGGTCTTAATGAGCGATATGGGATCTAATTTCTTATCTCAAGTTGTTCAAGAAACTTGTCGATATTTTAATGTTGAAAGAAGAACAAGCAGTCTGTACAGGCCTCAGACGTCGGGCCTTACCGAGAAGTTTAACGGGATGTTAGTTAACATGCTATCAATGTTTGTTGATGAAAAACAAAAAGATTGGGATAGATTTATAAGTTCGGTATTATTTGCATATAGAGTGAGTCCCCAGGAATCAACTGGGTACAGTCCATACTTTTTACTCTTTGGCAGAGAAGCAGTGCTCCCTTTAGATGTTGAAATTCAGCCTGTAGAAGGTAGAACACGTAATATTGATACTCATTTGAAAGTAATGGCGGCAAAACGTAATATTGCATTTAAGATAGCTAAGAAAAATATTACTCAGTATCAGAAAGCAATGAAGAAAAGATATGATCGGAGAGCCACTGCTAAACAAAATTTCGAAGTTGGCGATCCAGTTTATCTATATAAACCATCAATTAAACCTGGAATTAATCGGAAATTTGTACATTAATGGACCGGCCCATACATTGTCACAGAAAGAATAGGTCCAGTTAATTATAAGCTCCGATTTTACAATAGTGATAGGAACTACAAAAGGATTGTTCATTTTAACCGGCTTAAGAGAGCTCATTTACGGCCATCTGAATTCGATTCTAACACTTCTGAATCGAATAGTGAAAATGAATTAATCAATGATTAACATACAACTGTCAATGAAAATGAAACGACTATTACCAGCCCTAATGTAGACCAAAATGTAGATCTCCACAATTCCGAAAGTTCCGATGATAATCGACCTGAGAGCTAATACCATAGATCAACAGAAAATAATTCCATCTCAAAATCTTTTACTCCTAGGACGACTCTAAGTAATCAAACTGATGAAACAAGCGAAGGTGAATCAGGCACAAATGAATATTATGAGGTAGAAAAAATTCTTAAAGGGCGTTATAGAAATGGGAAATTACAATTCTTGGTAAAGTGGAAAAACTTTGCTAGCAAACATAACACCTGGGAGGATGAAGATAATTTAAATGAAGTAGCTAAAGAGTATTTAAGAAAAAATCCAGTGCGGATAATTGGAAGACGTTCTCCTAAAAGCCTTACGTAATTTGATGATAAACCTATAATTTGTTGCATTGACTGAACCAGCAATTCAACATTTAATGTTTTAGCATCTAATGTACCTGTGAATGTGAAGAGTGTGAGGAAGTACAATGTAAGTGTGTGTGAATGTTGACATGAATAGAAAATTGTTGATCAATTCGATTCAAATTAAGCTTGATTCATAATCACTTAATTAAGTGATTTACTTATGGGGTACGATTAGTTCCTTTCCCTTCTTTAGTAAACTATCGGAGATTATGATGTTCCCCCTCTCCTATGAGAACTTCGGTAGATTTTGATGTTCCGCCCTTCCTCGTTCGGGTCCTTAATTTTCAAAGTCTAAGTAAATATATTTTGAAGAAACAGAAATAATCCACAAAGGTACTCAAATGTAATTGATTGGGGCAAATCACTATTTCCGTGTCTTGAACAAGGGATGATAAAGGTAATAAAGTTAGATTTATAGCTGAAAATAAGAGTTAGATTTAAGGATACTGCAGTTAAGCCTATGACTTTATCAAAGTCAGCAAAACCAAAGACAATACGTCTGTTTGTGAATGATGATATAAGAGATATTGAAATAGAGTAAGGAAAAATAATAAAAGATATTGAGATATTGAAATAGAGAAAGGAGAAATAATAAAAGATATTGAAATAGAGAAAGGAGAAATAGTAAACGATAGCGCTATCGTAGATGATAATATGTTGATGAAGGCCACTGGAGGCCGTAGTAAGAATGAAGATTTGCGCACTGGTAACATAGATACCTTTCATGAGGAGTATGAATCTTCTATGCATTATGGTACTCCCCCATAAGAAGAGAAGAGTGTTTTATTTGTGTGATTGTATTTTTGGAGGGTTTTAAAGGTATAGCTCACACTTTTATCATTCCGGAATTTTTATCAGACTTCGCATTTTTTTTAGTTTTGAAAAGTTATAGAGTTACAGTTTGTTTTGAATTTATTATATTTCGGTAATGGTGTATTTAAGACTTTTGCGTGTATTTTGACATTTTATGTCCACTTTATTGTATTTTGCAGTTAGTCTGAGTTTTTAGCAAAGCATTTTATTATTTCATTTTATTGTATTTGACGTTCACTTTAAGCTTTTAAGTATTTCATTATTTTCATTCATTTTCACAAAGAGATTTACAAATGAAAAAAATACAAAAAAAACCAACAAAACAAAACACTTGAAGTGGTTATTGAAAATCGGGACGATTTCTTTAAAGAAGGGGAGTGTTACGACTGTAATTTTTAAAGTAAAAGTATTACAGGGAATATGTACAATTTTGTTGAACTCATAACGAACGTTCACTGGGATAAACAATTTCACACGGTACAACGTGGAGGGTCTTTTCTTTTGTTTACTGGAGTATTATTACTGGTAGTTCTTTTATTACCTCAAGTATCATTGCCAATGTGTTAATTAACGAACAATGCCCCTACCGGTGAGATGAATACGAACAAAAGATGTTTACTGACATTGACATTGATACTGGTACTCGAATGGACAATTAAGCTAAAACAATGAAGTATGACACCGATATGGCTACATCGCGGTGGTCATCATTTAATTGACTTCGGCATGAAACAATGGCTCATACATACATAATCAAATTCTGGCTCCACAAATCTTGACCATGGAACGGTAGTAACTATTATTTTTAGAAGTCGGCATTTGTCAAAAGAACATTATAAATATTAAAAAGCGTTAGTTGAGATGCCAACTCAGCAGAATAATTCTGAATATTTTAGAAACTTCCTTCCAATCAAGTACTTGGATTTTTATCTTTTACCCAATCAAGTGTCTTTAATACTTTTTAGCCAATGTACAGTTACTTCCTGTAATGTATTTTACATGTTCAGGTTACGCCCTGAAAAATTGTCTATTTAATGAGAAGTTTTGAGATGTAAGAGCATGATGACTTTCTGGTCGGTCAAGCTGACAGCGTTTGCAATAAACATCGTCCACTTCAACTTACGACGCCTCTGTGTAGTAGCATCTTGTGTTACCTCTCAGCGAGTTAATTTCCCAGCTGAAGTCTTCAACCGTTAAAATAGCCGGCAACACAGGAAAAGGGTAAACTGAGCAAATGGTCTCTATGAACAAGGACTTGAGAAGTTTGAAGTGGACAAGCAGAAGAGAAGTCAAGGACTCCGTTGAAAGGCCATCACTAGTGTACGGAGGCAGGACCATACAGGACGCTAAGATACGGTGCAACCGATGTTTTAAAATTGGCCATAGTGCCGCTAATCGTTGGACAATACGAACTCAAAGAGTTGACCATCGGACTTGTTATTTTTGTGGCTGCATAGGTCATATTGCTAGAAATTGTAGAAATTTACGTACCAACCAAAGGGCTATTTTAAACGTGTAAGGCCGAGTCGTAATTTTGTAAAGGAGCCACGTTATGGCAAGGGCTTAAATAATGATAACAAAAAATACAGAAAACGGGAGACCGTAGAAATTTTAGGGTCTCCGAATGATGAATTAATTGATAATAATTTTATTTCAGTATCTATCTGTTACTGATAAGCGTATAGGTTGATTGACACGGCGGCTCATTTAACAGTGGGGTCGGAGGAGTTGTTTTATCTGGTTCGTGAATTACATAAAATAAAACTTCAGAAATCGGAGGTATAAAATTTTAACATCAGGAAATGAAAAGGTAGATGTAATTGGGGCATTGGAAGTGCCAGCATTTATTGCTGATAAACATGTCAAGTTACGCATTTATATTGTCAAAGGGTTGCAACTAAATTTAATATTGGGTATGGATTTCGTAAAACGATATCAAGTAGCGAATGATTTTAGCTCTCGAAGAATAAGACTGGAGGTGAGAGTTCTGTTACGATTGTAATTTTTAAGGCCGTGGCTATTGACAGGCGCCTGTCAATAGACAGAATCCGGCTATTGACAGGCGCCTGTCAATAGACAAAAAATGGCTATTGACACGCGGGACGTTTTTCGCCAAAATTCACCACATTTTAACAAAAGAAACTGCCCCATGCTTGTTGGAATGCTTTACAAAGCCTTTTAACACTAAAATATGGACCAAGTCGCCGCATTTTTGCGTATTGCACAAGTTAATCTCTCACGATTTTGCCTTACACTGCGCCTGTCAATAGTGACACTCGGCACTCGTTCGTCAATTTTTACTGGTTTTTAAAGTAATAAACTGGCACATGCTTCTCAGAATGTTTTACATAGCCTTTTTTATGCTTGAAATTGTGGAAAAGGCGCCGTAGACTTCAACTTTAGGCCGCAATTTAACGTACACACGTAAACCCGGCATGTACGATGTTACCACACCACCGCGCCTGTCAATAGTCAAAATCTGGCTATTGACACGCGGGACTCATTCGTCAATTTTTACCGGTTTTTAGAGAAACTAAGTGCACAATGCTTCTCAAAATGTTTCATATAACCTTCTTATGAATGAAATTATGGACAAGGCACCATACACTTTACCGTATACGATGTTGCATCACCGCCTGTCAGTAGACAGAATCCGGCTATTGACAGGCGCCTGTCAATAGACAAAAAATGGCTATTGACACGCGGGACGTTTTTCGCCAAAATTCAACTCACTTTAACGAAAGAAACTGCCCCATGCTTGTTGGAATGCTTTCCAAAGCCTTTTAACACTAAAATATGGACCAAGTCGCCGCATTTTTGCGTATTGCACAAGTTAATCTTTCACGATTTTGCCTTACACTGCGCCTGTCAATAGTGACACGCGGAACTCGTTCGTCAATTTTTACTGGTTTTTAAAGTAATAAACTGGCCCATGCTTCTCGGAATGTTTTACATAGCCTTTTTATGCATGAAATTGTGGAAAAGGCGCCGTAGACTTCAACTTTAGGCCGCAATTTAACGTACACACGTAAACCCGGCATGTACGATGTTACCACACCACGCGCCTGTCATAGTCAAAATCTGGCTATTGACACGCGGGACCCGTTCGTCAATTTTTGATTTGGCTTTTAAAGTAATAAACTGGCCCATGCTTCTCAGAATGTTTTACATGGCCTTTTTTATGCTTGAAATTGTGGAAAAGGTGCAGCAGACTTTATCGTATACGATGTTGCATCACCGCCTGTCAATAGACAGAGTCCAGCTATTGACAGGTGCCTGTCAATAGACAAAAAATGGCTATTGACACGCGGGACGTTTTTCGCCAAAATTCACCACATTTTTACAAAAGAAACTGCCCCATGCTTGTTGGAATGCTTTACAAGGCCTTTTTTACTGAAATATGGACAAAGTCGCCGCATGTTTGCGTATTGTACAAGTTAACTTTGCACGATGTTGCCTCAACACGCGGCACTCGTTCGTCTATTTTTACAGAATTTTAGCGAAACTATAGGCTAATGGCTATTGACAGGTGCCTGTCAATAGACAGCCGGCGGTGTTGATCGGCCCTACTGACAAACATAATTTTCGCTCTCAATTGCAGTTGACAACATTTTGTTCTTTCTTTTTGTAATTCGCCGACCTAGCTGCTCAATAACACATCGGCGTATGACAGTACAAAGGCAGCTTTACACTGTGATTAGAACACAAATTTTCATAAACTGTGCATGAGTCGCTGCGCTGCGGTTTAGGAATTTTAATCAGTGCTATGTTTATGGTTTTCGGTAAAAGTTGCAAGGCACACTGTGGAAAGGCATTCACATGTGTCAGTTCAGTCACCTGCTCGAAACTTTCAACCCCGGATACCCTTACGGGCCGCAGTCTTGAACTAGGGCTTCCCGACTATAACGGCCTCGTTATAACGAAATGACCTTTGACCGCATGTGGTTGTTACAAAGGCGAAGATCTGGAGGCAAAACGATGTCGTCGATGTTAGTGCTGAGGGATTTATTAGTTATTTCCTGGCAAAAGTAAATTATAATTTAAAGTTCAGCCTTCAACTTTCGTTACTTTGTTTTAGTTGTACAATTGGGAGGCCTGCGATGAAGGGGGGACTTAGAGAGTGAAATGACACAAAGGCTACCGAACTGTCAAACGTGTCAAACGTACAGCAAGTAATACTTTGAAGTTGACAGGTAGCGGCAAGTGTTTGTAGGAGTGGGAGGTATGATAATAATAATAATATTTTTATTGCTTGCTTGTAAATATAGGATTTACATCACATTTGTGGCAATAAAAGTGTGATACAAAAATAAGTTAAAATTTTCTTCAATAAAGATAAAGTATTACAGTATAATAATAGTAGCTAATAATAAATATAACTAGGTATTTCTTTGTTTATATAAAGTAAAAATATAATCAGCAAGTTGTTCATTAAAAGATAACTCTTGTTTTGTTAGTAGAGAAATAAGCTGATTTTCAGTATCGTCGTTTGGGAAATTGATTTTACTGAAAAAGTACTTTCTTTGGACTTTGTATTTCTGACAGACTAATAAAAAGTGTGTTTCATCTTCAATACTGTTGGTGTTACACTGATTGCAGTATCTTTCAGTAATTGGGGTTTTTGGAACAGTGTGTCTCCCTTTTTCAATTGCTAGATCATGATTGCTAATGCGAAGTTTGGTGAGCAATTTTCTTTTCTCACCTTGCAACTGTGTTAAGTAGGGTTCTAATCTAAAATTACGTTTTATTTGGCATACATTCTTAGTTTACTATTTTCATCAGTGATCAACTTTTTCCAAAAGACTTCATAATTGTTTGTTAAATTTGTTTTCATTAAACAGTTATAACTTTGTGGTGTTTAAGTGATGGAGCTTTATCAAGGAGAAAGTCCATTCCATTGTCTTTAATTAAAGCACTTAAACAGTTAAACCAGGATCTATTGTTAGTGTTGTTTACCATTTGCTCCAGAAAAGCTTCTTTAGCAAGATTACAATGTGGTAGTTGTACGATATGAAGCCAGTGTTTAACAATATTAAGTTTGATCTCAAGTAGAAGTGGAAATTGTCCTAGTTCACCCTAGCGGCATTACAAGCTTGTCTATTACACTGTAAAATGTTCTTACAAAATTTGAGGTGAGTTTTTTCAATTGCTGATTTATCCCACTTCTTGTAATCCATGAAATCTTGTCCCCAAATCTCTGAGCATACAGTAAAACAGGTTTAATGAAAACATTGAATAGATGTAGGGAAAATTTTATCTTTTTGTTGTGCAATAAAATCCTTTTTAAACTATACAAAGATTTTGCTGCTTTATCAGCCAAATTTGTAATTGTGTCACTAAAACTACCGTTTGATTTAATTGTCAGTCCTAAGTATGTATAGCTCTTAACAGATTTGATGCATGTACTACCATAGTTAAATAAGTGTTTATCTACCAAAGGAGATTTACTAAAATTAATTGCTTGGGTTTTCTGTAAATTAACATCAAGTTTCCAATTGGAGCAAAATGTGTGTAGTGTATTTAACTCCCTTTGCAGACCTTCTTTTGAAGTAGAGATTAAGACTAGGTCATCAGCGTAAAATAATGAGTTAACTGGGGTATTATTCAACACTGGTGGATGAGTATTTACTTTGTCTAGATTTGTTTTCAAGTCATTGACATATAAATTGAACAGACTAGGACTTAGAACACCAGCCCTGTTTTACTCCTTTTTCAACTTTCAGGCTGGGCGAGATAAAATTATTTGTTTTGATGTGTATTTTTGTGTTGTGTACATGTGTTTTATAAGTCTGTATAATTTGCCATTAATGTTATTTTTGAGAAGTTTATGGAAAAAGACCAACTCTCCATACCGAGTCGAAAGCCTTAGCAAAGTCAACAAAACAAACATAAATGTTCTGCTTATTGTTAATATATTTATGTATTATTGTCTTCAGGGTAAATATGTGATCTATTGTGCGATGGTTTTTGCGAAATCCAGCTTGATTATTATGTATAATATGATTGTCATCTAAAAAACTATTTAGCCTTTCATTTAGAATGTAAGAAAAAACTTTTCCTACACAACTTCCAACAGAAATGCCCCTATAATTTTTCGGGTCATATTTATCTCCTTTTTTAAATAAGTGTGTCATAATGCTTGTATTCCAGATGTCTGGAAAGTTGGATGTATCTAGAACTGCATTAAATAATTTAGCTAAGGGTTTACAGAGAAAGGAGGAACCATGTTTTAACAACTCTATACAAAACCCATCAATCCCTGCTGCTTTTTTACTTTTTAAATTTCTAATTGCTGATAACACTTCATTAGTTGTTATTGACTTATCCAGCTGCTGATTAGCCTGATTCTTAGTTTCTTCAGATGTTAAACTATCAATAATTTGCTGTTGGAAATCATTATACCTGTCATTTTCATTGAGCAAGAATTTTTGTAAAATTCTATCCATGTTGCTGCTGAGACACAATCTCCAGTATTATTATCTTTATCATTATTTTTAAGTACTTGATCAATTTCCACATATCATGTGAATTGTTGGCATGTAGACTGTTTAGTTTGTCTAAGTTGTTTTGCCAGAATTGCAATTTCTTATTTTTAACAAGTTTTTTAAACTTCTTTTTCTTTGTGTAATAGATAATTTTTAACTGACTGTCATATGGAGCTTTGTTTAATAGTTTTGCTGTTGCTATTAGGTCCCTTTTTGCTGCATCACAGTTTTTGTCAAACCATTTTGATTTCTTTCTCTTTAAATTTTTTCTTTCTCTGCTTTTGTCTGTTAAAATTCCACTGCAGGCTTTATCTAAGATGTCATTAAAATGCTTAGTGGCTGAGTTAATGTCAGATTTGTTATTACCAATATTAGTATTCAAAAATTCTGCAAAATCTTTTTGTAGCTCATCTGATGCTAATCTATCCGTGTAATTAAAACACATAACTTATCCCATTTCCATTTTTGGGGCATTTGTAACAAATTCACAGTATCTTTAACACTGCTTGGATTAAATTTGTTAGTTTGAGAAGAGTAGAAATTTGACAGTGATCTGAGAAAATTGTGAAATTGTGTATTTTAAAATACTCAAAGTTATCGATGATGTCTGTTGTTGCAAGACCATAATCTACTACACTGTTTCCATTCCAGTGGTAACATGTAAATTTTCCACAAATATCTCCAGGTAGTCTGCCATTCATAATTCTTGTATTTGTGGTTTTACATAAATCTATGAGGTTTCTACCATACTTATTTTCGATCTTATCCATATTGCAGCGATTAAGATGTGTATCAACAGAATATCCTGGTGGAACTGGTATATGATTTGAGAAATCATTGTCAATAAAATCTGGCAGTAATCCTACTCTGGCGTTAAAATCCCCTAAAATCATGACAGATCCAGAACAGCTATATTTTGTGATCAACTGTTCTAAACGTTCGAAAAATGATTCAGACTTATGTTTGGAATTTTCTGGTGCGTTGTAAACAAAGCAAATAAATATATCCTGTTGTAATCTGAAAAAAACTTTTGAAAGTTTGCACCACACCATGTCTTCAACATCTGAATGAACCATTTTTACACCCTTCTTTATAGTATTTTTTACCAAAAGTGAAAGACCACCCCTCTGTTTTTTCTTTTCTCGGACAACAGAATAGTCATAGTACCCAGGAATGTGAAAAGTATGTTTCAATTGTTCTGTGAGCCAAGTTTCTCCAATACCAATAATGTCATGTTGAGTAATATTATTTATAAAGTCACTGTCTTGAAACTTTCTCTCTTGGTAACCCTGTATGTTCCAGTAGGATATTGACAGTGAACTTTGTATATTGCTGTTTTTCTGAAATGTAAAGTTACTCATATCTGTTGATTGGTATCATTTGCCTATGGCTTTGAGGTGTATCAACATATTTTGGCAAAATGGGGTGATTTCTAGACCAATGAAAACCTTGTGTTGCGTCCCCGTATTGCTGTACCACCGGATTAACAGGATGTTGAAAATACTGTCTTCTCCTGAAAAGGTTTCGGTTCACACCAAGGTTTGGAGCGAGCATATCCTTAATATTCCTTACTAACAAAGCTGTACCCTGGTCATTTAAATGAACATTGTCATGCAAATGTGTTGCTGCATTGATATTGTTGTGATCGATAAACACTAAATTATTATGCATATTGCACATTTTATGCAGTTGTGTGTGTTTAAAGCATGGAATAATGAATTGTTTTGTCTTGGAATGACTGATGAGATAAAAACTGTTGACTTTGGGAATTTATCTAATGTTACCTGAACCAACTCAGAATATTTGTTTACACATTCCTCTACAGGAATACCACTATCAATATCATTAGTACCAGCATGAATGACAATATTATTTATGTTGGAAGCTGACACAGATTGAATATAACTTGTGATTTGAGGAATATTACTTCCTCTAAGAGTTCTCACATGAGTATTTCTGTACACCTGTACCTGTACCTGTATTTCTGTAAGACGTTGACAGTTTAAAAGTGTATGAATAACCGCGGCCTGTTAATATATTGTTCAAGTTTGGATGGAATGAGCTATTTGAGAAACTTGTCATGGACATGAAGGTACATAAATGTTTCTAAGAATATCCATCTCCATAATTAGCGATGTACAATTAAGTATGCATATTAGCTGGAAAGTGTATATAAGGAGATGCATCAGAGCATTCTCTCCCTCTCTGCTGCAGATTCGACTGAGTATCATACTGGTCATCTCTAGCAGTGATAATTCCAACTGCTTGCTGTGATCCCGCTTGACAGACCGAGAATACCAACAAGTATATTTGCAATTTGTGAATATTTTCATTCTTCAATAATGGCTACCTTTTCCTGTCTTATTGTAGGTGATTCCATGGTCAAGTATCTGCAAGACAATGTTTATCCTGTTGCAGGTATCACACCTGTTGTTCTTTCCTTTCCAGGAAAACGTGTTGATCAGATTTTTGAAGAGATAAGCGACATTGTTCATCAATTTGATGTTTTGATTTTTCATGCAGGTATCAATAACTTTGGTGAGAGCCCTGTTGCAGTAGCTTCCAAAGTGAAGATGTTTTACCAACAGGTGAAGGCAGTGTCCCCAAGTACTTACATTCTCCTTTCTTCTCTCTTGTTCAGGTGTTGCAGTGCATACACCAATCTTCAGCTGGATTTCATTCAGAGTGTTACAGTACATTTACCAATGATTTTTACGATGAGATACAGCTGGATATTGATACACTACCTAATTAGGTTTGTCAGTTTGCTCGCGAATTTACCCTTTTAGTGGTCAACTTTTACAACTTTGCGCCAACATCAGACAGACTAAAACAGCAGGTGACGCAGCAAGATGTCTGTAAACTAATTTACTATGTAGTATGTTTATATCTTTACAGCAGCTATCAGTTTCAATGGTGACACACACAGAGACTGGTTGCCAAGTTTTACAAGCAGTTCAAAGTAAAGTTTGTTCATTTTACACATCACTCTATTATTTTTGAAGTCATGAACTTTATTGATATTCAACTACAAAGAACACTGTCCTCTGAGTCTAAATTTGCAGTAACGTCGTTCTTTTACCACCTCTCTGTGAATTTGAACTGCTTGTAAAACTTGGCAACCAGTCTCTGTGTGTGTCACCATTGAAACTGATAGCTGCTGTAAAGATATAAACATACTACATAGTAAATTAGTTTACAGACATCTTGCTGCGTCACCTGCTGTTTTAGTCTGTCTGATGTTGGCGCAAAGTTGTAAAAGTTGACCACTAAAAGGGTAAATTTGAGAGCAAACTGACAAACCTAATTAGGTAGTGTATCAATATCCAGCTGTATCTCATCGTCAAAATCATTGGTAAATGTACTGTAATTATGAGTTTGTCATACCTCTTAACCGACTCTTGCGAGATTTGGGAAAGAAGGTTACAGACCTAGGCTTTATTGATTCACTTTATTATTTCTCTAGGGAATCTGTGGAGATGAAGAAACTGTTGGCAAGGGATGGTCTTCATCTAAACCGACGTGGTGCAGCTTTGTTGGCCTCTGTCTTTTGCAGCGAATTGTCAACAGTGAAAAGAAAGGTGTTAACTGACAAAATAATGTCAAACTTTGATTCTGTTTGCAGATCAGATGGTAGCAGTGTCTCCAGGCCTAAGTCTGAGAAGTCAGAGGTGAAAGTGGCTTTGCCTGAGAAAAACTAACCATGGTTCGTTTACTTGCAGGGAACCTAAGAGCAGTGTCTCCAGGCTAACTTGCAGGGAACCTAAGAGCAGCGTCTCCAGGCCTAAGTCTAAGAAGTCAGAAGTGAAAGTGGCTTTGCCTGAGAAAACTAACCATGATTTGTTTACTTGCAGGGAACCTAAGAGCAGTGTCTCCAGGCCTAACTTGCAGGGAACCTAAGAGCAGTGTCTCCAGGCCTAAGTCTAAGAAGTCAGAAGTGAAAGTGGCTTTGCCTGAGAAAACTAACCATGATTTGTTTACTTGCAGGGAACCTAAGAGCAGTGTCTCCACACAAGTGGATAGCAAAGTACCTAGCCACGTACAAGTCGGTGGAGGAAATGCAATCGCTGTAGGCTCAACATTTTCCACTTATTCAGACTTTGAAGTTTCTTACAGGCAGTGGTGTCAGGATAATTGCCATCCAATGAAAGTGTCGACGAGTCACAGAAATAAAGGCGCCTTGGATCCCAAAAACTTTCCCTACAGTGACATTACATTTGTTTGCAAGCACTATGGCAAACCCAGAATCAGAGGTGTGAATGAACGTCCTCGTCAATCATACTTTGCATCTGGTTGTAATGTCAAGCTTCGACTGGTGTATGTTGAAGCAATGAACAATTACAAAGTAACAGTTCTTTCCACAGAACATAACCACCCTATTTCTTCACAGGCTTTTGGATGGTATCCAGAAAACAGACGACTGGAAGATTCTGAATTAAAACAGGTCGAAGATCTCCTACAACTAAATGTTGACATCAGAAATATTAAAAATTTTGTTTCAGAAAAGACAGGAAAAACTGTGATCTCCAAGGACATTCACAATATCAAGAAAAATCTTGATAACAAGATGTCTAAGGGTAGGTCTGAGGGGCAGAAGGTTGTTGATAGACTTCTGAAATTGCAACAAGATGATCCAAATGCTACAACTGTTGTTGAAATGTCTTCAGATGATGAATTTGAACTTCTGTTTTTTCAGACAAGTAACATGAAGTTGCTTTATAACCAATATCCTGATGTCCTTTTCATTGACGGTACATACAAGGTAAATATTGAAGGCTATCCTCTGTACGCATTTCTGATTGAAGATGGAGAAGGTAAGGGTAGAGCTGTTGGATATGCATTTGTAAAAAATGAGAAGAAGGATACCATCCACAAATTATTTGACCATGTCGGTGCAAAGAATGACCTAAATAAAGTAAAAATTGTTTTTCTTGACAAAGATTTCACAGAAATATCTGCTGTGAAGCGTTCCATGCAAAATGCGCATATAATGTTGTGCACATTCCATGTTCTAAAATACCTCAAAAAGAAAGTTAGTGACTTGGATATTAGAAAGAATTTGAAATCAGATATAATGAAAGCAATTTCATCTCTAGTATATTCCTATTCTGAAGAAATTTACCGTGAACGATTAACAGAATTGTTAAAGTTAAGCCCAAAATCATTTTCTTCTTACTTCACAGATAACTGGGACAGCTGCCGGGAAATGTGGGCTCACTGTTATAGAAAGTCTCTGCCAACTCTAGGAAACAACACAAATAATAGGGTGGAGTCACATAATCAGAAGCTGAAGCATATCTGGGACGGTCATGTCATCTGAGTGATTCTGTTGATAGACTTATCAATTTTTGCAGCCACACCGCACAGAATGTAAAGTATTTATCTTTCAATATGATGAAACCAGGATTGATACAAGGTGGATTGTGATATTCAGTCTGTTGTTTCTAGGATTTGTACTGCACCTGCTGTAGATTTGATAATGAAGCAGTTTGAGAAATTACATAATGGTTCGTATGATGTCAATAGCTATATGGAAGGAGAAAAGGACATGGCAAATGTTGAAGTAGGAGAAAAGGTGTACAAAGTTAGTGACATGTTGAAGTGCTCTTGCTCTTTTCATTGCATGTATCAACTTCCATGTCATCATATATTTGCATGTAGAAAGAAGAATAACATCGACTTATTTGTTTCTGATCTGGTTCCAATGCGATGGAAGAAGAACTTTGCAGATTCAGACGTTCCAGCAGCAGCATCATCAGTTGTGGTCAAGACAGAGAGTCAACCGACAGGTCCATTAACGGAACGGCAAAAGTACAATGTGGCGAGTGAAATAACTAAAGATCTGACATCATTTTTAGCTACTTGTGGTCAAAAGGAATTTTTGAAAAACTTAGAGATTTGAAGTTTTTAATGTATGCTTGGCAAGCAAATAAGTTAGTGCACATAGAGGTAGATGGCAGCAGAAGTAGTAAAGCAGCTGACCGGTTAATCAGGTGGATAGTAGTTCAGAAAATAATTCAAGCACTTGTAAAAGGGATGATGATGTGTCTCAAATGAATTCTCCTCCACTTAATCCAATTGTAGAATCTGGTGATATTAGTGATGTTGACAAATCTGGTGATGTTAGTGAAAGGCTCCCTGAAGTCAGCATCAATGACGACATTAACAGTACGACCATGAATGCTAGCATTTCTCCAATGAAACAAATAAGAGATAAGTTATTTATTGCACAAGTGAAACATCGTCGTGGCCGCCCAAAGGGCTCCACAAAACCATTTTGGAGTTTTTCAGGTCAGGCGAGTGGTGCTAAGAAACGCAAATGCAATACAAGTTTTGTATCAAAAAACAAAAAAGGAAAACCAAAAGAAAAGCCTGATGATAAAGGTGAGTACAGAAGAGAAAGGAAAGAAGAATCTGACAAAGGTGAGTCCAACAAGATGATTGAAGACTTTTCATTGAGTACTGACAATTTGGAAACAATTTCAAACGGAGATCAGCTTGATGATGCTGTTATTCATGCAGCACAGAAGTTGCTGGCGAAACAGTTTCCCAAAATAGCTGGCTTCCAGTCAACTCTATTTGCACAAAATGTGTCATAATATTCTTTCAACAGGTACCAGGAGAGATGGTTCAGATCCTGTACAGTCCTGGTCACTGGGTAACTGTATCAACCATAGGCTGTGAGACTGATACTGTCAATTACTATGACAGTTTAAACCACACCATACCTGAATCAGTTTTACGTCAGGTTTGTTCAATCTTACAGGTTCAAGGCAAGTCTGTCAGGGTTAACCACATCCCAGTCCAGCAACAAGAGGGTGGTAAAGATTGTGGCCTATTTGCAATTGCGTTTGCAGTCTCTCTTTGTTTTGCAGAACCACTTTCACTGTTTGATCAGAAACAGATGAGGAAGCACCTATGTGATTGTTTCGAAAAGAAGCATTTGGATCCATTTCCAAAATGTAGATCCACAAACAGACAAAAGAAACCTAAGGTAATTCAATATGATGTTTATTGTGTTTGTAGACAACCCAGAGGGAAAAAGAGAATGGCGCAATGTGATGGATGCAATGAATGGTATCATGGAGACTGTGCAGACATCCCTGAAGATGTTTTCCGACATGAAGATGCAAAGTGGAGCTGCAGAGTGTGCAATTCATGAACAGCATTCTTACTTTAATTCTTGATTTTATCTGTTGGAAAAATGTCAGTATTATTATTTACAGACAGAAATATATCTATGTCAGATAAGGCTTTTACTTTGAATTGTAAATAAAAAAATATATAAATATATAAATTTTTTATTGTACATAAATTATATTTATTTGGATTGTAAATACAAAACATATGTATATATATATATATATATATATATATATATATATATATATATATTTGTAAATACTAAAATATTTAAATATATTTCACTTGTTAAATCTCAATGTTTTGCATGCAAATAAAATGAATTTTTCCATTTAAACTATATTTTTGTCCATTGCTTTTAATTGTACTTATGACAGGAGAACTTCATCTCCATGCATCGCCTACTTTGAAAAAGCATACTAAATGTAACTCAGAGAATATTTTTCAGTGTAGAAAAAGGCAACGAGTTCACTTTCCATTCAACATAGAAGAAAAACTAGTGGTTATTTTTCCAATTGTTTAGAGTTTATGCATGGATATCTCAAATCAAAATTGAAATTCCAGAATAGTAATGGAGGTCAAACAAATTGACCTAAGGGAGGATTAAGTTTTTTAAAAATTAGTAACACCTCAAATGTGCTGTTTGATAAAAATGACACCCCTCTTTTGCTGTTTTCCATTTTTAATGATTCTGCTGGCTGACCCTAAATAAATGAGTGTTCCTTTAATTGCAAAGGAAAAGATGAGGATGAGAAGTAATGCTATTGCAATTGGTGAATCAGGAATTTCTCCTGAATGGCATCATCTTTTAAGAATAGTTCTGAGAATAATGTTATAAAGTAAACAAAACATTTATTAGGTAAAGACATCAATTTTGTTGGGGCAACGGCGACTAATTGCTTCCCTAGCAAACTTGTTTTCCAAGTATTGATCCATATTGAAGAACTTTTTTGCACATTGAGAAGAAAAGGCATGATGTTAAAAGTGATAGCAATATTTACTACGATGTTCGAAACGAGAAAAAATTGTTACCAAAATGTTTTAATTTCCGGGTACAGTTTTGTCGTACCCGAGTCCATTGGTTTTGCTATGCCACAGAGGCACAGCAGTGCTGACCCGAACTGGGGGTCAAAGGTTACAATGTCGGCTCCCCCCCCCCGTACATTGAGACTCCTTGTATCTCTCTCTCTGGCTCTTGCTTCGCGCCGTTCTAGGTCGTGAAGTTACGCTTCGGGTATGTTTTGCTTGCTATTTTGGATTATGTGACGACGATTTAGAATGTTGTCACCATCGTAATCGTTCTCAATGCAGGCATGCGGAGCTATGTTGAAAGCGATCAAGCTGTCAATGTCGCGGCCATCAGAAATCGCGATGTCTGTCATGACAGTTTTCTGACGTGAACTACTCAGATTTTCCGACTTATACACTGCAAAAACGGACTTCATCATCACTAAAGAGTGCCCTTGTACCAAATAAGTATCACCAATCGGCAAAATACGCGTATCCAGGGCCGCGGTTATGCTAGAGTGACAGGTGAACGCGTACAACGTACCATGCATGACGGCTTTCGCCAGCATTGAAAAATGCTGATTTTCCGACGTATTAGAACTTATTTTGTAATTACTACATGGCAGAACAATGTCTTCTTCATTTACATGGAAGAAGCACAGTTTATTTCGCTAAAATGTGGTGAAATATGGCGAAAAAGTCCCGCGTGTCAATAGCCAACTTTTGTCTATTGACAGGCGCCTGTCTATGATCACCTAGCCCCTGGCTATTGACAGCGCCTGTCAATAGATACTCCGAATTTTTAAAGTAAAGTATTACAGGGAATATGTACAATTTTGTTGAACTCATAACGAACGTTCACTAGGATAAACAATTTCGCACGGTACAGCATGGAGGGTCTTTCCGTTTGTTTATTGAAGTATCATTACTCTGGTAGTTCTTTTATTAACTCAAGTATCATTGCCGATCATATGAGTTAATTAACATACAATGCCACTACCGGTCAGACAAATATGAACAAAAGATGTTTACTGACATTGACATTGATACTGGTACTCGAATGGACAATTAAGCTAAAACAATGAAGTGTGACACCGATATGGTTACTTCACAGTGGTCATCATTTAATTGACTTTGGCATGAAACAATGGCTCATACATACAAAATCAAATTCTGGCTCCTCAAATCTTGACCATGCAACGGTAGTCACTATTATTTTTAGAAGTCGGCATTTGTCAAAAGAACATTATAAATATTAAAAAGCGTTGGTTGGGATGCCAACTCAGCAGAATAATTCTGAATATCTTAAAAACTGCCTTCCAATCAAGTATTTGGATTTTCGTCTTATATCCCATCAAGTGTCTTTAATACTTTTAGCCAATGTACAGTTACTTCCTGTAAACTACTTTACATGTTCAGGTTACGCCCTGAAAAATTGTCTATTTAATGAGAAGTTTTGAGATGTAAGAGCACGATGACTTTCTGGTCGGTCAAGCTGACAGCGTTGCAATAAACATCACCCACTTCAACTTACGACGCCTCTGCGTAGTAGCATCCTGTGTTACCTCTCAGCGAGTTAATTCCCTAGCTGAAGTTATCAACCGTAAAAACAGCCGGCAACACGTGGTGGAGAAACTGTCCGGGCACTACACAAGCGCCGTAAAAACTTGCATGACAACCAGAAGTGGGCAAAGATATAATCCAATGGCTGAAGAACAAGTGTATGACCATCCTGAAGTGCCAGTCGTCGAGGACGACATGCCAGAACTGCAATTAGAGGAAGTTCCCGACGATCACCTGGCAGGGTCATCTCAGCAAAATCCAGACCAAGAATGGCAGAGAAAAGTGGATCTTTAGTTGGAGTCCATTTTGAGCGTTCTAGAAAAGTTGAGGCAAGTCAACGAGGAGGTAAAGGACGAAACTGGCACCAATGGTATCGGGCCGGGAAAATTTTCCGGCTGAGCAATGAGAACGCTCATCGGTGGTGGCAGCGTTACAAAGACTTCGCCGACTTCAAGAAATGGAACCCTCAGGTAAGAGGCGTTAGCTTATATCTAACGGGGGGGGGAGGCAGAGAGGTGGTTTTCAGAACCAACCAAGAGAAGGGGACACCCGCCAAGACCTAAAGGTGTTTGAGAAAAAGTTCATTGAACGGTTTGGGAAGACGGGACCCTTGTGGCTCAACGATCAAATGTTTCACAACCATCGGCAACAAATGGGCAAGACTGTGGAGCAGTACGCCATCTCATTGAAAGAGCTTGGAGAGAAGGCTAGCCGGAATGAAAAAGAACTGCTTTCATTTTTCATTTATGGGCTTTTGCCGCCAATTAAATCCTTCGTCGTAAGCAGGTCCCCATAGGATTATACGTCTGCATACCACAATGCAAAGACGGCAGAAGTGGTTTCCAGACTTACTCCGGATAACAACGAGGCTATGGAAGCAAGTAACCGGGCCTTGAAGGACAACATAGCGACTTTGACGGAGCAGATGGTCGCCATGAATAAAGACCTGAGAACTTTAAAGGAAACCGGAAAACAAGGCAAGGACTCTATTCGAAGATCCCCACCAGTCTACGGAGGAAGAACAGTACAGGATGCAAAGGTACAGTGCACTCGATGTTTTAGAATGGGCCATAGCGCCGCTAACTGTCGAACAATACGAACTCAACGAGTTGATGAACGATAATAGTAATGCTTAGATGTGATCGTTATAACTAATATTGGTGAGAAACAAAGGCAAGACACTTATTTAACTAAACTGTTTAATTACCTAGAACATGGATATGTGCCAGATGACACTAAATTAGCGCGTAAAATTACCAGTATAGCTCCAAACTTTGACATAGTCAATGGGATTTTATTTCATTTTTGGAAACCAACTGGGAAAGCTACATTTAAAAGAGATTGCATAAGACAAGTAGTAATTCCTAAATCTTTAAGGAATTATGTAATTAAAAGGGCACATGACTGTGTTTAGGAGGTCATTTAGGGTATTCTAAAACTTTAGGAGTTTTGCGAGTAAGGTATTATTGGGAAAGAATGGCTAGAAATGTAAATATATATGTTAAAATGTGCGCTCATTGTCACACCCGTAAACGTCCAAACATCGCCATGAAAGCAAAATTGTTGCCAATTGCAGTATCGGGACCATGGGAAAGAGTTGGTTGTGACGCAGTTGGGCCACTCCCTCGTACTTATGATGGGTACAAATTTGTACTGATTTTTACTGATTACTTTTCTAAGTTTCCCCTTGCTTATCCATTAAGAAATGCTAGAGCTGAAACAGTAGCGAGGGTAATATTTTATGATGAGGTCATAGCCGTGTATGGGAGTCCCAGGGTCCCAATGAGCGACATGGGATCTCATTTCTTATCTCAAGTTGTTCAAGAAACTTGTCGATATTTTAATGTTGAAAGGAGAACATCCAGTCCGTACGGACCTCAGACATTATGACTTACCGAGAATTACTTAGGACTTACCGAGATGTTTAACGGGACTTTAGTTAACATATTATCGATGTTCGTTGATGAAAAACAAAAAGATTGGGATAGATTTATAAGTTAAGTGTTATTTGCATATAGAGCGAGTCCCCAGGAATCAACTGGGTACAGTCCATACTTTTTACTCTTTGGCAGGGAAGCAGTGCTCCCTTTAGATGTTGAAATTCAGCCTGTAGAAGGTAGAACACGTAATATTAATACCCCTTTGAAAGTAACGGCGGCAAAACGTAATATTGCATTTAAGATAGCTAAGAAAAATACCAATCAGTATCAGAAAGCAATGAAGAAAAGATATGATCGGGGAGCCACTGCTAAACAAAATTACGAGTTTGGCGATCCAGATTATTTATATTAACCATCAATTAAACCTTGAGTTAATCGGAAATTTGTACATAAATGGACCAGCCCATACATCATCACAGAGAGAATAGGTCCAGTTAATTATAAGCTCCGATTTTACAATAGTGATAGGAACTACAAAAGGGTTGTTCATTTTAACCGGCTTAAGAGAGCTCATTTAAGGCAATCCGAATTCGATTCTAACACCTCCGACTTGAATAGTGAAAATGAATTAATCAATGATGAACATACAACTGCCAATGAAAATGAAACTACTAATACCAGCCCTGATGTAGATAAAAATGTAGATCTCCACAATTCCGAAAGTTCCGATGATAATCGACCTGAAAGTTCATACCATAGACTAACAGAAAATAATTCCAACTCAAAATATTTTACTCCTAGGGCGACTCTAACTAATCAGACTGATGAAACAAGCGAAAGTGAATCAGACACAAATGAATATTACGAGGTAGAAAAAATTCTTAAAGGGCGTTATAGAAATGGGAAATTACAATTTTTGGTAAAGTGGAAAAACTTTGCTAGCAAACATAACACCTGGGAGGATGAAGATAATTTAAATGAAGTAGCTAAAGAGTATTTAAGAAAAAATCCAGTGCGGATAATTGGAAGACGTTCTCCTAAAAGCCTTACGTAATTTGATGATCAACCTATAATTTGTTGCATCGAGTTAACCAGCAATTCGACATTTAATGTTTTAGCATTTAATGCATGTGTGAATGTGAAGAGTGTGAGGAAGCCGGCAATGTAAGTGTGTGTGAATGTTGACGTGAATGGAGAATTGTTGATCAATTCGATTCAAATTTAGCCTGATTCATAATCACTTAATTAAGTGATTTACTTAATTGAGGTAACGATTAGTTCCTTCCCCTCTTCAAGAAACTATCGGAGATTATGACGTTCCCCTCTCCTGTGAGAGCTTCGATAGATTATGATATTCCGCCCTTCCCCGTTCGGGCCCTTAATTTTCAAAACCCAAGTAAATCTATTTTGAAGAAACAGAAAGAATCCACAAAGGTACTCGAATGTAGTGAATTGGGACAAATCACTATTTCCGTGTCTGGAACAAGGGGTGATAAAGATAATAAAGTTAGATTTGTAACTGAAAATAAAAGAGTTAGATTTAAGGATACTGCAGTTAGGCCTAAGACTTTATCAAAGTCAGTAAAACCAAAGACTATACGTCAGGTTGTAAATGATGATATAAAGAGTATTGAAATAAAGAAAGGAGAAATAATAAAAGATAGCGCTATCGAAGATGATAATATGTTGATGAAGGCCACTGGAGGCCGTAATAAGAATGGAGATTTGCAAAGTGGTAACACAGATACCTTTCATGAGGAGTACGAGTCTTTTATGCATTATGGTACTCCCCCATAAAAGGAGGAGAGTGTTTTATTTGTGTGTTTGTATTTTGGAGGGTTTTAAAGGTATAGCTCATACTTTTATCATTCCGCAATTTTTTCAGGCTTCGCATTTTTTTTGTTTTGAAAAGTTATGGAGTTAAAGTTTGTTTTGAATTTATTGTATGTTGGTAATGGTGTAGTCAAGGCTTTTGCGTGTATTTTGACATTTTACGTCCACTTTATTGTATTTTGCATTTGGTATGAGCTTTTAGCGTAAGCATTTCACTATTTCCTTTTTTTATTGTATTTTACAATCGTAACAGTTCATATGATGAAGGTCGTGTACGGCGCCCTCACATCAGGGTCCTTCATCCACATAAACATATCGTTCCAAGTAGGTAAAGTACGCATCAGGTTTTGACTGAATATCGCCTTAAATTTTACTGACTTCGCAGAAGTGTGAAGTGACAGGTCTTGCAGAGTAAAGACATACCACAGTCACCTTCGTTCTATTCCGCTCTGCGCTTATGCGCCCCATAGACAGGTGTACATCTTGAAGTTCTTTTCAGGCATAGATAGAAAACAGATAGACTGAATATACGTTGTAGTTCATATACTGCATTTATAGTCAATATTTTATTAACAGAATCGTAACCGCTCTCAACAATTACACGTATAGAGTTAGGATTCAATGGTAACTCGTCGATGACGTCGCGGGAAGCATAGCCATCACTTGACTGAAAGTGAACAGGAACTATTTTCAACTTGACAACTTTTGGATGTAAAAATGTTGAAATCTCATGTTTTGCCTGGGAAATCCGATTTTAGGAAAATTTTGCATAAAAAAACTGTAAACCGCATAACAGTAGCTTAAATAAGCTTACATCAATGCGCCATTCGATGACGAAAATTGTTCCGTTTTTAACGGATTTTCGTTTAAGATGGAAATAAAGTATTTGATTATCATTTGCCAATAAAACTAAATATTTTTTGTGAATACTGTGTAAAAGACGCACGTAATAAAAATATAGCCCAAACAAGAAACTGTGTACCCTCGGGGCAGGAGACCATTTGCTCTCTTTACGTCGGGCAAATGCATGGTCACCTACCCTCGGGCACAGTCCCATGTTTGGGCTATAATATATTGTACCAACTGCTTCGTGACTTACGCACAAATTGTGTTGTTACTCCAAGATACAGCCAGGGCAGAGCGGTCGTGTTCAGAGGTAGGGTAGTTAATAGTGCGGATAGTCTCCAGCGTGCGAACATCGTATACCTTAAAATGGGGACAAAAATAAAAATAACACTTCACTGTTACAGGTGAAAGATTACAATAAATATGACAGAAACTTTTGGAAAGTCACTCTTGGTTTCAAAAACAACGGAATTCATTTGAAGTCATTTTCCCGTGCCATGCATGACCCCAAGCCAATGTACATATAATCATTAAATAATACGATTACACACAATGACTCGGGCAAAAATTGACATTTGAAAATTTTCATAGTAGAAAATCACAAAAACAAGAAAAGACAACCGTATACTATACCTTTATGCCACTGCTAGATGTTCCAATGGCAAGTTTTTCTCCGTCCGGACTCCAGGCACAACACTGAAAGACGTCGTCCAGATCAATTTCACCGGTAGCTGATGCCTCGTCCAAAGACGAACAGACGTATACAAGTCCCGCGGCACTCACAGCCGCGAAGTCGAAGCAGTTTATGTCGGCGACGTTCGCTGGTGAGGTACGAGATACATAAAAAAATACCGTCAAGGACAGTGTATTCACATTCGGTTTGAATTGGTAAATTCAAGAAATATTTAAACCAGAAAAACAAGAATGACAAAAGCAAATAAGGTCTGCAACTAAGGTACTGGAGGTCATCTTTAGGAACATGCATATCAACTTCTATAGCAATGGGACAAGCAGATCCTACATACATAAGCAAATGTCAACAAAAAAATAGCCAGAGAAGCTTGACAAAAAGAAAAGGTGGGAGAGTGGGGAAAAAATAAAGAGTGGTAAAAAATGTACAAGGGATCTGGTAAAAAGTAATGCTACCTCATCAATCTTCTAGCCCCTACCCCTCCTGAATATCAAATGTTCCATCCCTTGGTTGACCATTGTTATACAAGACCAGCTGGCAGGAAATGTATTTACAACCTTGGGAATGTTTTAATTAATGCTATGAGTGCTATCATTCGAATGTAAACAACACTTAAATCAGTTACAGATAGTGAAATGCCTTCCACTGTGGGCGGTGAATACGACATCTGGAATTATCATGGATCCAAATTTCTCATCAGTTCTTGTGTGTCTTACATGCAAAAGTTGCAAAAATTGATTCGCAATGAAAAATTTACCTCAGGTTTGTTTTATGGATCAAATTTTACTACAAATTGATATTAAATATGACAAAATTATGTTCGCAGCCTTGGAAACTCTCTCACAACATCCTGGGTTGGTGTAGGTCATTTAAGGTCACAAACTGAGAAAATTACCTAAAGTATAAGAATTTGGGGGTTTCCCAACACTTTGAGCAGAAAATTTATCTAATAACATCCCCAGGACTTTTGTACCAAATTACAAAGCTATCAGAAAATTAATTTTGAGAACAAGTTTTCTTGACCAAAATTGACAAAATTGTCTTAAAAATACAATTATGTATATTTCAGGACAATTTCCACATGTCTAACTATTGTCATCCCTGGACATCTGTACACCATATATAAAAGCTGTCTGTCCAGGGCCTTTAAAAAGAAAATATTTTTTAAGATTCAACCAAAAATGACAAAATAGCTCCAAAACAGTAATATTTCCAATTTTGTCATAATTTCAACAATTAGAAGGGTAACACCCTTGCAAACAGTTTCAGAGAAGAAGAAATTTTACTTAAAAAAAGAAAAAAAATAACCGAAAAATTCAGCAAAAATACAAAATTCGAGATATCTTCACGATATTCATAAAACTGATTTTGATCAACCTGAGGAACCTGTATACCAAATATCAAAGCTATCAGATTAGCAGTTTTTGAATAAAAAAAATTTTTGACCAAAAATTCGGAAAATTGCCCAAAATTACAAATATGAAAATTTCAATTCAATTTGTATAAACTTGACTGAGGTCATCCTGAGGAACATGTATACCAACTTTCAAAGCAATCAGATGAGTGGTTTCAGAGAAAAACATTATTTGACTAAAAACTGAAAAAAATTACCCCAAAAATAGAAACATGCAAATTTCATCCCAAATTTGAAACACCTAATTTAGAATACCTAAAGAAACCTGCACACCAAGTTTCAACCCAATCTGATCAACGGCTACAGAGTTTTAGCAATTTGCAGGGTTGCAGGGTTTTTCCTTTTTCCCCGTCATTTGCATATTTTTGACATTGACAAGTTCATTTGAACAAATTCTCATTTCCACTCCTAGGTGCACCTGTACACCAAATACTAAGACAGGTGCTGCAGTTAGATGTTTTTGACGTGGACGGACATACATACAGACAGACAGACATGCAAATCAGATGCAAATGAACTGATTCAGCTTATACGATAACCTCACATTGGTATTCCAGATGTGAGCTAAAAACCATCACGGTGTTAGAGATTTTCTCTAATTTTGTTTTGGAATGAACGCTCATTCGGTAGTTGTGAACTGTAACCCCTCCGCGGAATAGGGTTAAAGGTCATACGTGCCTCGAAATTGAAAGCCTCAAACATTTGCTCAAACTCTCCGTAAGAAAAGTTTAAATCGTTCCCTTTTAAACCATAGACCCTCGAGAAAAATTCACGAGGGTTTACTTTTAAACGCAGAATAAAAATCAAGGGTCACCATGCAAAATTTGGTACAAGAGAAAGAAAGTACAAAATATTACTAGACTCTTTAGATTCAAAGTGGCCACCGATCCCCGTGTTAACAGTATGGGGAAAAATAAAATTGTTCAACTTTCACATATTAAGCCGATGAAAACTATCTGCTCCATGAAATTCGAAATTACCCTCCCTGCCTCCACAAGTGGTCGATCAAATAGTATTGTGAAGGTTTGAAAGTCCGAATATTTCCCCAAATGGCGCATTCTACCCTAATAGCTTTCAGAACTTGACATGTTGATGACATTTTTTCAACTTCAAACTCGTAATCTCACAGCGCGACAAAATCAAGCTCACAATCACTGTGTACATGCACGCCAGCTAACAACATATGCAGATCCGACGAGTTTAGTTGAACTAATCAAATCAAATGAATTTACCTCCACTGTGCTGGGTTTGGAGCCGACGAATCCATAGAATAACGCAAAATGTTTTCAGGGTGATCGACGAATTTTCTCGCCATCTTTGCGGGACTCTGAGCAGCTACATTCTCCTGACGACTTGGGGAGAATACTCCACCACTAGCGCCATCTACGGACAAGCAAAAATATACAGCACACGTCAAAATATTATGTACTGAATTTGTACAGAATTAATACCAGAGTCGCTTGGAAAATTCCTGATCCCCATGGACATTGGTATTACCAGTATTGTCATTGCACACCTATTGGCCGGTCATGAAGACCAGGTTATGTTTTATAACACGCCACATGCTCATGATGTTCCATGTTATTGGTTTTATATGTAATGTGCTTAATGCACTGCAACAAGACATTGTGAGAATGGGAAAAGTTCTCCACAGCGGTCATTTTGGAGACACGTTCTTAAATAAAGAAAAACAATTACAAGGACTCTTGAGAATGTCTTTTTATTTAATTTTCGTAGTTTGGATATGGATACCAAAAAAAACAAGCCTTGTGGGTACCGACACTACGGAGAAATTATAGACTGCCTCGAAGAATGTGGAAGCTCTTGTGCCGAAAGATAGCCTTGCTTTCTGTGAATTATGATTATTAAGATTTTTGACATGCTATGGTGCTTTGATTTTTATAGTCCTTTAGCATTGTTGTTTGGATTGGTTCTGGAAATAAATCAAATTACAATTGTTATTCGATTCCATCACGATCCACTATTTACAAAGTTACCTTACCGTTAGACCAGTTTGTTTGCGTCCTTACATCGGAAAAATTCAAGAGTTTATTGGTGTCGGAGTTGCTACCACGTCTTTCATTGAGACGTCGGCGGAGATTTTCAGGCTGCAGACGAAAAAAATGAAATTTTAGCTCACAGAGATGTTCATGGTATGATATCACAAAGGAGCAAAGTTATTAAATTTCCTTTTATAAAAATGACTAAATTTTAGCTAGGAAAACTATTGATGGTGACATTAGATTTTTCGTTGCGATATTTTTGTTTGACCTTGTATGAGGTTCTGTGTGTGTAGCTTTTTTCTCAAATTTGCAGACATGAATTAGGAAAAGCCGACCAGTTCATTCTAAGAAACTCAAGCCCTACGGGTTTTGACCTGCAAATGTGCTATTCTAACGTATGGCAACAAAATTAATATTTGGAGGGAAAATGATATCTCATCCGCCCTCCCGCTATTAGTTAAAACGTTTCCCCTCTCCCCGTCCCCCCATTGAAATGTTCCCACATCCCTCTCTCTATTAAATGAAGTTGCCACGCTTTGCTACGTGTTTTGTCCCTGTCCTTTGGCAAACTTTCGAAAACGACCGAATTAAATGAAACTGCGTGCTTGCACGTTTACGTTGTTAAAGTTGTCTGCCGAGCAGTTAAATGAATTTACCGCCTCCTAATAAGGGAATAAATGCTTGCCACCCAGCTTAGAAATCCATACGAATATTTTTTTCATGGATAGCTGTTGTTGGCAGCCCCTGAATAATGAACTTGGGTCCACAAGTCCAAAATGTCTCTCAGGAAATTTGTTGATTCGATTATGGCTGAAGTCAGGATGAGAGTAGGTTTTCGAGGTTCATTCTAGTTTTTTCTCGGTCACCGCGCCATGATATTCCCCTGGTCAAGTATTACACCTGTGCCTTACCGTTTCGTCCTCCAACTCCAGAGAAGGACTTCTGCCAAACGACAAGTCGGTCGAAAGTCGGGTGTTCAGCTGGAAGTGTGCGAGGTCAAAGTCTACGTTGGATCTGGTCGGGATAAATCTATCACATCCCCCGCTACTCCGTCGACGCTGTAGCATAGCCGGTCGAGGAGCATGGGCGGGAGAATTCAATATATCAAAGTCGTCATCCATAATGTGAAAAAGACTCTGTCAAATTTCTTTCAAGGATAGAGTCAGGCAAATCAGAAAAGTGTCTTCAACAGTTTTCAAAAAAGACAGCACTGTCTTGACCTTCGATGTTCCAAATGACTGCATTTTGCATCCTCAGAATTGCACCTTGTGCGGCCGCTCGCCATTGGTCAGACAACATAAAATTTGCATACAGGTGCATGGTGCTAAAAATGTTAGGTATGATTACAAATATTTCTATATATTTTGTTTACGTCCAGTTTCATATTTTACCTTGGTTACTTTCACTTTTTGTTTGTAGTAACTCCTTTTAATAAAAAACTAACGATTCACTCAAAATACGTCGAGGTTGCGGAAGAATGGATAATACATGGTGCCAGCTCTGTAGCATGTAGATCCGAGATAAACATCTTCCGAGAATATATACTAGCTGTGCCAATGCGAGTATTAAAGAAAGGACCGATTAAGAAAGGTGTTACATTCTATATTGATAAATATTTGCTGAATTTAGGGAAATATGCTGAAGAAAGAAGAAAATGCTACTTTGTCAGCGACAAAGTAAAAGCAAATAGGCTACCAGAGCGCCACGGCAGTCAAGATTTGAAGCCTGTCGCTAGATGTACAACATATATTTTCGGCTGCGAACATATACAGACTATTTTCGGTTGCTTTGCACCTACGTTTAGGCCATAGCTTTAGCTTGTGGTGGGACTCATTAGTACCAACCTGATTAAAAAATTACACATAAATGTAGAGATGGATACGTCCAAATGGTGAATCGATTTTACCACTGTCGATAGCAGTTGGAAATGCTCAAGAAGAAAAACGTCGCCATCTCTACAAATGATGGTCATGATATTGCCTTTGACCCTCGTAGCGAGGTGGTATAGAATAGTCCTTCTCGCCCTAGCCATTCTGTAGCTGTTTCTTAATTTTATTTTTTTTGATAAATTTTGCCGTTGTTACCATAAGGTAGTACTCATCTCGAAAGCTAGAGGCTTAAACTCGTTGCTCAAACTTTCCTCAATGAAACTTTCGACCATTCTCTTACCAAATCAATAATAAGATCAGGGCCATAGTGCAAAGTTTGGAACTAGAGAAACAAATTACCTAACATTCTTCCGATATTTTATAATCAAAATGGCGGCCATCCCTGTGTTAACTCTATAGAGAAAAACATTTTTTTATTTTCGAAAAACTAAGACGATGATTTTTTTTACTCCAAGAGCTTTAAAATGACTCGGAACCCCCGTAAGTGGTAGATGAGAAAAGCATTGTAGAAATTTGAGTCCGACTATCTGTCCCGGCGGCGCCTTCTACCTTAAACGTTTATTGATGGGCTCGGGGCTAGAGGAAACCCACAGTAAGGTGCTGGGCTCCGCCTCCTCCGTTTCGTTTTGACTTTGCTCTTGCCCTTGCTCATTTATACACGCTGGTGGCCAATGCATCGCCCTTTGTCCGTTCGTTGTATGATCTGCCCCGTGTGAGAAGTCTGGGAGGATATCACAGCAACTCAAAAACAGAAGCAATGCTTTGTTTATAAAATGTGGGACGTTACCGTATCCTTATACTTGTAGATCACTAAGCTTCGTGTACGACATGTGGCACACAATCATAACTTTACTTCATAAAGTATATTCTTGAAAGAATATTTACTCACTTCTGTAGAAATAGGCCTAATGACGTGTCCATGTTATCCTCTGTAGGTGGCAGGTATTGTAATTAATAAGATACTTCATCACATTTAGGCTATCAAAAGTTATACATACCGATATTGATGTTTATATTGATGTGAATTATATTGTCATGTTATAGCAATAACTTGTCTATCGTAGATGGCGCTGTACTAATCTGTTTGTCGTGAAAGGTACAGAGAAACTGGGAATGGCATTCATATGTTCATATACCATAAGCTTATATCATAGGCATAGGAACCGGGGGCGGGGGGGGGGGAGGCGGCCACCCCCCATGCTGAAGTTGGGGGGCAAAGCTATACTTTTGCCTCCCCCCCCCCCTTTTACAAATACACATTGACTACGGCTAGCTGTCCCAACTATTGCTGAGTGCTATGTAGGGAGTGAACAAACAACTGGAGTTAAAGGCGCCGTAAAATAAATTCTTTGTTTGCCGTCCGTGTGCGGGTAGGTTTTTGGACGAAATCTGAAAAACAAACACAGATCGTATGATGGAAAATACGGCGGGATGTGCCCTTCCTTTGTTCGCGATGTCGCAGTTATTTACTTTAATGTCGCAAAACGCAAATGTCGTACGATCGTTTCCATACAAATCAGATTACCTATCTTAAAGGGGTACATCAACCGCTGTACGTAAAGTGTACATGTTTACCTCCTGCTGTAGCGGACTGCAGTGTACCGTAAGTGAAGATCAATCGACCGTTTCACAAGTTGATTTCTCCCTCAAAGTTTTCAAATCGGCGGAAGTGCGTAAAATCTTTTTGGTCTCCATACAAGACGGATCGAAAACAATTCTTGACTGGTTTAGCTTCGAATAAGGAACGGAACTGAATTTCCATCAGCTTTTCCACGATCCGCGATTGATCACGATGTTGGATCTGCACCGTGGCAAGCAGGTACCGCCGGTGAAATGTTCGTTGTTGAATGCTCCAAATAGTTCGTACGCGGTGGAAGTTGCCCTTACTTTGAACATTTTTTTCTGCTAAAAAACGATTTGGACATTTTTTTAAGTCCGGATTAGAATTCAGTTTTCAAAATAGCAATGGCCATTCAGCAGAATATTTGGCATTTTAGTATGCAATAGCGTCAGTTTTCTGTCATTAATATGCAAAAATAACTATTAGTCCGCATTTTCGGCAAGAACGATGATATCAAAACCTGCTAGTGTTATAATGAATACAAAAACTCACACTAATTCCTATGAATTTATGGCTCAGACTACAACTGACCTGCAACCACGACTGCGCATGAAAAAATGTTTCCAATTTCAGGCAGCGGTGTCTGAAGTCGCGCGTGCAGCTATATTTAGTAACAAACCTGACATCGCGATCAGCGCTATTGGAATTCGGCTAAAAAATAGTTGGTACCCAAAATTGAGAATAAATAGCCTTTAAAGTTACAGCTAATGGAGCATTTAACTCAACAGAAACAGTGATCAGGACTAGTATTTATTTGACACTTAAAAAGGAGGATTTGTACTCGAGGCTGTTATGATTTGTTCAGCTACCCACTCTTCTTACTGTAAAAATTGTAATTTTATGGAAGGGATAGTAGTTTCACCTTTTACCAAGATGTTTAGCATTTGTTTTCTGAGTGACAACTACATACTTTGTTATACTCAGTAACTTTTGCAGTTTTATATTTGGAATTTTCAGGTTTTGCAAGAACACCTTTTTGTTCTAAGCTTACCCAACATGTTGAAATACATAGTGTACAGTTGTCAAACAAGTGCTACTCGTTTTTCTCCTATTATCTCATTACCTCGTCTTGGCCTGCTTTACTCATGGACTCGTCTTAGCTTGCTGAGAGGTGCTGGTAATCTTCGATTGACTACACGAGATGTTCAGAGTTCGTTGGCACTACATAGACTTTATTCCGGGTGAAACTCCCCTGTATAGCCTTCACCTGACTCATCACGTCCACTCCACTCACACGCGCGTTTCACATGAAAGCAAAATACAAATTATTGCGTTCACTCTACCAAAACATTCACAAATCACAGACTTGAACCAAGTCTAGATGGAAATATACGTCCAATCGTAAACATCAATACAGATCTCGATCTTAAATGTACATGTCATAATTAATATACAAATGTCACTTAGACACGTTGCAAAATTGAAACCATTGCGTAAACGGTGAAGTTCTTATGTTCCTTCATTAGGTGTTGATTCAAATATATTTTGTTTTCTTCAAAACTTCGTAAACATCGTCGTAGTACGTAATTTGCATCTTTTAAATTTATCGCAAATATGCTTTTTATTCATAATTGAGATCTTGTCATTTTAATAGTTTTACTCTTGCCTATGACTACCTAGTGCATAAACCTCCGTCAGAGACAAACTATAGATCTGCGTAACACAACCAGTTGATTACTATCACACTGTACATGTGGTACACTAGGGCCTATGTACTGGTATAGTGTTTATTGCCATTGTTTATTATGGAATTTTTGTTCAGACTCACAGTCACCTAACTCTAAGTATGCTTGTTGTACTTATACAAATATAACCTTTGTTTCCAAGCATTGCTTTCAACGTGCTTAATGAAGAGCATAAGGAAAAACACTGCATTGTAAATGTAACAGATGAGTTTTCATACTTGTGACCCATAAACCGATGGGAAAGTTAAAGTTTATGCGATTGATCAATATTGTGTGTTTGTCTTTTTGTTTTGCTTGCTGGCTTGTAGGTTTTTCTAAAATCCAAGGACAGCAAACAAAGAATTTTCTTTACACGGCCTAATACATAAAAACACAAATATTGAGACATTGCCATATGTAAAAGTAGTGGTGCTTTCATTACATTTTTACAATTTAGATTGATTTTGGCTTGTTTTAATTATTTTAATTTATTGGTGTATGATTTAATATTTTAATTTATTCATATATGCAAATTTTAGATCGTAATTCATTCATCACCAGAATATAGGTTACCTTTGCCCCCCCCCCTACCGTTAAGTGCTTCCTACGCCCCTGTATATGAGCTACTATGACACGGCCGGGCTATTCATTCTAACCCTAAAGACAGAGGTTAACTTGAAAAGTACCGCACCCTTTTCCGCTGTCGGGTCTGGACAGTAATTTATATATAATTATCCTTAAAAATTGCTATGAACTCACTTTGTAAAAGACTTTGCTGAGATCTGTACGAGCTCAAATTCATGGATTTGACATCAACATAGTGACCACTATAAGCTAGAATTTAAACTGCGAACGTGGAGAATTCTTGAATTCTGGTAATG
This sequence comes from Ptychodera flava, assembly GCF_041260155.1. Classification (NCBI taxonomy): domain Eukaryota; kingdom Metazoa; phylum Hemichordata; class Enteropneusta; family Ptychoderidae; genus Ptychodera; species Ptychodera flava. The sequence continues at coordinate 13,627,640 of NC_091935.1, forward strand.
GTCTGGATGCACGCCGAAGGTGAGGGGAAATTAAACAGCATGATCATGTCAATAAGCTAATGAACAACGATGCTTCTACCGATCACCAACGACAAAGATGATTATCGCAATGACTAAATAAATGATAAATACGGCTCCCAAAATGCTCTCTCTGTTCCGAAATTGATGGTCCAATTTGACTGCTTGTGCACAAGTGCACAAGGCGAAAATAGCATAATAAATATTAATTTATATCATAAATATGAAATATTAATATTTCATAAATATGAAATAATATTATTAATAACAAAAAGCCGTTTTGTACTACATCACGGTTGCCAGATGTAGTGTTTGTAGCCAATGCATCGTTAGTTGGCTGTTTGTATTTTATGAAGGGAAACTTTTTTTGATGTGTGTAAAGGGAGCCACTTACTTGAAAAGTGCACAGAAGTGCTTACTTCTCGCATAGACATTAGAGGGGGGAAATTTGCAATACTTGAAAAATCACTGAACGTATACGAATTGTATTTGTTTGACATAGTTACGGAGGGTCCAATTTAAGCTTAGTACATATCAACGTAACACCAAAACGGTAGTACTATTCATTATTCATGATATTAATATAATATTTCATAGACTATTCATGACTACTGCATCTATGCTTGTGGAGATATTGCAATTTTCAAGGCTGTTTGATTCTATCAAGTTCTGACCATTGCCATAGCTTTCAAATTTCAGGGTTAACATCGGTGAGGCTTCGATTCTCTAGTTTCCTGACGACGACCCAGAGCGATACAAGGTGTTATACTAGTCCGATGGGTAGTGACTATTGACCCTGGCGAGCACTCACTCAGATTCAGGTACAGGTGTATCCTGGACAGTCCGAAAGAAAAAGCACAAACCCTAAAAGTGAAATCGGGGAGGGGAATTCGGAAGTCTTCATTTTGGCCAAAATAGGCCTACTAGCGATAAAACTATACATTTTCTACAAAATGACTGATCACGCCGTGCATGCTGGAGGCCAAAACAGGGATCAAAAGTCTCTATTTTATCAACATTCTACAAGAGGCATAAAGGTGTGGGCGGAACAAATGTGTATCCCTTCCTTTGGCAGTGCCCCCTTATGCGGGGCGGAGCGGATTGGAGGTACTGCCAGTCACGCGTGATGGCCTAAGCGTAGATCCAACGCCTTTCATAGTCTGTACGTCAACCATATTCACCTATATGCCAGATGCAGATCCGGTTGCCCAGTTACTCAAACATCGCATGCAAACACGATACGTCAGCTCCTCCGATATCTCTGCTTGGTTCTGTTCACAGTCCCTCGTGGGCTATTCAGCTCTGGGACTATTCGCCCAATAGACGAGTATAAGCGAGAAATCTCGTTTAATGTACACTCGTCTATGGGGCGAATAGTCCCAGAGCTGAATAGCCCACGAGGGACTGTGTTCTGTTCCACACCCAAGGGAAGCCAACTAGCCTATTCCAAAAAGTGTTACTAAAGGTGTTTTCAGTCTTTTTTAAAACCTAAATAAAGCATGTAGGCTTTTGTCCAAAACAATTTTAGGCAAAAGAAAATTTTGGAGGGGTAAGTAAAAGCTGTCTGTAACTTCCCTCGCACCACCGTTGAAAAAGCTTCCCCTCTCACCTCCCCGCTACCAAAACTTCCCAGTGCCCCTCTCTCCACATAAAAGATCTCCATGTCCTGTTCCAATGACAAAAGTCCCCCCTGCCCTCTTATCAACACATGATTTTGTTCTTCCCACTAAAAAGGTGCTTTAAATGAAAGTAAAAAAATAAATAATTAAATAAATAAAAAGTCTCCATCCGCTAAAATAGCAAAGACGTCCTCTTCCCTGCCATGCCCCTGCACACAAAGATACGCTAAGGCCAAGAAAAATAAAACGTTTGTTTCTCATCCTCGCGCGCGTCAATTCAGACCCGCCGCGTCAACCTTTTTCTGCTCACGAGGAAATAAAATGGAAAAAAATAAACGCAAAAATGCGCGACGATAGTGCACAACACAGTGCTGTATGTGCGCGTTCTTGTTGGTTGAAGAATAAAAAAATTGTGAGGGAAAAACCCGCGTCACCGCATCATTTTTGCAATATGTCTAGGATGAGAAACAAACTTTTTATTTTTCTTGGCCTAATCTCCTGTCTCTGAGAATGTAATGACGTGACGTCAAGAAGGTAAAGTTTTAACGAGGGTGACCTGAGTCAATGGTGACGCATGACCTCTTGTGTATGCAGAAGACCAAAATGGCGGCGAATCTAGAAAACTGTTATTGTGGTCGTCGCCTTTTTTGTTCGCTGCTTTTAGTTCTCCTACTGTTAGTTTCTTCAGGTAAGTACATGATAATGGCTAAATTGGATATGCTTACACTGCAGCGTGTTTCAAAAAATCCGTACCACAGCGCTGTCCATGTGAAACCAACGCCTTGGGAAACTGAGAGCGCTTGATCGGTGCTCCGACAACCGAAGCGCCGGCGTAATGTACAGACGTATACCGTACAGACACGTTCGTGAATACCTAGGTCTATTTATACTCATAAAAAAGGGAAGATACGGGGATGTGGGGTGTGAAAGGTATAAAGCGCACATTTACAGGGTGTTTCGAAGGGACAGTAAATGGTGAACGCGACCGGATATCCTTCGTTGTCGCCGTTTCTCCGCAGAGCTCGATAAAAATAGCAGCTCGGCCCGCTAATTCGATCGATCGACCGAACCGTAACAACCGCACTACACACAATACGCAGCCCCGAAACTATTCGATGCAGCATGTATCGAACACCGAAACCGAGGTGAGGTTTGAGACTGGCTCTTAACCTTCAGGACAAGTCGGTATGCCTACTACTAGTCTCCAACTCTACCCAGTGAGAAGTTAGGGTTTCCTAGGACCTAGCTCTGCGTGACAGGGCTGTGTGTTACCGGCGTTATACGGCCTCCCACCACACTAAAACGCCGGGAACACACAGCACGCACACGGTACGCAGGGCTAGGGTTTCCTCACAGCGCCCAGGTGATTAATGGCCGGAGGGAATGAACACACACCGCGCAGTGACACCACAGTCCCTCCCTCCATGGAGATCTCGCTTTATACCTCCATGCCATGTTTCCTTCAACCATGGAGGTAGTAGGAGCCTCCATGCTTCAACCACGCACAGACAGGTGGCTGATATTTTAGGCGTACTAGTTTCTAATCCTGGTGTAACTTCCTAGGCTCATTTCCATTTCGAAGGTCACGAGGTTCATTTCTAATTGAAGGTCGTAAAGGTTTATAAACAACACTTGGCTACCTGTGGCAGCTTCCCTGGAGGGGGCCGTCTTGGAAAAGTCACATTTCTATTTTGAAGTGCATTGCCAGCCAATCAAACACTCAGCATACGTAAACAAATATGCATATTGGTAAACGTTCAGCCTCTATAAACGGCTTTTCCAGAAGCTTTTCCAGCAAGCTATTGCCAGCAGCAGCAAGGTACAGATGCCATACAGTACCAGAAGAAGCAGCAGCCAAGCTCAAATTTCCCTCTTTCCTATTCCCCTTGTAATAAAATTGTTTGCTTTATTTTGTAATTAATAGAGGTTTGCGAAGATGGAATAAAGTACGACAATTTTTCTTGAAATGTCATTTTCTTTCAGTAGAACAATTTTCTTCCTAAAGTTTGTAATTTGATAGTTTTTTTGACATTCTGAGATTGTATTTTAATTTCTTGCAAATTTCATGCATTGTAATTTTGAGGGGGACTTTTTTCTTTTGATGTAGTGCTTTTGTAATACGTGTATTACCTCCATGGTTTTACGTGTAGTTAGGTTACAGGACTTTACCCGGTACCCAGCAGCCATTTTCTCATCTTTTTTAGAAAGCATTTGCATTCGACGGTGTAAATCTTTGACTTCTAAACTACAGTCTGTTTATGAGTAATAAATATTCCCTAATTTTCCGAGACACAGTAATCAGAATTTGACAATGATAAATAGAAGTACATCGGTGAGTCACGGAATGGAAAGATTTAGCACACTACTGGCGGTGATCGTACTCCCTAATCTTACTCGTAAAAAGATTTCCCTTGGAGGGTCCTCAACTATACTGACGTACCTAACCAGAGTGGATGACCCTCCTGTGTCAACTATCTCCAGGATAAATGATGCCTTTCCTAGAGTGTGACTAAGTGATGATATTGTGTCACAAGTATTGAAGTAACAGCCATAGAATTCTCCTGGACTGTCAATGTTGTTGAAACTATTGAATAACTGGAAGGCTGACTAGCATCTCCCGTTATTTTATATAATTTTTTTTTTTCATGTCATAATTAGGCAAAACTGACAACTCTGATGTGATCATGTTTCTTGTTATTAGTGTATGCTAATTGTTATAGATAAAGGACTGGACCATTCGGATCAATAATGGAAACATCTCCAGAGCAGATATGGCTAAACATTTTGTAATATTGCTGCTTTCACAAAAAAATATTCATGAGACAGTCAGCAAAAAGTGTTGAATTTTTAAGGAAAAGAGGCTTGCTTTTGCAAAGTAAAAAAATCGTCAAATCTCAGAAAACACACACAAAAATTTGCGTTTCAGAATTCTTAACCACGCCCTCTCATTATCTAGTGGTGCGTCCTGTGCCTTTGCTAAAGCCTACTTTCTTGAATTGCAGGCAAAGCGATTGATTAAGATGAATTTTTTAAAATATTTTTGTAGTGCATAATAAATACTCCATGATCTCATAGTTTATTTTGAGAACATATAATGATGTTGAAAAATACTCAATTGCATCATGTTGTATTGATTGATGTGTCTGAAATGCGATTGTAGTCTGAGTCCAAATACTGCTTCGTTCTCAGAAAGATAACTAACTTCCCTTTCAAGTCAAGAAAAATATAAACTTAGGGAGATTGTAGAAAATATCGTCTATTAACTCAGAACATTGGTACAATCTCTTGCATACTGAGTGAAAGGTCATGATTGACAGATGTGGCGTATTGATATTAAACCGTATGTAAAAAGATTTTATGAGCTATACTGGTAGTTTACTTTTTCACTTGTTTACTTTTTGTGCCACTGCCAGTATGTAAACGTGTCCACTATAAGTATATTGACATGTGATCAGGTCTCATGATGTTTACACATGTGTGGAGACTCTAGTCCTTGTTCTAAAAAAAGTGGATCATATTTTGTGTCGTGTAGTGAGATTGTACTGCAGAGATAGTTTGTTGTATAAAACCAATGTCTTCATATCATGGTGTGCTACTATTACAACACAGGATAGAACTTCCCACGCAGTCCCACCATAGCAAATGGATCATAAGCAAGCAGAGTATAATTAATGAAAGAGCTCCAGGTGTTTTTTTTTCTGCAGACATTATTAAAAACATAAATTATATCTTATATGTGACTAGAATGCATGATTGGTTTTCTCGGCAACTCCTGATTGCAGGTAAACCTTTCAATAACCCAGTCAACCCACTTCAAATTCTATTTTATGGTTCTGTGGGTTGTGTGGAACATACAGCGTCAAGGTTGCAGGTGTTTTTGAAGTGACAGAAAGCATGTTGATGTCAGGAAGACGTAGTGAGCAATATAGCCATGTAAAGCAAAGGATAATTAGATATGCACTGTCTCTATAGGGCTATTAATGTTACCTCAGACTGTTGGCCATAAATTTTCATGGCTTTATAATCAAGGAACTACTTTAAAGTGGCACTCACACTTGGTAACATTTTTAAAGCACATTGTTTTAATGCCAACGGTCGATATTTGACGAGGCGACTGCGCGTGGATCGCGAGATATCGATAAAAACATGTCTTCAAAAAAAGTAAAAGTTTGAATTCCGGTGGCCCACCTAAATTCAGCTTCCGAACATCGAACGTTCGGCACTGGGGCCATTGTCAACTAAGCCATGGAGTACGAGTCTACGCTGACGCTGCTGTACGCCACAGTACCACTAGCGTCGGTGATCAGTCATGGCCCATGGGAGAAAGCTGAGTCTTACTCACTTGGCGTGTAAACGAAAAACAATTTTTGCTGATTCCAATAGAATTGGCAAAGGTGACTAGCACAGTCACGTGCGGTTGATACATAGCAGCCGCCGCGTGATATACATAGACGCATGCCACGTGCGGCGTACTGTGGGGCAGGCAACAAAATGTAGTCATCGGAGGCGGCTAGTATTTGACATTTAAAAACTGATGTTTATGTGGTATTGGTTAAAAATATAATATAACGGATTTAGAATAATGAAAACAACAAAAACTAAGGAGTAGTTTTTAAAAACTTACCTGGGGTAAAGGCTTAATGCTGTATATAAAGTCTTTGCAGTGGGAAGTAAATTAATTGCGTAGTTCGAACTTATTGTAGACTCCCTAGAATACCGTCAATCAGCACAACAACAAACCTTCGGGGGATTTCGAGTCAAAATTAGAACGATCGTAAAACTTCGGGATGTGAAAAATACGCTCGGGAAATGACATGTTTTTATCGATAACTCGCGATCCGCGTGCAGTCGCCAAATCAAATATCGACCGTTGGCATTAAAAAAGTGTGTTTTAAAAATGTTACAAAGTGGGAGTGCCTCTTTAACATAGTCATGCATGAAATTTTCACATTTAATGTGCTGTACAGTGTTCTTGCTATGCTGTGTCAAAGTTCATATGTCATCATCAGGTCAAGCGGGTTCAAACCAGTAAGGCATATAACATTGCCCCTTATGTTGCATTTTAACAAAGCCTTGAACATTTTACAGGCCTATGAAAACATAGATAATGTACACTTGATTTTTACCGGCTGAACCTGCTATACCATGCAAGCAGGTGAGAATCCATACTTTTGACTGACTCGGCAAATGAAGAAGTGGCATATTTTAAAGTTCATTTCCAGATAATCGGACACTCAACATGCGTAAACAAATATGCATATTGGTAAACATTCAGCCTGTATAAAACAGGGCTTTTCCAGAAGCAATTCAGCAAGCTATTGCCAGCAGCAGCAAGGTACAGATGCCATACTGTACCAGAAGAAGCAGCAGCCAAGCTCAAATTTCCTCTCTCCCTATTCCCCTTGTAATAAAATTGTTTGCTTTACTTTGTAATTAATAGAGATTTGTGAAGATAGAATAAAGTATGACAATTTTTCCCTTTAATTTTTTTCAGTAGATTGCATTCTTCTTAGAGTTTGTAATTTAATAGTTTTTTTGACATTTTGAGAGTGTATTTGAATTTCTTGCAAATTCCATGCATTGTAATTTTGAGGGGGACTTTTTTCTTTAGATGTAGTGCTTTTGTAGTAGTTTGTTTTAGCATGGAGGTAATACACATATTACCCTCATAGTTTTACATGTGGTTAGGTTACAAGACTTTACCCGGTACCCAGCAGTCATTTTCTCAACTTTTTTAGAAATCATTTGCATTTGACGGTGTAAATCTTTAAAGTACTGTCTATTTATGAGTAATAAATATTCCCTTTTCCGAGACAAAGTAATCAGAATTTGACAATGATAAATACCCGGTAGAAGTACATCGGTGAGTCACGGAATGGAAAGATTTAGCACACTACTGGCGGTGATCGTACTCCCTAATCTTACTCGTAAAAAGATTTCCCTTGGAGGGTCCTCAACTATTCTGACGTACCTAACCAGAGTGGATGACCCTCCTGTGTCAACTATCTCCAGGATAAATGATGCCATTCCTAGAGTGTGACTAAGTGATGATATTGTGTCATAAGTATTGAAGTAACAGCCATAGAATTCTCCTAAACTGTCAACGTTGTTGAAACTATTGAATAACTGGAATGGCTGACTAGCATCTCCCGTTATTTTGTATAATTCTTTTTTTCGTGTCATAATTAGGCAAAACTAACAGCTCTGATGTGACCATGTTTCTTGTTTCTAGTGTATGCTAATTGTTATAGATAAAGGACTGGACCATTCGACCTTTGTAGGTGGGGTTGATCAATAATGGAAACGTCTCCAGAGCAGATATTGCTAAACATTTTGTAATATTGCTGCTTTCACAAAAAAATATTCATGAGACAGTCAGCAAAAAGTGTTGAATTTTTAAGGAAAAGAGGCTTGCTTTGCAAAGTAAAAAAATCGTCAAATCTCAAAATATACACAAAAATTTGCATTTCAGAATTCTTAACCACGCCCTCTCATTATGTAGTGGTGCGTCCTGTGCCTTTGCTAAAGCCTACTTTCTTGAATTGCAGGCCAAGCGATTGATTAAGATGAATTTTTAAAATATTTTTGTAGTGCATAATAAATACTCCATGATCTCATAGTTTATTTTGAGAACATATAATGATGTTGAAAAATACTCAATTGCATCATGTTGTATTGATTGATGTGTCTGAAATGCGATTGTAGTCTGAGTCCAAATACTGCTTCGTTCACAGAAACATAACTCACTTCCCTTTCAAGTCAAGAAAAATATAAACTTAGGGAGATTGTAGAAAATATCGTCTATTAACTCAGAACATTGGTACAATCTCTTTCATACTGAGTGAAAGGTCATGATTGACAGATGTGGCGTATTGATAAACCGTATGTAAAAAGATTTTATGAGCTATACTGGTAGTTTACTTGTTTACTTGTTTACTTTTTGTGCCAGTATGTAAACGTGTCCACTATAAGTATATTGACATGTGATCAGGTCTCATGATGTTTACAGATGTGTCGAGACTCTAGTCCGTGTTGTAAAAAAAATTGGATCATATTTTGTGTTGTGTAGTGAGATTGTACTGCAGAGATAGTTTGTTGTATAAAACCAATGTCTTCATATCATGGTGTGCTACTATTACAACACAGGATAGAACTTCCCACGCAGTCCCACCATAGCAAATGGATCATAAGCAAGCCGAGTAAAATTAATGAAAGAGCTCCTGGTGTTTTTTTTTCTGCAGACATTATTAAAAACATAAATTATATCTTATATGTGACTAGCATGCATGACTGGTTTTCTTGGCAACTCCTGATCGCAGGTAAACCTTTCAATAACCCAGTCAACCCACTTCAAATTCTATTTTATGGTTCTGTGGGTTGTGTGGAACATACAGCGTCAAGGTTGCAGGTTTTTTGAAGTGACAGAAAGCATGTTGATGTCAGGAAGACGTAGCGAGCAATATGGCCATTTAAAGCAATGGGTAATGAGATATGCACTGTCTCTATAGGGCTATTAATGTTACCTCAGACTGTTGGCCATAAATTTTCATGGCTTTATAATCAAGGAACTACTTTAACATAGTCATGCGTGAAACTTTCACATTTTATGTGCTGTACAGTGTTCTTGCTATGCTGTGTCAAAGTTCATATGTCATCATCAGGTCAAGTGGGTTCAAACCAGTAAGGCATATAACATTGTCCCTTCTGTTGCATTTTAACAAAGCCTTGAACATTTTACAGGCCTATGAAAACATAGATAATGTAAACTTGATTTTTACCGGCTGACCTGCTATAATATACCATGCAAGCAGGTGAGAATCCATACTTTTGACCAACTCGGCAAATGGAGAAGTGGCATATTGAGTTCATTAAAGAGGAACTTTATCGTAATGATCATGAATGGTGTTCACAGAAATGTTTTGTATATTTGTAGTGTTTTCACCATGGCAGAGGAACTTAGATAAATGATTTTGGAGCCACTAACGAATACTGCGTCCTTAGATAGGATTGCTGTAATATCAAAAATTTCCATAAAGAAGTCTAGCCTAAACCCTGTTCTCCGCTTTTTGAGTATGGGCGAAGGCCCAAAATCTCCGAAGGGAAAAAACTCCAGCACAAGGGACTGGACTAAAGGAATTAGTCTTATTAACATTTTATAGTTTACTGCCTTAACCTTTTCATTCCCATTTCCTGTTAAAAATCAAATACTTATGTCTGGTACTGAAAGTAGGGTTAAATCCCTACTACTAATGGTTATATTAAATGTTTGTTATTTCTGATATCTGTTTCAATGAGATAATGATATGTTTGGCTTCCACCCAGACATGTGCTCAGATAGTGTTGATGTATGATGCAGTGAGTGTTGAGTACAAAGCTTGCCTGCGTAGCTGTATGTTGATGATGGTAGTGATTTGTGGTTGCAGCTGCTAGGCGCTAGGCCGTAGTTTCGGTCGGTGAACGTCAAAAGTGACATCTTTGCATTCGTCATCTCTTCTCTGTGGAAGCTGATCTGGGAATGCAACCAGATAACCACTTGTTTGGCATGTTTCAAGAAGTTGGACACACAAATTGAGCCATAAAATGGCACCAAATCGATAAAATATATAGTAATGCCAACAGAATGATTTATGTCCCAATGAAATCCCGAAGACTTGAGAAATGTGTGCTAGTCTAATAGAAATGGTAACAAAAAGATTGAAAAGGCGGCGGTAAAATTTTAAAAATTCAAATATAAAAAATATGTATCGGTTGTGAGCTTTACACATTTCACATGCTTGCGTATGAACAAAAATTGAGAAATAGAAATAGCATTTATGGCTAACATTACTATCAGGGAACTGTAAAAGCAAATTTTTCTGATTTCCAGTATCTTGAAAATACTTCAGATATTTATTTACATATGACATGAAGAGTTCTTTGAAGGCTTTTAGGTTCTTCTGAGGGAGGTTTTGTACATTTTACTGTTAGTTGAATGTTATTTTCTTTTAAACGTAAATGGTAAAATGATTATAGGTAGGATTGAAGGTAGGGCAAAATGTGGAATAATTAGTCTTGAAGGAGGGGGGCTTTTAGAAAGAGGGTAAGTGTCAAAGAGGGACATTGGGAAGAGACAAGGTTTACCGGTATGGTTTACCAACTACAATCATTGTTTCCTATATATTGTTTCCAGTTTACCAGGAGGATGTTGGGGTGTCCAGCCCACAGTTTTATCAACCAAGGAGTGTCTACGAGTATAAAGAGTACAGAAATGTCCAGCTTTTCCATTTTAAAATTCCCAGTCAAGTCACGGAGGCTATGTGGCAGTTTCTTGGTTTCTTAAAGGGAGACGACTCCTGTCCTTATTTGGACATACAAATGTGAGTATACTTTATTTTAGAGGTTTAACCTTTTGAACGCTTAAGTCAATTTTTGTCGCCTTTACAAAATATACCCAAGTCTATTTTTTTCTGAATTTTGCTAAAGTTTTGATAAAAAAGTGTAGCCGATGAAATGTGACGTCCATTTGGTAAAAATTATCAAAAAAATTCACAGAAACATTCATAAAAATTAGCAAAATGTTGCACTAAAATTTTGGCGGGAAAAATTACAGCATTCAAAGGGTTAATATTACCCAGTATGACCTGTTTCTGTGTCGTATCAGCATGAGTACCATATGTGCTGCATCTGACATGAGACAAAGTTGAGTGTCTGATGCAGGACAAATGACATCACACGCTGATATGACAGAATTTTACAAATGATAGGAAAAGCCTTTACATTTTACTTTGTTTTTCTGAACAAGATTTGAACACATCAAAATTCAATGTCATCGTCATTGAATTTGAGTCCTTTCTAAAATGGAAACATCCATGACAGTTGCCATGGTAACAGTTTTGTACTTTTCTTAATCAGAGCACTGCAGTGGGGTAGCTATCCAGTCATAGATCCAACCAATAGCAGTTTTCCTGACAACACCCTCTTGAAGCGGACCAGCCTCCTAGAATTTCATACAGTGAGTAACATGATGCCCCTCTACCTGAGGATGTCAAGTCCATTGGAGGGAGACTGGTTTGCTGCAGTTTATCTACCTCCACCAACAGATCCGGATAAAATACAGCCAAAGGTAAGATTTTGTTCATTCCATGTAATTCCAAACATCAACTCATTATTCATATATCTTGCACTTTGTTCTATATTCTTTTGGCCTCACGGATTAAATTAGTCCGTATCATATGCTGAAATACTAGTGTCTTGAAATGCATCCTGCGTTTGTGCAAAAAAATTCTTTTCAGCCCATTATGATTTAGATTTCACAAATCTGTCAGTTTTAGATTGGTGATACGCATTTATCCATCTTTCTCCATCTCTTTCTGTCTCTGTCTCTTTCTCTGTCTCTCTCACTAATTTCAAGCTTACCCTCTTCCATCACGCATATATGTACCAAACTTTGCACGTTGACCCCAAATTTTCATTCTTGAATTGGTGTGAGAATGGTTGAAATGTTTCATCGAGGAAAGTTTGGGCAAAAGTTTCATGTAAGTCGTGCAATTTTGAAGCACATACTACTACATAATAACTGCACCAAACTGCTGATTAAGCTGAATTTACAGGAAGATGCGTGTGTGTAGTTGAAGTGTTTGTCTGCCAAGGAGGACAGTGTCTTATCAGATGTGTTTGACATTTTTCTTGCAGGGATTTGGAGAAAATTGCAACTACTTTCTAGGTTCAATATTGCAGTATCATAAAGAGATCGACATCACTACACTAATAGCAGACACTGATTCTCCGCAGAACATTGATTACGGAGATTACAGCGTGCTTTTAAAGTAAGTCAAAAAAAATAAACTGCCATTAGGGTCACGGTTTGTGATGTTAGCGTTTATGGCTCATTGGAAGCTCCATTAACTGTATCTTTTTGTTTTTTCGATAAGAGGGTTTGAAATGAAAAGAAGCTTATGTATAAAATGCTCACTGAAGTGTGACCACAGATTGTTTTTCAAACATTGGCAACAAACGTACAACTTTGATTTTAACAATTAAGTAATTTTTGACTTGCAAGTTATGGAGCAAGTAAACAAAAAAATTGAACAGTTGACTGAATCCAGCACCAAGGAATGGAATGCTGACATTTTCAAGGACAATATAGCTTATTCACTGCGATTAAAAAAAAACATCTCTGTAGATTGGATGGTATATGTTTGGTAAGCAAAATGCAAAATTATACAGCTCCAAAATGCAAAATTACAGAACTCCAAACCACTTACATGGTGTATGCATACTTTCAAATAAATATCTTCTTAATACAAAGTTTAACCTAACATCATTTCTGTTCAAAGGAATATCTAAGATCCTGTGATCGAGCATGCTTGAGTTTGCTCTATAATTAATTATGTATTTATTTATTTATTTAATTAATGATAATTAAACTCCTTGTTTGTTCTAGTTTGTGTGATTGGATATTGATATAGTTTTGAATTCACAAAAGGTCAAGACCAGCCATACAAAATTTGGTCCTGGACAAAACAATTACTGAAAATTTTAATCAACACTTACCGGTAATATTAAAAATGGCCACTGAACCTGCGTTAACTGTGAGTGGAAAAGCAACTTCAATTTTCACAAAAATAAACAGATGAAAGCTTTAGTCTCCCAGAGCTTCAAAATAGCTCCCGCAAGTGATAGACCAAAACATATTGTAGGAGTTTGAGAGTCTAAATATTTGTCCCTTAGGTGTGTTCTACCTTAAGATTATATGTACCTTTCATATGAAATGCCGACAAAAGCATTAGCTTATAGTATGTAAAGGACAGACAAAAAAGGCCACAATCGTCCAAAAAGCAATTAGATTCAAACCATGTTATCTTTTCCCCCACAAAGATTTTTTGTCGCTGACAACATTGGTGCCGTGACTTTCAAACTGGAAGGCTGTCAGTACAAGACCCCAACCTTACAAGTTACAGATGCATGTGCAGTACAGATGGCGTCGCGCGCTGATGCTCTACCTGCTGAAAACAGTAACTGGTTGGACTGTATGAAGGATCCCCAGCAAAACGGAACGTGTTCGTTGACGGTTCAGCAGCCGAAGAGATCAAAGTGGTACTACCTGAGAGTGAACAGAGCCATTCAAAATGCTTCTATTGGATTTAGTGCAAAAGTGAAAGTCGAAGGTATTGTCAGACCGTTGTATTGTTGTTGACCATTGATCTACAACTTGTAGTTAAATATTTGGCATTGAGCAAGCTTCAATATTTTTGGAATATGAATCATTTAGTCATTGAACCAACATATGTTTATATATGCTTCATCAAGGTTCAGTGAAAATGTTCCCATCCCTTTTTTGTACCGTTCACCCCTATTGCTCAATGTAAAGGTCCAATCACCTTATCAAGATAGGGGTCTATTGAATCTAGCTTTGAGTAATGAAATGAGTGAAAGCGAAAAAAGTTATTTCCATTTTATATGCCATACATTGGAACAATGCATTTGTATTTACATGTATGAGTGTTGTTGGACTAACACAGAGGGCATTGTGGGAACAAACTCAATACCATCATAATTCTTGACATTTTGTATACAATTGATATCACTATTATATTACCAATGGATGTAAGCAAAATGTTTCAAACAGTGTTACATTCACGTGGAGATGCAGGTCATGTCTAAAGTACCGGTATGAGATGTGTCACAAATTTATCCACTGGCTTTTCTGTGACTGTTTCTCCATCATATCATGGTCTATAATACCGGTTTGGTAGACTGCATTACAGATACAGATTTCCACAAAAATTTAGTTCTTAAAATATCCTTCTGTGCTATTTTCCCGTGTGTACGGTGTCATTCTATAAAACAAAAAAATAAGGTTCTTAGTGTTTTGTTTTTCATGTTTTTCTCTTTTATGTTCTCATATTTAGTTAACATAGAGATGAGTTGCCATTTAGAATTTCAAAAATTGGTGCATACATAACAGAAAATTTGCATATTTGAAGTAATAATATGCATAATTACTTAAAGTTCTTGAGCAGCAAGCATAAATATTACACTAAAATTGGTAGGATTATTAATACTATTACGGTATTTTTTGTCTTAGATTGTGGAAATCAAGGTCATTCGTACCTGTACTTGGATCCTGATATTGAAAATGCTGACCTCACAAAACTCAACAAACATAAAGTGGGAATGACAGACCAGCCCGAAACTGATGACCCTGCCGATGAAATGACAATGCTGTATCCACGAGGTGATGACGAAACTTCCGCATCACACTACTACGATGAAGTCTTCACATACAGAATGTACATAGAGGACACTGATGATAAGTTTCAAAGTATACCAAATATATTTGACCTTGACCTTGAGGATGATGACACGTGTCTGCCGGATGCGCCCATGCAGCGGGACAAATACGCAGCTGATTTTACCATTCTCTACTCTCACACCGATGAGTTGTTCAACACTAGTGTCAATGTTGTGAATATAGAGCCTGATAAAGCCAGCATTCTGTCGTTTGAGACCAGGCCAATCGTTGAAATCGGGGGACACATCAGGATTACAGCCCACCTGTTGCAACAGGTGAGTTTAACCTGCACACCCCCGATTCCCAATAAACAGGTCCACACTCACCAATGATACCAATGGGTTTGGGCCAAACCATGGTGGTGAAAGGGTGAGAGTGGAATCTATCACAACCATGACTTGCTCCTACCATATTGGTTTGTGGATTTCAACGACTAGTCAGGGATTGAAGGCACAGAGTTCACAGCTTGGCATTTCAGTTTCTCTCAGAGCCATATTTCTTGTTTTGGTGTAAAATTGTCTTTTTTGGTAGAAAAGAAATTGTTGCTATTCTTCAAATGTAAAGATACTGTAATATTATTTTCAGTATTTTAAATTGCTTGTCAATATGTTTGTTTGCTTCAATATAGACATTTTTCCTTGTTAACACTGTCAGGCCAGTAACTGTAACTTTTGATGATTTTTTTACGATTTTTGTTTCATATGTAGATCTCAAATTCTTGTTCTACTCCTAAGGACACATGTAAGCACTATGTAGCTTTCAACAAAGTGTCCATAAATGTAAAATGGAGTTCAGACCAGAATTCACTCATCAACAAAACACTGCAGTCTACACATTTACAGGCTGTACTCTGTATTTTGACATGTTTTGGGGAGTTGAACAAGAAAATGTAGGTGACAATAAAAATTGTGGAAAGAATCGTCAAAAGTTGCACCTACTAGCCTTTTTAATTGCTCACATGACTGTAAGAAGAAAATTTGCTTGGCTATGATAAATACAGATTGCCCACTGATCATTGTGTCAATCACAACACGTGAGATTTTGATTGTGACATGTAGTTGGGCTTGTGCAAATGAAATAAGTTCCTACTTCTATCGAGTAAAATCAGATTCTATACTTCTTCATCAAGATAATGACTTTGCTACATGCTCACCTATTTGTTAGCAAGGCCATCCTGGAGTCAAAATGTGACATTAATCCCACTTTAAATATGTCCGTGAAAAATCATCTTTGTAATTGAGTCTCATTTTGTACAAACAGAGCAATTCCACAGAGAATGTGTCAGTTCATATATGCCTCCGAAACGGTGCCCCACCCATCTTTGAAGATAATGAGCTGATCTGTGATGAAGAAATGTCCACCACTATCAACTCATCGGATGATTACAAAATCTTGCACATGCCATATCCAGAGCCTGGCATCTGGTACATCGCACTGTCTACGCAGTGTTATACAAAGTGAGTACAAAAAAAAATAGGTGGAAACCAAAACACCCATTTGATAATCCCGGATATGTGACCTCTGACCCCTGACACACAGTTCAAAGGTGACATGCCTGAAACATTTGATAACTGAAAATGTCCAGTGTGATGCAAAACCTCATCAAAGTGAAATATGAGTGTGCAAATGTGAGTAATGTAGATACCGTAGTGGTGTCATTAGTTTATAACATGAAGTTAAGGAATATATACTTTTGAGTTACAGACTGTTCAAATAAACTGTAAACCTTGTCAAAAAGTACAGTGAGGTTATACTAGTAATTGATGGACATTTGGTGTTTTTGCCAAGGCTGGTACCTGGTAAATTTTACCAGGGTTGCCCCTGTTATATCAGTGCAAGCCTCTAGCGGGACAACAGAAATGTTACAGGAGTTTACAATCCATGTGATCATGTATGCAAACCATAGCAAAGACACTGACATTGTATTATGTATCAATATTATCAGAGCTCAAGGTTGATTTTAACAAGGCACATGTACTTGCTGATTGAGAAAAAAATGACAACTTTGTGCATTTGAGGTTGTGTTGGGATGTTTTGATGTTCCTTTGCATCCATTCTGATGTATGAATTGCTCACCGCTCACTCCGCATCATCACTTATCTTTGTCCATTGCAGTGTGAGCGGTCAAGTTGTGCTGTCACCGTGCAAGGAGATCACTGAAGTGTCTCTCAAGGTTCAGATGGAGCCCTGCATGTTGGGCTGTAACGGTCAGGGAACATGTCGACGTTATTACAGCGGGGAGTTGCTCTTTGCAACGTGTGTGTGTTCAAACAGTAAGTATGTTGTCTAAATTTCAACAGCAGATTTTCTTTTGGCTTCTCCTGCAACATTGTCTATCTTTACCTTATGCAAAACAATCAAAATTTTTCAAAATTTTTCATGAAGTTGCTTACATAAACATAGTTTTATTCACTTGTTCATGTATTAAACTTATTTATTTCTTGTAGATTACCTTGGCTGGGCATGTACGAATGATACCTACGCTCTAAGTGAAGATTTTCTACGTCTACAAATGCTGCTTCTGTCCCTGAGCAATCTGTTCTTTCTGCCTGCAGTTATTCTAGCTGCGTACAGAATGATGTTTGTAGAGTCCCTGGTCTATTTCTACACAATGTTTTTCTCAGGGGTATGTATATCGATGATATTATACTTTGCTAAAATGCTGTTGATATCTCTTATGTCACCACGTTCACATCAATGAACGCTGTATCAGACCTGTAATTTGCCTAATCATGTCTTGAATGGTTTGTCTGTATACAGAAGGTAGATGAAAGAGGTTATACCCTTTTAATACATGTTAATTAATTGCAATGTGGTATATTTTCGTGTGCCAGGTATCAACATGTGAGCAAGTGTGGTGGCTCATGTACTGTTGAAAGATTGATGTCTTGGTGCCTACGAACATTGTAGGAAATGTATGGAAAATAACTCGCAGTTATCTTAGGAGGTGACTTGTACCTGTTCACCCTCAATTCTTGTAGACTGGTCCACACTCACCATTGATTACAATAGGTTGGGCCAAACCATGTGCACAAAACATGTAGTACCTACCCTAATAATAATTGTCACTTGTACTGTATACCTTGTATGCCATGTGTTTGAAATTTTTCAACCTGTCGGGTAGAAATGTGACAATGTTACCCATCTGGCCAACAATTTTCCAAACCCCAGCTGACAAGCAGGCAGTTATTTCCTTCCCTGGTACCAATTTTAGTGTGAAAGACTCTTCAACATGGAAAAGATAGTTTTCCAAACTGTGATTAACAATTGTAAAATGTTGAAATACTATTTTCATAAAATGTATACGTTAGGTTCAGGAGCAATTTGATTTTCCACAATATGGCCAAGGTCACAGAATACCTCGGCGTAAGTCATGTTTTTGTAAGCCTCCATGAAGATAGCTCACAAGAAACTATATCTGTCTTTGTTTCAGTTTTATCATGTCTGTGATAGCGGTGGTTTTTGTATGATGGACTATGACACAATGCAGTTCTGTGATTTCTTGGCCTCCGTCCTTGCAGTCTGGGTGACTTTGGTTGCCATGGCGGTGCTCAAACCACAATACACATCTTTCCTACATATGTTCGGTAAGCTACGCAGCTCTAAAGAAATATCACAGATATGTATCACCAGTCACCAAAGCATATAGATATTTCATTGACGTTTATGATTATTTATGTGTTTCCCTGGATACAGATTAATCTCCATTTCACATTGCTTCGTTCACATCGTAGTGCTTAGGGAAAAGTGGTTGATAAATTATATACTGAATGGTCCAATCTATTTTTGTTTTCCACCAAATGAACATTTTGTTGATGTGATGATATAAATGTAGCTGACAAAGAGGTTTGATCACAATAAGAAAGATGCAGTATACTGATTTTTAGGATATGATTCCTATCATACCAGTGAAAAATTAATCAAAATTTTCATCAGGTTCTAAAGATAGTCATGAAACTGTACAGCAATAGATCTTAAGTTTCCTAGGGTAAATATATATATATGTCTCTGATCAACAATGATTGGAACTTTGATATTAGGAATAAATGATGGTGTCTCTCTTATTTTTAAACAGGAACCCTTGTTTTAATAACAATCACAAAATACGACAGATTTAGTATCTGGATATTTGTTATACCTGTCCTGGCTGGTCTTGTCTTGATCATCGGCTCCTGGGTAAGTACAATGAAAACATGTCAGTAGGGAATATTACACAGGATGAAAATAGGTCTAGATTTACATACTGTAGGTATGTGATTTCCTTTAACCCTTATCCTGCCAGACAGTATTAAGACTATTACTTCCCCATCAGCCAAGTCAGTAAAAAGCGGTATTGAGCCCAAACATGACGTATTTTCACTCGCTTTGCTTGGTCTGTTATAGCATCTTTAGTCCAAAAAAATCAAGTTTACTGTATTTGTGTTTTCAACAGCCTTCAAATGTAAAGTATCATGTTAAAATACACCATATGGAATATGTTGTGTTTCATTAATTTTAACCATCTTGACCTGGTGGTGAAATATGGACTTGGCAGGAAAAGGGTTAAAGATAAAAACAAGGCAATAATCTTTGGCTAGTATTTGAAGATAGAGTCATGTGACCATTACAGATTTTGATAGTCTTTTTTGCTTTTCAGGATGCTTTTTGACATGAACAGCTGTCCCGGTAGCCATAGAGCATGGTGTGTGCTGTATATTGTCAATGAGGTTATGAAACGAGAAAGTATGTACAGTGTTTAAAGGGCTAGTGGCTCTAACTTGTGATTATTGAGATACACAGTATTCAGCATGTCAACTCAGCCTGTCCTACATGTGTAAATTGCATTGATATTGTTAACAAGTGGTTTCTGGTCTGGACTGATATTCAAATGTAAACAATAACAGTGCATTTTACATGCATAGATACCGTGTTGGTGTTTCAACATGCTTCAGGAAGTAGGACAAGAACTTGTGATTGACAAACAAAACAAAAATACTGAAAAGGTTGTCAAAAGTTAAAGCCACTGGCCCTTTAAACCTTTCACCACCATGGTTTGTCCCAAATCTATTGTTTTCTATGGTAAGTTGGACCTGTATACAGGGAACTGGGGTGAAAGGGTTTAAACAGTGGAGAAAGTATGGGAGATAACAAACTGTTTATAAGTTTATGAAGCACAAATGAAAACGTGTGAGATAATCAGTGCGTTAAGCCAATCAGTGTAATCAACACTGGTCATTCACAATCAGCCAAACTAAGAAAGCAAAACTTGACAGTGATGACACCAACCCAATTTAGGTGCATTGTAACAATTTGGTTATGTTGAATATTGGCATCTTGCATTGTAGATTAAATATTTGAATCATAAAATATGGTATTGAATATGTGAATTATAAAACATGGTCAGCCCCTTTCATATATCTGTATTCAGATTTGTAAATTTATGCTTCATTTGTTACAGTATCAAGGCAAATATTTCACCCACTGTGCATTAATTCGCAGAATAAATTTCATCATGTTTTCTCATATGGATTAGAATATTCATACATATAGTCATAATGTTGCAAATGTTGAACCCCCACAAATGCTTTCGATATTCCAAATCGTAAACCTCTCATTCACTACCATTTCCCAACCAACCCAAAAACTCATGCCTGACCTACGTCATTTGATCATCAAGAAACTCCTGAAGGCATTATGGAGGGGGCGTCCTTTCATTTACCTGCTTTTACTACCAAAATTGGTGCAACCCTATGATTTTCTTGCGCAAAGTCGGACCGTTGTGTTGGGCAGGCATTGGGGTAAATGGCTAAAATGGGAATGCCTGTTCAAGTATCACACACACACCACATGGATTTACTCCAGACCCATTGGTTTACGTGATAGGGTTGACTCCACACAGAGATAGATAGGCAGAATAGTTAAGGAAATAGTCATGAATTATTATGTTGAGTAAAACCTTGACATTGCCCTGAGTTTTCAGTTACTGTTTACAAGGCTGTTTCATGGAGTATAAATATCACAAGTAAAATAATAGCCAAAGGAAACTGAAATTTTAACCCAATATTTGGTTGATTAGGACAAGGATATACAATGAAAGATACAATTTAACACAAACAATCCATAAACATTATTTTCTTTTGTCTACTATCACATGTCTTTGAACTCTGATTTGTACTTGAAATTCTGAAGTGTGAACGTTCAATAACATTCTTCTGATGTTGTGTAATCTTCTTCTATGATTAAATGTAATTCTGTAATTCTAAAAAAACAACTTTCAACTAATTATTGTCACATTACAGGGACAAAGTAGGCCATTTTTCATGAATTTTGTTTGATACGAGATACTACTTATATTGTTTGGCATGTTGAAAGATATTGAATGAATGGGTGACCATGCATATATTTGACCCCAGTTTTAGACATGATACATGAAACTACCGTGAAAATGAATTAATGGTCATGACCATTAATTCATTTTCGTGATGGTTCCATTTAATTTGTCTAAAACCAGGGTCAAATATATGCATGGTGACCCATTTATTCAGTATCTTTCAACATGCCAAACAATATAAGTAGTATCTCGTATCAAACAAAATTCATGAAAAATGGCCAACTTTGCCCCTTTAACCGTTCTACTCATCTGTCTTTAGAACTTTGATCTAATCCCATTGTTCTAGTATACCAAACTTGCCCATTTAGTCATAAAATGGGGATGGGAGATACTAAACCAAAATTGAACAAATGTTTTAAATTTCTCCAGCCTGTCAGTTTCCACCATCCTTCTCATATCCATAACATTTGTTCATTTCACAATGTGTGTGTGTTATTTTCCTCTTCCAGATTTACAAGTGTCGCATAACCCGCTCCTGCTATCCGGGAATCAGACACGTAATTGCTCATTTCATTCCGGGAGTCTTCATTGCCGGCACAGCACTCATTCTCTACACCTTTGTTGAAAACTCCACTAACTACTACTATGTCCACAGTCTGTGGCACGTCCTCATAGCCACCTCCATAGTTTTCCTACTTCCCCCAAAACAAGAGAAATCCAAAAAGCACCTCCAGAGGACGCCATCTAGCGAGGACATCCTAAGTGAAAATGACCATGACATTGACGATGAGCCCAGAGATCTTCCTCATCCAATATGAATAACTTACATGTTCCCAAAATACTGTATCAACCATCAGGGTCTACAACCCATGTAAGAAATAAGTGGGCACCAAATTTTAAACTGATCTCAGTGCATTCCCTTGTGTAAATATTTCACTAGTCAGGGTTTCGGTACATGTTTGGACCACGCAATCTTCCTCAGTCTATGGATAGCAAATCAAATATCCAAGAATTTCTCTGAGTTAATAGAAAAATTAGATTAGACGACAGAAATTAATTCAACATATGTAGAAAAAAGATAACATGATAAAAAAATGGAATTTTATTGTTTAGAAGTCAGGTGAGATAACTGGAAAAGGAGACTGGATAAATGAACATGACATTAGAGATGAGATACAAATGAGTTTTGAATACTGGAGGACAGAAATAAAATAACACTGATTTGTTAGAGGTGACAGAGAAGATTATAGTGACGTTGGATCAGACATTAAAGACATGGAATTAGATTAAAACCACATGAAATTTGGAGACATTGCATTTGAGTTGGTCGGACATACGTGTGACAAGAGGAAACAATGCTGCACATCTGTTGGGTAGGTCAATGTGTAAGAAGCAAAGAGAGATGAGATTTGAGTACAATGTGAAGTATAAAATACATGACAAAGTTGAACTTTCCATAACACAGAGCTGAGATTGGATGACAGGGATATTAGATTAGACAGCTCAGATTAGATTATTTTTAGAAGACTAGATGTCGCCTAGCAGGCAAGTGAACCCAAAACTCTTGACAACCCTTCGCATGATTCTCAGGAATGTAGTAAAACCTTTTCCATGATCCTCAGGAATGTAGAGTGAAAGTCAAGGCAACTGATAGCAGGGGAGGACTGTTGTCAAGGCAGCTGGTAGTAGGGAGGACTTGTCAAGGCAACTAGTTGTAGGGACAAGTGTTGGTATCAACTGATATCTTATATTGGTTGTTGTAGTAACTGCAGTGTATCTTGGAGACAGTTTTTTCATCCATTTTTATCATAACATTCAGGGAATTTATCATCAGACACTGACAGATAACATAATAAATGCAACTACATAAATCTCTATCCCTGCTCGGTAGCATGAACTCATCATCCTATTTCACCAATCGTCTTCACTAAACTGAATTAAGGGATGGTGTGCTTATGGTAGATAAAGAATCATGTTGGAATTATCGTCATTCAACCAAAATTTACAACAATTCATAGAGTTTGGGTATTGAAATTAATGAACAACATATGCAAAATATGTGAACAGCGCCTTTTTCTGAATAAGAGCAGAAAAACATTCATATTCTAGTGAAATTGACTTATTAAGCAGTTCAGTAAAGATTTTACAAAATGACATTGTACATACACATTTATAATCTGTTCCACATGTGACTTGAGTCTTGCTTTGTACAGAGTGATTTTAATGTTTAAGTTTTTTATAGCAATTGTATAGCAATAGCAAATGATGCGAAATCCAAATACTTGTAGAAATTGGAACTGTTTGAATGCTTATTTGATGTGATAATTTAGGTTTACTCTAGTACAGAAGAAAGAGTAGGTTTGTCTGAGATCAGACAAAATGGTCCACAACAGAACACTTTGGTTAAGGCCCTGTCACACCTTGACGATTTAGCTAGCGAATGCCAATGTATGAGAAAATTTGGCGAATACCCTGGGCGCACATCAAGTATGTTATGGGGAAGTTTGGTATAAGTTAAGAGCACGCTGAATTACGCTGGTATACATCATAGTACGCCAAGGGTGTCGAAAAGTTTTGTGCATACATAAAACGTTTTGACATATATATGCCAGCGTATGGCTCATACGTCCCGCACATGCTGGCCATAAGTTGTAGGTAGGTTACGCGCTCATTGACACTTGTTCACACACGCTTTTGTATGTTACTCATAATTTGAAATGTGTCAAGATAATGTCTGGCATACCCAAAACTTATTTTTAACCTATGAGTACATTATGAACAGCTATGTATATGCCTGAAATTGAAAAATACATCGTAAGTTCAGTAAGCCAGCGTTTTAGAGAAATTTTGATACGTTGGCATAAACTTGCTAAATCATTAAGGTGTGATAGGGCTCTTAGATTGCTTAAAATTAAAGTAGTTTGAATATCAGAGTTCAGAGTTCAAAGCACCGCCCATACCAACCAAGAGAGGCTTTATTAGTGTGAAGTAAGATTGATAAAGAATCCGCCCAGTTTCAGACTGGCTGTGTAAAAAGCGTTCATAGCAATGTTGCTTTATTACAAAACAAATTTCAATATAGGACTTGTAGTGTAGGAACACTAGATGCAAACCCTTTGCTCTGTGGTCCTGCTCTGAAATAAAACAGAAAGCTTAGTGTTCTGTAGACTTAGAATGTGCAAGAAAGAAGCACGTGTACAAATGCTAGTGGAAATACAGGTATTTCTATGCAGTTTTAGGCACATGGTTTTTGCTTTTACCGTGGTCAATTTAGGATTCAAGATTTTAACCCATTATACTTAATAACATTTCACAGAACACCCCAGAGTGGGCAGTGCAGATGTTCTTGTAGCATTATTATTAAACTCAGGGAGCAAAGATGTCATCATTTTTCAATGATTTGTAGTGTCACTTTCATACCTCTTTCATTCTTTAAGCTGTTTCTCCTAATGACTTTCAGTGTCACTTTTCATACGGCTTTGATTCTGTTAGCTGTTTCTGCTAACAATCTCTGCGTCTCGTAACACAACCGATACCACTGCAAATAGTACAACTTATGAAGTCTTTCTAGTCTTAATTGAATATATTTTAAAGTACACTGAACTTCATGAGTGCTTTCAACGGCGAATTTAATGATGAAAGAAACCTCATAATATTATTTAATGTGAGAGGCTTAAATACATGATAGAAATTACTGACTGGCAAATTATAATAAATTACTAAATGTATTTTTATCATGTACGTATTTGTATCAACCCATGTTTGTGTTTGTATAGCTTATTAAATTTCTATGTCCTGGGAATGTTGTGGTTAAAATGTACATAGTATTCACATATCACAAAGTCAGATAAAATATTATGTGCGTATAATTCAGGCACAGATCCAGTGTACAGTGTGTTTTTACAAAGTTACATGCCGAATGTATGTTAGAGAGAGCCATGTTGCTGAATATTCAAGAAGGCTTTAATTCTTTTAAGATTCCAAAATTTTTTATATATGTTATATTGAAAGTATATGAAGAACTGAGTGTAAGAAATTGATTTGCGTAAAAATGGTAAAATTTTGCTCTTCAGACGGGCAAGAATATGGATTTTGATTGCATTTTGTTAAACTGTCACAGATGTATTTGTAATTGCAGTTTTCTACGCTGATTGTAAATTACTCAAATTGATTCAGTGGATTTCATGTCACTTAGACAACACTTAAATGCAAAACCCATGCTTGTGAATCATGCAATAAGTTCAACACAAAACAATTGATTACTTCTGAAGAAGTGGAACTTCAATATTAGATTGTATAAAAATGTCTTTAGATATCATCTGTTCTGAAAGGCTGAATATGAGTGCCAGTAATTGGTGTTTTAAATCGTCATATTTTTCATCCATTACAGTTAATATGCAGGTATATATGTTTGTGCTGTTGACTCAATGTAGAACATTTTCTCTGTCAGTGCATCTTTGTCATACACAAATATGTGCACTATCAATACTGTGTATGCTACTGATGTTTGAGAGTAAACATGGCCGACACGCCCTTTTCACCATATATGGACATATGCAAATGTGCAGTGACTAGAGTAACTGTAAGCCAGCCTATGTTTTAGGAGCAAGTGTTTTTTCACTGTAAAGGGTAAATGGTGTTATGTCATTCTCACATTTTGAAGAATACTGTTTCTCATAGTCCTGGAATGCATAGATCATGTTGAATTTGACGAATGTTAAATGATTTTATCAACATGCCAATAATGATTTGTCAAGTTTGTTGTCCACACTGAGCATAAAAATTCATCACATATCAATTTTTAGATTGCTGTAAGTCTTTCCGTGTGTTCTCCATAACATTTCCATCCAAAGTCTGTCAGTGCATTATACCATCATATTTAAACAAAAAATGTAAGCTTTATATAATCATTGTTAGCCATTTCAGCTACTTTTTTGTGTTTTCTTTCTAAGAGTGTCATTAATGTTGTAACATTGCTGATTACCAGTATATCTATTCTTTAAAATATTACCGAGCTAAAGAACCCCACTTTTTAAACAAGTC
Organism: Ptychodera flava; assembly: GCF_041260155.1. NCBI lineage: Eukaryota > Metazoa > Hemichordata > Enteropneusta > Ptychoderidae > Ptychodera > Ptychodera flava. The sequence goes on from NC_091935.1 coordinate 13,653,903, forward strand.
AACCCCTTTAAAGGCAGTATGCTATACATACCGGTATGTGAAATGTACGCATAGTTGTAGCACCATCATTGTAGTTGTTGAAATTCTCAGAGTCAATGAACAAAAGGATATTTTTCAAAACAAAATGTGTGTGCCTCTTGAAGTTTCAAAGGTTGTACTTCATACCAGACTAATGTAATGAATTACGACTTTCAACTGCAAAATTTGTATTCATTAAAATCTTGTCATCCGTATCATTCCATGATTGGCTGTCATGTACTTTCCCTGAACTCTTCCCATTTCCATAATGAGCAACTCATGTATGTATTTGCTTTGGCAGTTCTTTCCTTAATCCGGCAAATAGGCATTCCATAACCTTAATGTGAGTAAACAGTCCTAGGGTCCAGGCGAGACAAAGGTATCATACGGTAACATTATATTCATGCTCGCTTCAATCTAATTTGCATAAGTGCCACAAATAAGTGCCACTCACAGTCCTTTCATCTTGTCGGAAATAAGAATGATTTCCACATTTGCTGTTTAACTCTCTAATAATTTGCATTTAGTGCTTTGCGACAAAATATCTATTTCAGTTATAGATGTGTCCCTATATTTCAGTTAGACATTTTTCTCATCTAGGATGGAACTTTACTTATACTCTATCGCTACAGTTTAGTGAGAGAGAATATTTTCTAACCATGTTGCCATCAATTCTGAATATAGCTGTATAAATATTACTATTTGCAGTCTTGATAAAAGTAAAAATGCAAAAAATAGTTGGAAATACAGCAATCAATGATGCAATGCAAATTTGCATGCATTTCAGACATGCAAATAACTAATTTATATGCAATATGCAGCATGTTTATTTGCTATGCATCAAATTAACTTGAAAATTTTTGGAATATGCATTCTCACATACAACTGACATTGATATTTTGATATTTGATGATTGTGCAGGGGTTTATGTTTTTTCGTTTTGTAGGGACACAAAATGTATAAGAGACGACGTATCTATCCGAGTGGGAAAAGATGGCTTCTATTCATTGTTCCTGGCCTATTGCTTGCTGGAGTTGGTCTGCTTTTCTACACATTTGTTCAGACGGAAGCCAATTACTACATAACACACAGCATATGGCACATGTGTATGGCCCTGTGTATAAATTTCCTGTTACCGCCAAGACGCAACCGTAAGAAGGACAAAGATGTGGAGAGTTACACGGTAGATGAAATAAACGCTGTTGATTCGACATGGACTGCAGAATTGGTTAACAATGAATGTAGACCAGTTTAGCTATGTCAACACCTTTGCCTGTCAATTCCCATGGTGTGAATATTTCACATGTTTATCTTAATATGTGGCTTCTCAAACAAATGTTTAACAAAACTTGTATTGAGACTTTGATAAAAGTGAACAACCTATAATGTACGATTTCAAAAAAAATGAAAATTTATATCATTTGAAGCAAATGTAAACTATTTACATTTTTTGAGCAATAATTTGAATTTATATCAAAAAGCAATAACTTGAATTTTAGCAAAAGCTGTATAGCTGTATAGAGAGACCCTGAACAGAGAATTACCTACCTTCCATTGACAGATGTAGATTCAAGTTGTGCTTAAGTTAGGTGGGGAACAACACCTAGATTTCAACTGGTGCAGACAGTTTGGACAGGATGTTCAAAGTTAACATATGGCACTGCATGGGATGAGGGAAGGATTATGGCATAGAAGAATGCCATCATGTTGCTGTAATGGTTAACATACTGAATATGTTATCAATGCCTATAGAACATGTGGAGGAAATTACTTTAAATGAGTGGACAGGATAACAGGGTGAGGGGTGCCAATTTACACTGAATGTGGTTTATCATTCGTAATTAAAACACAATTTGGATGGTTATCATGTATTTAGACAGGACATGGAAGTTTCATCAGGTGAAAAGGACACCTTATTGATTTGCCAGCTTAAGGATTGGAATTGAATGATTGCCACCAATGAAGGCAGAATATTGGAAAGGTTGTAAGTGGATGTTTTGGTTTTGACTGTAATGTCTTCACTAGGTGACTTGGTGCTGTACGTTGTGTGTTTAAATCCGATCGAGAATTTACAGACTTTCTTAATGTAAGGAAATTTTAGGATCAGTAGAGGGTAGAAGTACAAGAAATTTGTCATAATAGACAATGGAGAGCATATGGCAAGGTTACTATAGATATGGAATATCGAAGCTTAACATAATGCATGAATGGGATACGAGGGGATACCTTTGGTAAGGATTTGATATTAGAACATTATCGCAGGAAATCGGCAGGATATGATAATGTTAGTTATACAACCTGTCCAAAGTGATATAAGAAAGTAGGTAGCTACTGTGTAGGCAACCGGGAGAAATCACAGAAGGACTTTCATGGTCAAAGTCAGGATGAGAGAGAATGAAATGGACAGTTTCTCAGAGAGAATTATGGGATGGCGGGATGTAAGAGATGTTACCTAATAGCCAAAAGAAAGCATGTGGAAGGCTTGTGATAGATGATGATGGCTTGTAAAACGTGTAATCCGTAAAATTTTTGTACTTCATAATGCTTATCTGAGTTCCCACGCAATGTTACTTGACATTTTAGCCTTACCTTCATATGAAAGGTAAATTTATTAAAATACAACTATAGACATTTCATACAATTTTAAAGGATTGAAGGTGTATTTGTAAAGTTTGTAACACATTTTCTTTCCCAGTGACTCTTTTGTGAAAACTTAAAATTTTGTGAAGAACCTGATACTGTAATTTTAACAACAAAAGCTCTGGATACATTGTGCGCCCTCCAGAGAAGTAATTTTTACACCTTGAGAATTTTCAGTTTATTTCCTCTTCTGGCAGACATAGCAATCTACATGGTTTTATGTTTACGTTATCACTGTCTTAGCATTATAGGGCTAGGGGCAAGCACAACTGGTCATCCAAGTTTTTTCACATTCCATTCCAAAATCCAACAGATCAGTGAATACTGTGAAACAATGCATCGTAGACAATGCATGCAGGGTTACTGAAGTAGATTGCAGGACCAGTTGATTTATCTTGCTACTGGCACCTAGGCCACTGAATTCAAACTGGAAAATTTTACTTTATTAACTGCTTTCTCAGGTTTGTTTGCAGCACTGTTTCTTTGATTGTAAAAGTTGTACAAGGGGAATTCCAACTGGTTGGTCAGCTTACCTCTGTGTTGTGTATTCTTGGCAGGATAGACAGGTACACAGCATTAGGTCTAGGGAAGTTCCAGTCAACAGTGAAAAGACAGTTCTAGAACAGATGTTGTTCGACTGCTTTCAGCAGGTTTGATGCATTTGCAAAACATTCACAAGTGGAATGACAAAAACGTATTGACTTTCTGGAAGAAAAAAAGTTTGCATGCCCCACTTACCCCTTATTATGCAAAAATATTTGACCAAACAGTTGTTGTCAGTATGGCAAACCCTGCGTCAAGTTCTGATGGTAGATCCCTTAAAGGGAGGCGGTCGTCGGAACTGCGCGCGTGCGACTTTCTTGTCTACAAACAATGTATTTCATGCATGATATCTAGACGCATCACTTCAACATAGCTGCAACATTTAAATTTTACGATGTTCATTGTTAGCAAACATTTCATCAATCGCCAAAGTACCCTAAATACTGTATTTACATCGCTCGTAGGGGTCCCTGGCAAGCTTTTAGCGGAGTTCCGACGACCGCCTCTCTTTAATTGATAAAAGTCAAGAGTTTTTGTGTTGTTAAAGCAGGAGTTATATTTGAAGTGCAAATGATTCAAGTGTGTATAATTTACCTGAATAAATTGTACCAAGACAGTGTTGTAATTGTTTTCAGCGTGTAAGAAATTCCTGTCAAGGTTTATTATAAATTTTGCTTATTGTTTATTTTTGCAGATGTAACAAAAAATGTTGATTATAATCTTAGAAATTTGATGGTTTGCCTCAAATCTTTCCATCACAATCGGGTTGGAAATTGCCACCCGTTTAGGACAGTCATTCATGAAAGTTATAATTGTGCTTTAGTATGCAGTTACTCCATCTTCACAAGCTGTAACAGAATGGCAGACATTTTTGTTCACAACGTAAACTGTCGCACTTCAACGTTGCTGAAGAAGCATGCCCTCAGTGACATTTAGTGTCAGCTCGTTTGTATAGACAATTGAGGAATGGCCTCAATCAAGAATGTTTGTGTCAAACGGAGTGACAATATATTTTACTAGCTTGAGAACGGTTGTACAAAAGTTTTATGAAGTTTATCATACAAATTAGAAATTCGAAGGACTTCGTATTATTACATTGATGACAAAAAATCTTTCCATAATATACACTCCGACGTAATGTCACGTGCATTGATAATTCTGTAACTTACCAACATATTATTTATTATAATTGTATGATTTTATTAAATAGAAGCTGTAATTAAACGATGTTGTAAGAAAAGCAGGTGTACTACATGACCTAGACTCGCACTTTGGTGAGTCTATGCACTGTGATAATCGAGGTCAAAGTTCATATTTATGATGAGTCATTTTGTTACAAATTCAATAGCAATAATAAAATCACATTGGCGTTCTTTAAAGTATTTATTGCTAGCATTGCATGTTTATGGCACAGACATAAAACGTTATTAAAAGCATTAAAATATCACGTGTTCATAATATATGTGACAGTTTTACTTTGATGTAAACACGTGACGCTGCTTTTATTGCGCTGTTAAAGAAATCCGCGGTAGTATACAAGTGTTTCATTTGATACCCGTGCTGTTACAGTCACAGGCCCGTAAACATGCGCCTCTTCAAATAGTACACTCTTGAAACAAGCTTCACGTGTAGTTTTTCGTAGTTCTGCATTTACATGCGAAAGTGTACGATGATACCGATATGCTAATGACTCTATTAAGGGCTATAGTAGATGTAACTTTTGATGATTTCACTATTTTTGTTTCGTGTGTCAACAGCAACGTCTCGTTCTTTTGCCCAGTGCATGTTAAATCATACCAGTTACCTGGTCAACACAGCATGTATATGTGTAAAATGCACTGTTATTGTTCATATTTGAATTCTAGTCCGGACCAGGAGTCCCTTGTCAACAACAATGCAGTACTCATGTACAGGCTGAGTTTACAAGCTGAATACTGTGCATCTCAACGTGTCTTAGGGAGACGAACAAGAAACTAGTTGACATTCAAGACAAAAATAGCAAAAAATATCATAAAAAGTCTCAGCTACTCCGATATTACAGCACAATCATGGAAGGTAACAAATTACCAGGTCCATCAAACAATACGGCATTTATATTTAGAAGTGTATGTAGATCGTCTGCCCGTTCTGAATGCCCTCCAACGTCGAATTATTTAACTTTCTGTGGTTACTTATCGTACAGAAATCGTAAAAAACCCTTAAAACTAACAAATACAAAAACCGACTTATTTCGCTTAGAACATTTGGGAACTGTGTTGGGATAATTGCATGAAATGTTAAATATTGCACATTGAAAGTAGGTCCGCAAGAACATTTTGATCTAGTATTTGACCGATGTAAAGGATTCTGTAAAATTAAAAGCAAAAAATATTGAAACTGTTTGTATCTCATTTGACCAACATGCCATTTCCCCAAATATTGTGTCATGAAATGAGACACTTTTATGAACTATTTTTAGAAAGGGTAATTAACAGATATGGACTGTTTTCTTTGAAATGCTATACAGAGATAGAGAGAGTAAAGTAATAGGCTCATAAATAACACAGTTAAGGCTTGTATAATAAAAAATTAATACAAGAAATTTATTGATCATAGCTCCTAGACGAATATTGCTTGTAATACCCTGTCCACGGCAATGTGAAGACATCATCCGGGAACTTACTTCTCATTGAAAAGATATGATTGGAGATGACTCTCCTTTCCATCGTGCCCTTTTTCAACGGTGGGTAAAAATTTGACGCCTCCACAGATAAACACTGTAAATACGATTGGACTAATTTGGGATAATTGGATCTTTATATTTTTCAAATTTCCCAAAAGTGTTAGGTGATCTATAGCTGAATGTTGCGATATTACCAATAACTCATAAAAACAAGCGTGTATTTAAAAAGAAAAGCAGGTGAGGTTACATTTGCAGATTAAATCGACATTACTTCACCATCCAATTATCCCAAATTAGTTCCAATCATGTTTGTAGTAAAGTTGGTTTAATCAGCAAAATTTGAACAATTAAAAGGTCCTCTTCTAACACGATTGGAACTAATTTGGGATAATATTATATAGGGCTCAGCCCTTGGTGTCGCGCCAGGGGTTAAGATTGGCAATGTTATTTGTATTGATTCATGATAAACTGTAATTGTTACTTCATAAACGTTTATATAACAACTATGCCCAGTTTCCCTCTGATGGAAGCAGTTCACGTACTTACACGACGTCAAACCCTGCAGCAGGGCAGGTATAGATTTTCTGTAGCGTGTAAAAATTTTGGACAAAAATTGGCAATCTTTACAATGATAACAGCCTATTGCGTTAAACAAGGGACGTATTATGCAATAATTATCATTGCAATGGTAACCGCACTGCCCACCTTCCACTTGCAAGCTGAAAACTATAGCGTTCCGTCTAAACACTCGCAAGTTTTGAATCCAATTATTGACACAGGGGGCGCTCTTCTATAATTCAATCCCAGCATTCTTTGCGTATGCCCCCGTTCATATGCACGACAGTTTCTCTCCGTTTATCTATATCAACGATACTTTGTATCAGCGACAAGGTGCATAAGAACATTTACTGGCTCATAAAAGAGGTATATTTTATAAAAGGCATGTTATATAATGGTAATTTGTTTCGTTTTTGTTTATTTACGAGTACTCAAAAAAAAAAAAACATGGCGGCGCCCATGAAAGAGGGTACACTTCCGGTTACTCGCATAGTATATTATGAATAAGCGCATGCGTAGTCAGTAAGCCGCTGGCGCGACTATTAATTTGATGGCGAAGTAATGTCGATTTAATTCTCATCTGCTTTTCTTTTTACATTACACACTGATTTTTACGAGTAATTTGTATTATTGCAACATTCAACTATCTTGCACCTAACACTTTTGAGAAATTTAAAAATATAAAAATCCAATTATCCCAAATTAGTTCCAATCATGTTTTCTCCCAAATTAGTTGAAATCGTGTTCAAAGCAGTTCACTTGAACTATAACCCTTTTGCGTACAGTTTTACCAGATTGTTGATCATGACTGATATATCGTATGAGCTCATGTCACTTTGCAAAATGGTTTTTGTTAGTCCCCACGGACACCGTCCGGGGGGACTTATAGGTTTGGTCATGTCCGTGCGTGCGTCCGTGCGTGCGTGCGTCCGTCCGTCCGTGCGTCCGTCCGTTCACGCAGATATCTCAGAGATGCAAGGAGCGATTTCATTCAAACTTGGTACAAGGATTACTTCATATGTCATACAGATGCACGTCGATTTGTTTTGTGATACAATCCAATATGGCCGCCAGGCGGCCATTTTATTACAATTTTTTCATGTACAGAGCCATAACTCAGACATGTTTCAACCGATTTTATTCAAAGTTGGTACAAGGACATTGATCAATGTCATAGATATGCATGTTGATTTGTTTTGTGATACGATCCAATATGGCCGCCAGGCGGCCATTTTATTACAATTTTTCATGTACAGAGCCATAACTCAGACACGTTTCAACCAATTTATTCAAAGTTGGTACAAGGACATTGACCAATGTCATAGATATGCACATTGATTTGTTTTGTGACACAATCCAATATGGCCGCCAGGCGGCCATGTTATTACAATTTTTCATGTACAGAGCCATAACTCAGACATGTTTCAACCAATTTTATTCAAAGTTGGTACAAGGACATTGACCAATGTCATAGATATGCAAGTCTATTTGTTTTGTGATACGATCCAATATGGCCGCCAGGCGGCCATTTTATTACGATTTTTTCATGTACAGAGCCATAACTCAGACATGTTTGAACCGATTTTATTCAAAGTTGGTACAAGGACATTGACCAATGTCATAGATATGCATGTCAATTTGTTTTGTGATACGATCCAGTATGGCCGCCAGGCGGCCATTTTATTACAATTTTTTCATGTACAGAGCCATAACTCAGACATGTTTCAACCAATTTTATTCAAAGTTGGTACAAGGACATTGACCAATGTCATAGATATGCACGTCGATTTGTTTTGTGATACGATCCAATATGGCCGCCAGGCGGCCATTTTATTACAATTTTTTCATGTATAGAGCCAAAACTCAGGCGTATCTCAACGATTTTATTCCAAGTTGGTACAAGGACATTGACCTATGTCATACATATGTACTATTTGTTTTGTGATACGATCCAATATGGCCGCTAGGCAGCCATTTTATTTACGATGTTTTCATGTACAGAGCCATAATACTCAGACATGTATCAAGCGAATTTATTCAAAGTTGGTACAAGGAGATTGACTACTGTCATACATATGCATGTCAATTTGTTATGTGATACGATCCAATATGGTTGTTACGATTTTTTCATGTACAGAGCCATAATACTCAGGCATATCTCAACCGATTTTATTCAAAGTTGGTACAAGGACATTAACCTATGTCATACATATGTAGGTCTTTCTTGTATGTAGGTCATTCTTGGCCATTGAGCGCTATCTGTATCAAAGTATTTTTATCACAGACCTAATTAATGAAGAGGACTCTATCCTCTCTGAGGACATGTAATCAAAGTACCCATTAACAAGTGGGGACTGTGTCATCAACGATGATTTGTTTCCGCTGAAGCTGACGGATCGGATTACAGCGAGAGCGTGATCGAAATATGCCACTACCTCAAAACAGTTAATTTCAGTCCTAATTTTAACGGCTAGAAATCCCAGTACAAACTCTTGTGATTATAATGATGTACTTTCCTAAAATGTTCGCGTTGCTATCAATTAGCTCTAAATATACATGTTTTGTCCCTTTAGCAATCGACGTTGTTTTTGGAGTTGAATCTATTTTTCTTGTACATAGGAAAGCTGATACCACGTGGACTATTCGCGTTCATTTCCATGTGATGGTACAGACGGGTCTACATAGATTTATAATGTTTAAGGAACTTACACCAGGTGTATGCTTTAAATCTCACCGTCCACGATCTAAAAACTAAAACCCGGCCATTTTGTGTCATATACCATTGGACATATAGATAAACCCAAAAAGGTGAGTCAAAATCGTCCGAAATGTGTCAATATCAAACAGACATCTAACTTCAAGTTGAATGCAACGATTAAAACGAATAACAGCTGTCAACCACAACTGCCAATTATTATTATTATTATTAGACTTTATTTAAACTCGATAGACTGTTGAGCCGAAGGCTCTTCTTCACACAGTGTCGAGATGCAAGAAAAATACAATATGTACATTAAAGAATATAAAACACAGAACAGAGAAAAACAAAACATTAAGACAACAAGAAACAGACGACAAAATGTAAGGGAAAGAAACGGCCAAAAATGGCTTTAGAATTACATTTTGCCCAAAAGTTGAGACTTACATTTTATCTTAAAAGAATGAAGAGTAGAGCAAAATTTGACATCTGCTGGTAAACTATTCCATATTTTAACACTGCTATATACGTAAAACTCCTCTTAAAAATTTGAGTTCTGTGTCTTGAAATATGCAATTCATTTCTGTCTACAGATCTTGTACTACGACTGTGGACGTTCTGGACACTTCTAAAAACATTCAAATATTTAGGAGCTAAATTATTTTGAACTTTGTACATCAAGACTGATTCATTAAAATGATCCTTCTCTAAATGGTAATTAAAACGTCGAATAAATTACGACTAGGAGTGCTAAAATCTGAGTCTAAAAGTACTCTGGCTACAGCTTTCTGTAGTCTTTCAACACAATTTGTTGGAACAATGACCCCATACGTTAGAACAATAATCAAAATGGGGTAATATAAAACAATTGTAAAATATCATCTTAGCCCTCTGAGTTAAAAGGAGGAATACGTTTCAGATGCAGCAATTTAAAGGCTACCATACTACAAACTGAATTTACTTGCTTTTCCCAATTTAGGGTGTCGTCAATGGTTACACCCAACAATTTTTCATGAGTTACACAATCGAGCTGATCATTGCCACACATAACCACAATGTGACTACCTCTCCTTTTGTCTGCCTTTGTCTGTCTATCTGTTGTCGCTGTGTGAGCTATCAAAAATGTCCCTGAGTGATTTATTCAACTAGTAGCAGACTAGCAGTTAAGCTAATCCGACGCACACCTGACACCTTACATCCGGGAATTTGGCTATGCGCCCTACCACGTATCATTTGCAAATAACTGTCTCTCTCTACGGTACACAAACTGGTAAAATAACCAACTTTGTAGGAGAAAATATCACTTAATTATTATAATCATTTATTCTCCTTCCCGTAATTGTTTTCAAAGGTACTTCGTTTTACTCTCCCGAATTTAGAAACTGCAGCGTGTCCAAGTATGGTGGTTAGTTGTTGAAAATATCAATTAAAAAGGTAGATTAAAGCAAAATCATTTATTTGGTATCTTATTGGCAAATAGTCACTTTAAACATGTAGGTACTTTCTCCATGCTTCAAAAGACATTGTTTTTAATACAGCTAAGCCTTATGGGAAAATCTAGATTATCGAAAAAAACTTTAAGCGTACGGCTTTTCGCGTACGGATACACTTATGAATATGTAGTTCCGGACACACTGCGTAACAACACGGGACCACAAGTGCTACCATGGAAACAGTTCAATGGAGGAAGCAGTCTCGCGCGTGTCATCGATCATCTATCAGAAACCACAGTACTGCAGTCAACATGGCCGCAATGTCCGGTAGACATTTAAGATCGTTTTTGCGTACGGCTTTCTCGGTCACTCTTCTGACTGGCGCTGTGCTGTACACAATCATTGTACTGAGTGATACGTCTTTGATACTAAGCCGTAATAACTTACAGAGGTGAGGATTTTTCTAACTTAATGTAAACGTTTATTTTTGTATACATGAATATTTGAATATTTTTCTGTCTAATTTGACAATACACTTTAATGGGACCATCCGTCTAGACTGCAGAGTGTCACATTTTACAAGTTTTAATAGTGGCACGTACTGCTCTGAAATGTAGAGTCGACCTTTTCCCTTGGATTTAAAATACAATGAAAGTTGTAAATTCGTAATTTTGGTGATGAAAGAAATCATCGAATGATGAAGTGAAAGATGGGTACTTAAGTCCCCGGATTAAGAGAATTGAATGTTTGTCCCAATCGTGATTGACGAGGGCCCGTGACGCGTGATTGCTTTTTCTTCCTTTGTGAGCTATACACTGTCGTTGCGACCAAATTTAACGAAAAATGATAGTACTGCATCACAATTAAGGCTACATGTACAGTTTGTGCACAAACTTGCTGATTCGGAACACACGCTTGTGTTTTTGTAGATAACCTTTTCCGACATCCATTTTGAATCCAAACATACATGTCAAAATGTAGGCCGACATTATACAGAGATGTCACAGCCGCGCTTGAATTGAATATTTTGATATATTTGCTCTGCACTGCTTGTACCACACTGTAAGTCCCCAATACCCTTGTTGGTAGGAATTCGTACAAACTGCATGAGGGGATTATATTCTGCTTTGGGACTATTGAATGGACGCCATCTGTCGGCGATTACGTTCCATGGCTATTGTTAACGTTCGTGAGCTATACTGTATTTATTTGTGAACCGTTTGAACGATTTGATGCATATAAAGTTGCGATAAAAAAACATAATTTTATGACTTTACCGTCGTAAATCTGTGACAAAACTGCTCAGTCATGTCTAACGTTCTGCATCGTCAACACTTTGCGAACATGCGACTGATTTTTCAGCATTTCACAAAATCCCAACGTCGACGACTTTTGCAGTACTATTACGTCGTACATCATTCGACAGCTGATATGGTCGTTTTCTTAGTATCCGATAATTATGTCCATGTGCTGCAAATAATAATTTATAGAATTAATGCTTGTAACATCTACTGTATCGGTTATTTGACGGGATTTCAAAAAGATTGTAGTGGTCTCGATCAGAAGGCAACGAATTCCATCCGTGTGTTCGTCGACCGAATTTTTAAATTTTTATTGACATAAACTATATAAAATATCTTGGTGGGTGGATGGACTATGGTACACCAAATGTCATGTGGATTATGCTAAAACAATATTTGATTTTACATGGAGTCGTGGGTTAAGTAGGCGAAAACGTATACGGAGCAACTGTTATAGAAGTTGAGAAAATATTTTTTTGTTTTACTGGTTCAAATCAACTCCAAATGAAGATAAGGCTTTTATTTCTGTGTCAATGGTTGTATTTGTTTCGAGCCATTGACTTTAAAGCACTAGTTTATTATATAATGCTTTAATGAGAGGACCCAAGTTAACTTCGGTTTGACCATAGTCCGTGGTTTGACTCAGCATGAACGTGTACACTGGACTTGTGAGGGAGCTATTCAGAAATAACGAAACGAAGCAAATTCTAAAACCACACATATTTACTAGCGTATTATGAATTTTTCACCCTCACTGACTTTTACACTTGTTTCATCAGTAATTGAATAACCACAGTTCAATTTCACATTCATTTCATTTCATAACTCATTTTGTCGGCTGTTTCGGGAAACCTTTACTGAATTTTATGCCTATTTTCATCGTTCTGTCCGTGTTCATAATTTACCCTCGTGAATATCTATGTTTCAATGTTTCATGACAAAATAGCTGAATGCAAATGACGTTCACTGTCGTTCAGCCTGGACAGGTTGGCGCTCTGGTACCGTGAGCAGACGACAGGAGAGATTAAGAGGATGTCACGTTGTACCATACGACATGGCCAAAACATTTACAGTCAATTTTGGAGTCAATTTAAAATATGCGAGGAATTTAAGTGTGCATTAACAATAATCTTTAGATAGAGCGTTCATGTGACTCGTAAAACTGAAAAAATTACGTCTGTTAGTCACCCGGCGGTGGCAGTCCCCGGGTTGGTGGGTACCAATGCTTGTTACCCAAGTTTGAAAAGTACCCCCTTTCCTAGAATATTTCTGAGAAAAACACCCCCTATTTCTGGCAAATCTGGGAGAAATTAGCTGTAAAAAACATACCCTTCTTTTCGAAATCTAGGAGGTTAGTATGTTGACTTCCAGGGTTGACCCTGGAGGTTGACTTTGTATACATGTACATACATCACAAATGTTTGTCCTCACCTGATTTTAGTCACATTCATACACAATCATCTTCCTTATCCGTTTGGATCTGGAGTTTTTCATTTTCTTTGTGAGTGAGACTAGACCAGATTTAGTGTCCTAGGGAGATTATGAAAGGACTACCCCTAATCTCGGAGGTTACTCTGAAAAAGTACCCCTTTTTCTCGATTTCACGGACCTAGAATCTCCGAGATGACTGAAGAAAAACACCCCCTTTTCCGTGAATTTGGTAACGCGCATGGGTACCCACCAACCCGGGGACTGCCACCACCGGGGTTAGTCACACCTTGTCGACTCCATGATCATATTGTAAATGTGCGTCAGGAGTATTGTACTCATGTTGATATGCTTTTCATTGTCGACATAAAACACGTGACGTATTTGCTCAGCCCCAAATGGGTAGTTTTCATCACTTTCGTATGCAGTGTAATCTGCATGCTGCTTTCGACAAAAGTTTTCAAGCAAAATAACTTATACATTAGGCTTCAGTATAGTCGGAATATGCTGCAATGTCATCGGTTTTGAAGGATGAAGCATACGGAGATGTGATTATAATTTCTTCAATTTTTTTGTATTTCAGGAAGTTTTTTGATAATCGAGAAAATGCAAAGGTGCCTGAAGATTTAAAATACCGATGGTTAGTAAAGCGGAATTTTCTCCCAAATTTCTACACGAGGTCAACCGACCAACCGAACTTTTCGAGATGGCCGCCAGATCAAATATATGCAAATAGTACCATAGTTTTTGTCCACAACCAAAAGTCGGGAGGTTCAACGGCCAAGAACTGCCTGAAAGATATTATGAAATTTTACGGACATGAGCAGCCCTTACTTGCGGCCAATCCCAATGCGGAGGAATTTTTTGCGCAGATGTTGAAGGACGGACCCGGTCAAGATCTCGCGAGATCTTACATGGGCGATTCAACGTTCGGTATCTGCGATTTTACAGACAAGCCCTGTTCCTATTTCACTGTTCTCAGAGATCCCTACGAACGTGTTATCTCTTCGCATAATATGTGTAAATTGACGGAGGACCAGGCTCAGTGTATTGTGCGGAACGCAACAGAACTATCCCTGAAAGAATGGGCCTTACATCAGGGTAGCTTCTTTTTCAGACAGCTGCTGGCCAACCCGTTGTTTTTCACGAAGGAGTACACGAAGCTCATCGACAAACTTCGCGGGCCCGAGGATCCCCCGACGGAAAAGATTCCCCCCTGGTGGAGAATTGAACTTATTTTGAATAAAATGATGGATGAAAAACAAAAGATGGTTGCTCTTCAGTACATCCTAGACAACCTAGAATCTTGGTTCGCAGTCATCGGTCTCACAGACGAATACGACACAAACTTGATCCTCTTTGAACGCGCTTTCGGACTCCCGTTCTACAGCAGATGCGCCGGGGATATGAGCAACAAACGACAATACAAATTGGCGGGACAGAATCCACAGACATCGCGACAGGATGTAGTTGCGCAGCTGCACAGGGAATTAAATAGGGACCCGGACGTTAATCGAGCTTTGTACTACGACGTCAAAATTTACAGAAAAGCCAGAGATATTTTCCAGCGGCAGAAAACTGCTTTCAATCTCATGCTCGATGAAACTGCTCACTTTTGACAGCACTGAAATGAGTTAAATACGTTTGTACTTGAGTGTACTGTGCTAGGCATGCATGATGCCAAAAGAGGTTGTAAGGGTATTACGTCATCCCAGCATGCAACTGACAGTATAGTACAATAATCCATACAATTTTAGAGTTGCATCAGAAAACATCGCGATATTTTGCAATGCTTTTCAAGATTGTTTCCTGTGTTTCCTTGCTGCAGGAGCTCGTCTATTATGCATTTTCTCTGTGCTTTCTTCCAATATTGTCACGATTTTATGATAATGAACAAAACGGAAATTTAAAAGTCAACACATTGCAAATTGAACTAAAGTTTGTCATTATACAAAACTTATGTTCTCTCCTGTCTGCATTTTTCAAACATTTTCACTCGTACTTGTTCAGCTCAAGCTTTTGACTTCTCTCTTAAATTTAAGAAAGAAAGATAAAATATAAAAGAGAGTGTGTGTTGGCTTTCGTCCACGAAAATTCACTGACGCCATTCTGAAATGATTTTTCAATTTCTGATGTCAGCAATTTTCGGTAGTATTTTAATTCAGTTGCAAAAGTGTTTCCCAAGTTCATCATTCTCCCTGGCAATTTCATATTTAAGGTGGTAGTTGTGTTTGACTTATAGCAAATACACAACAAATAATGGTTGCCTATTATTCATTTCTAATACAAAGATATAAATCCTTTTGTCATAAGTATGGGATGACCTGTTCCAATTTTGCCACAGTTACCATGGAAAGAGAAAACCTAACCAATAACAGATTTTAAGCGGGTGGCCGCTTTTTAAAAACAGCGCCCTCACATGGGCATTTTGAATACCAAGGAACGCCCCTTTGACCATATATGGGCATATTTAGATTACAGGTGACTGTATACCTTTAAGCACCATAGCGTCCCCAAATAATACAGCATGAAGGCTTTACAGCTGGCTTTAGGCAGCTCACTAAAGGAATAAGAGATTTTTTGCAGAAATGAGCCCGAAAGCTGCCCTGAAAGGTGTCAGAGAATTTATATGACTAAAATAAATGGTCTAACGTTTCGTCATTGCTATAACAGAAAGGGCAGTGGTTCGTGGTTCGTGTATGCTATCTAGTAAAATACTTGAAATTCACGATCATGTTGAATGGCAAGAAGTACCATCTTTTATAAATAAAATTTATGACACATAACTTGTGTAAATGAAAAATATAAACTTTGTTGTCCATCGCACAAGTCTGCAAGACAAACAAAATAATCGTTGGTTGAAATATTTTATTTTGCGCTAAACTTGTGCTTTGAGTTTAAAAAAAAGAGAAAAGAGAAAACACCATCCACCATAACCACCACCATCGTCAACACTGCCACTACCACCACTATCGCCATCACTGCAACCACCAGCACTACCAATACTATCACCACCACCATCACCACTATCACTACCAACACTGCCACCACCACTACCACTACCAACACTAGCACCACCACTTTCACCACCACCACTACCAACACTAGCACCACCACTACCACCATCACCACTACCAATATTGTCACCACCACTGCCACCACTACCAATACTACCACCACCACTGCAACCACCACTATCACCGCCACTACCAACCTTAACGCAACTGTTTCTATCCAGATGCTGTTATCGCCATCAACATAATCAAATTTATGTAATTTGGTCAACCCAACCAATCAGCAGCGCGTCATCCGACTAAACAAGTGTGTACTTTAAATAATGAAAGTCGCAACAGGAGCAGCATTAAACTTTTCGTTTCTGGGCAGTAACACTAAACCAATTTATCATAGTTTTACCTCAGATGAGAGATTTTGCTTTTAAAAACAGAGACAAATTTGGCAACACTGATGGAAAACCTTTTGAAATTGAATTTGAATTGTCTTCTTTTGTAATATACAAATACTGGTTCATTTCTTTTCAATGACAAGAAATAGGAATCAATAAAACTTTGTAAAGGGTCGACAGCTGTGACTTTTGACAATATATTGCTAGTTCATAGAATATCCTGTTCTTCCTTCTACTACACAAAATATAAGCCTTACCAATACACTACACTGAGTATAGTATCCAATGCTAATGATAATGACTGAAGAGCGAACAAAACTGGCAGTTGCCAGCAACAAGTACCATCAAGTAAACATGGTGAGGTTTACCACAACGTGAATGCGAACTTGGACTGTAACTTACAAAGATTGATGACTCATGGCTTGACATATTAAGGTGATCATTTTAAGCCGTCATTTTTTATTCACTGAGAGCCGTTTTTGGAAAAGGTTTTACATAATCGATTGCTGTTGATTTGGATCTTGTGTAGGGTCTACTTTATAATGACCAAATTCGCACATTGCTAGTTATAATTTGAACATCAGCAATATATGATTTGTAGACTTAAAATGACATTTAAAATACATTCGGGTCTAAACATAAGTATTTGAAGAAAGACTACTATTTTATTTTATCGACGAAGCGATGTTGTTAAAATTGACAAGGAATTCCGAACGACCTAAGAAATTTGAACAATCACGAATATCTACATGGCGTGCTATTGCTTCACCTAACCGTAGTTGAAGAGCGTCAATTAAGAGTGTCCGTAAATACCCACAAAAATTATAATGATAGATGTAGGAGTGTCGTCGCTTCTCACAGCCGTTTGTTTTACCTGGAAGGTCCCTGGGCAGTTAAAAGTCACGGGCAGGGGTGAATCCGATCTCTTTGAAATATCTCACTGGTAAGTCTTGATGTGAGTCCCTATCGAGTGGGGTGGCTTGTGGACCTATGCACCCCTCCCTTACCGGGTCTGCATGAGATAAACATTACCCCTCGCCCTGGATTATTTACTTTTTTGGGTAGAAACAACACGATTCTTTCAATTTTGTTCATTGAGGGCGCAAGAATTAAACGTTTCGGAAAACCAGTTTATAGAGGGCGCTGACCAGTGTGAACGTGATGCGCTGGCTCTACGAAACTTTCAAGGTAGCGACGTTCGATGTCAGTCGCTTACTATTTGTACTGTCTTTGATACAACAGGTAGAAATATTTTTAGGGGGGCAGGAGTTTTTTGTATTCTCATACACAACATCAACCCTTTTCCTGCCCAGTTCATATTCCACCATCGGGTCAAGTTCGTTAAAACTAGTGAAAAATTGAACATATGGGATCCCCTGAAATCACAGATACTGTAAACATGATTTTTATTGACTAATGCTGTTGGAACAGACCAAGTTTAATGGGTGGAAGTACGTATGGTTTTGGCTCAATACCGCTTTTCACTGAGTTGGTTGATGGGGAAGTGATACTGTGTGGCAAGGAAAGGGGGTTAAGTTATGTCGATTAAATCCAAGTTTTCAAACAAAAACTTTGCTACAGGATACCGCAGCCAGACCGTCGCTAAAAGAGTACATACCAGGGGAAAAGGGGTAAAGAGCAAAGTTATAAATACAGGTAGAAATCGTTATAGCATTAATAAAAAATAAAAATTCGTAAAACATGGGTTTGCAAAGTAGGTACTAAGTTTACTGGTTGTGTATTAATATTATTACGCATAGTTATAACCTACAGACGTAACTTTAAGAAAGTCAAGGCAAATAAAAATGCTACAAATAATTGTGTTTGTGAAAGAACACAGTTTTTCAGCTACTTGAAAAGCAACACTCTTTTCACACTAAACCATTGCAGAATCCAGAGGCAATCAGTGTACACGAAATGCATGGCAATACACGAGTGTAATGAATACACGATGTTTTAACCAACACACTTTTTTTTCAAAGCAACATATCTTATCAAATGTAAGACTTTATTGCCGAACAAAATTGACGTTTTGTAATTATAGTATTTCAAGGAGATAATGTGAACATTTCACAATATTTGACCCAGCCAGAGTGGTGTTCATTTTTTATGAGATGTTGAAAACGGGAGCAAACAGTTCCCAGCAAAATGGATGATTTGCATAAAGTTACACTTCTTTCTCTCTCAACTTATGACTGCTTGTTATACTAAAAGGTGCACCCAACCAATATTTTAATCTTGCGTTCACAAATTACTGAAAATTGAATGAACCTTCGCAAAAAAAGTTATTTTGAGTTATTTTGTGTTATGTGCAATGCCACCTTAAAAGTAGAGAATCACTGCAGGTATCACCTCAGTGTTTTGGCGTATGGTGCCTCATGGGTTGAAAATGAGTGTTTCTTCAAATGATGAAAATTATACTCCAACAAAAAAGTGAAATGAATTTAGGAGGTGGTGAAAAATCAAAAACTCAAAACTACCCGGTCAAATTTCACATATGGTGCACACATTTCTACAGATGTCCAAACCCTGTTTGTTCAAATTTTAGCATAAAGGCAAATTCTCAGTATTCTAATATTTTCAAAAAATCTCCAATATCTTTTCTGGAGGCTATTGTCGAATAGTCTTAAATTTGACAGCTAGATTCTCAGCAGTAACCTCATTCATATTTACCCGAATGATGATGGCATTTGCATATGTAAAGCCTTCGGCCACTATTCTTGTTTTTGGTCAAAACATCTCAAAAACAACTTGTCGGTTAACTTTAAGATTTTTGTATATCAAACTGACATGAATTTTATGGTGGTCTGACAATCAAAAACGCACAAATATACATGACGGAAATGTGTCCTGTAGCTCCCAGTTAGTATATCCAAATGTCAAAGACACTTCTCAAATGAAAGTATTGTAGTGAGACAAAATGTATACTTCTCGATAAGATACCTGTAATGAAATTCCTCCTTTCCTGTATCCAGCAAACTCATTCAGAAGTTACAGCATCAGAGACTAGCGACTAGGCTATTTTATACACCACATCCAGAAGTGTTAGACTCCAGAGTTCATCAGGCTTTTTAGCTCCGCTGTCAGCGGAGGCTGATTTTCCATTGTCGTCTGTCCGTCCAACCGTCGTCTGTCAACAATTGACTTCTTCTCTGAAACTCATGTCCGATTGCTTTAGAATTTGATATGCAGTTCACTTAGGGTGACCTCAGTAAGGTTTGTTCAAATTGTGGTGAAAGTTGCGTATTTGCATTTTTTGGGCAATTTTTGCTTTTGGTCAAAAAATCTTCTCTGAAGGCGCTTGTCCAATTGCTTTGAAATTTGATATGAAGTTCACTTGGGGTGACCTCAGTTAGGTTTGTTCAATTTGTGGTGAAATATGCAAATTTGTATTTTTAAGGTAATGTTTATCATTTTTGGTCAAAAAAATTTATTTTCACCAAAACCGCTCGTCTGACAGCTTTGATATTTGGTATACAGATTCATAGGGATGATCAAAATATGATATATTCAAACTATGATGAATTCTACAATTTTGTATTTTTGGGGCAATTTTTGCGATTTTTGGCCAAAAAATTTGTTTTTCAAAAAGTATTCCTCCGATAGCTTTGATATTTGATTTACATGTTCCTACAGTTGAACTCAATGTGATATATTGTAATTATGATGAAATCTTCATTTTTGTTTTTTGGGGGCAATTTTTTGCCGTTTCTGGTCGAAAAATTTGTTTCTCAAAAACTGAGAGTTTGATAGCTTTGATATTTGGTATACAGGTTCCTAGGGGTTATATTATTTATGATGTATTGAAATAATGATAAACTCTGCAGTTTTGTATTTTTTCGGGCAGTTTCAACCATTTCTTTCTCAAAAACTGCTAGTCTGATCGCTTTGGTTGACATGTTTTGAGGGATGATGAAATCTTCGGTTGTATTTTTGCAGCTATTTCTCTCTTTTAAACAAAGCAGGCTGTATAGGCCGTTAGGTCACTTTTTGTCATTTAAAACTACTTTCAGTATAGTAAGTATATGGTACTATTGGCATTTACTAAACATGTAGGTACAATTTCAGTGTCCAAGTTTTTCCCCCTTGGTGAACTTTTTTACCAGTGCTTGCTATGCTCTAGATTTTTCTCCCTATTTAGCAAACCTGAATGCTAAATTGGTACAAGCAGCTATCCGGAAGCTTCAAATGAAAATTATACTCCCACAAAAGAAGAAGTTCCAACTGCTATCCTGTCTTGAGAAGTTTTCTCACATTGTAATGTTAGTCTTTTCAGTCTGCTCATTATTGAGGACAGTTATGCTACTTCTATCAAACTGTCCCCCTTCAAAAGTTTGTACACTTCACATCATTTATCTGTATCATTTGAACATAAGAGTGCATGTTGTGTCATATTTTTTGTTCTTATATATAAACTGATGCATATTGAGATTGCAGATGAGTTTCGACTCAAATTGGAAGTACCCATGACATATCAAAATTCTCGGTGGATTTTTACACTGGGTTCATTACCTGTTGGTTCTCCATATTTGGATACACTCATAAACACTGTTGGGGTATAGAGTACTCTCAAGCAATCTGTGACAAGTTGCGATGTTGGGTAGAACGCGCCTCGAGGACAGAAATTCGGGCCTTCAAATTTTATCAATTTTCTTCTGACCTACCACTTGTGGGGGCTCATTTTGAAGCTCTTGGTGAAAGAAAAGTTTTCACTGTCTTAGTTTTTCGAAAATCGAAAATTTTATTTTTTCCCATAGAGTTAACACAGGGATGGCGGCCATTCTGAATTTCAAATATCGAGAAATCGCAAGTTATTTGTCTCTCTAGTACCAAAGTTTGCACGGTGACCCCTGATTTTTATTCTTGCTTTGGTAAGAGAATGGTTGAAAGTTTCACTGAGGTAAGTTTGAGCAAAAGTTTAAGCCTTTCACTTTGAGGTGCATATTACCTTAAGGATTGTAACGGTTCAAGTATTAACTCAACGACACATAATTTGGGTCGAACTTGAAGTTTGTAAAGAGCTGGTCCACATCTCTGCCTTGGTGCCCACCCTTAAAGGGTTACACTACATGCCATTTCATCAAACAGACAAACACACATACACCAACACCCAGAGCATATGAAAAACCCACTTGTGGGCAGACTTACAAATACACAAAAACAAGCAAGCGTTTTTTTTGTTATACTTTACATTAATTATTTTGTACTTTATTTGCTTATTCAGAAGTAAACAACAAACATGACAAAATGTGGTAGGTAGTTATAGTGTACACTTCAAATACATCTGCCGTGAAGAATAATACAATTATGCTAAGAGGCAAATGCAATGCATGGTTTCTTTTCACTGTCAACATTAGCTAATACTAAAATCATGATTTTTAGTGATTCTTGCTTGAAGATTTTATCTACATCTAGGAAGGAGGGGGAGAAAGAGGGGCAGCCTCTCACCCTACCAAACCCCTGATATCTGTGTTGACAAATATCACTGACTAGGTTGAGCACGGGTTGGTTTTGTTGTTGTTGTTTTTGGCACAGTCTATACAAAGCCATATTGATGTGTGTTCTGGTTGTAGGGTTGAGTATTGTGACTTGATTGCTGGATACAATCAACACTGTTATACAGTCATAAAGGTTTTCCTGGAGTTTTTTCAAGTCCATTCTAATATATCTGTCAATCATTACCAACTTCAGCTGGTTCAATCATTTTTTTTGAAAGTGTTTAAAAACATTTTTTTTTTTTTCATTTTTCCACAGCATTACAGCCACAATCCACGATTAAAAAAGCCAACAACATACTTTTGGTTAGAGTTACTTTGTAAGTACTAGCAAACTTCTTTTGAACTCGCCCCCTTTTTCCAACTCAATTGCCTTCACTAATAATAAAAACCTGTTAAACAGAAAACTGAATACAGTAGTTTGTACACATACAATGTAATAAAATTCTTTTGGAAGGTGGGTGTATAAAGCGTTTTAACTAGAAACATTTGTACATTCCTATCCAGAGATTGTGCCAAGCGACTGAAATACTTTTTTTAAGCTGCTGATTCAGCTTATCATCCGGGTGAATCTCTACATTACGATATCTTCATTTTCAAACAAAATGTAGTCACTTTCAAAAGCATCTGTAGCTATGACGACTTCTCAAGACTATAAAACAAATTTCTGATTGGGTAATTTCAACTTCAATCATAATAATTGTACATTTTGGGGGGGAAAGACCAAAACAATACTGATTTGATGGCTATAACTATCATAGAAGTCTGGCACACTGATAATCTGGAGTCCCATGGTTACAATCAGCCCAAGAACTATCACACCAGGGTTAAGTGCAGGGGTTGGGAGAGAAGATGGGGGTGTTGTTAGTTGATTCAACGGCCTAAAGCTATTGCAACAAATAACCAATATTTGTTGGGGTCAATGTGCTACAGTGACTTTGTTAGTTGAGAGTGAACACAGGAGTCCCCTTGGTTGGACTTGTTGTGGCTCTTATGCTGTTGGTTATAATTTAATTGATTTGCCACGTGTATTTTGGTCACAAATTTGACCATACTGCTGTATAGAAAACTATACATGTGAAATACACTAGAATCTCCAAGATTGTACCAACAGTGGGGACTTCAAGGTCACTGCGCTACCTTCCCTGCAAAAATCACACACCTAGGTAACTGGGAATCTGGGATATCAAAGTACAAGACTCTCAGTTTTTGTTTTAAAGGAAAAAAAAATTATACTTTCACTGGATTATGCTAGAGACTCCAGATACACAGGGCTACACTGTCCTTGTGTGAACTTTGATAACAGTTATCACAAAAAATAATATGCATAGCTATTCAAAATTGTGGAATTTAACCCTTTCACCACCATGGTCTGGCCCAAATCCATTGTTTTCAATGGTTAAAGTGGACCTGTTCAGATGACATCGGGGTGAACAGGTTAAAACTTGTAAAAAACGTAATAAGAATAATCAGTGCTATATAGGATAGTTGGAAAACAACTTGATATCATCAAATCTTATTTAAACCTTTCGATATACAACCACATCTAATTTATGAAACTGACTTCAGCACAAGGTTATATCATACTTTATGAGTTCCCATTGACAAATTGTAAACAACGCTTCTTACGCAAGGTGTTTGGGGTTTGGCAAAGTTATAACAGCGTGGTTTTCTGAAGTAAGTTAGGGGGGATGAAAGGCAGGCAATTTTCAGAACAGTTTTCCTATCTCAAGTGCACTTTAGTCCATGGCAGTGAAATGTACATGACTTTAATTAATTTTATTACTGGATTCTGTTGCCCTCATAGTTTACAATGGAACCCAGTTGGCCATAATGCAATGCTTAGCAGACAAGTTGGTCAGAATTCTGAACACATTTATCATTTATTTTCAGTGAAAGAATGCAAATGTCCTGAAAGAATGACTTTTCTGTGATATACTGTTTTGTTGTTTTGATCCTTTTTTAAAAATTTGAGTGACTTGAAAAATTGTACCGCAGCAAAACCAGTTTGCTAAATTTACATCTAAAACCATGTTTCTTACAGCCTGAGAAAGAGAACGAAAAAGAAAACAAAACAATTGAACTGTGGAAAACCGGGCTTTTCACCCGGTGTGAGTATGTTTATCATTTGAGACTGGCATATTTTGAATGTAATATCTGACCGTTGGTTGACACCATTGGCAAACACCATTGGTTTTTGCAGCGCACTGAGGCCAACTGGCACAGGAAAAAAAAAGAAAATATATATATATATATTATGTAGAAGTGGTAATGAATAAAAATAAAAGGTATGAGGTATGTTTATGTAGAGGGCACTTCCACCAATCATTGAGGAATAACAAATTCTATAGATACAGTAAAATATGTACCAACTAATGGAATTAAAAACTTTTGAATAATAATAAAATTAATTGGATTTGTTCACTTTTTTGATAACATGTTATACAAAAATATTTTGAATTTATTAAAGGGCTTTTTTTTAAAAAAACAGGACAGACCAAACTGAATAATTCACAGTGTTACTATGATACAAAATACCACATAGGATTTGAAAAGCAACCGAAAATCTGACCTCAGACCGAGCAATTTTAAAATTGCACACAGAAAGTGCACAGTAAGAACTGCATACATACAAAATCCCGTATTTGCTAAAAATGGAACAAACTTTCATGTAATGTAATTACATTAAACCACAGGCAATACTTAGAAACTACAGGATTACACTTTTTGTCTTTGATATTTTTTTTGTTTGTTTGGTGGTTTTTTTGGTATAACTTGTCAGAGACTATTATTTATCTCTTGATAACGGTTGAACCTATGGAATTGGAATACGGAAACTGACTAAACACTTGTAACTAGATAAAATTCTTTTCTTTCTTAAATGACTTAACACAGTACCACAATTTATACACATTGTTCATAAACACATTGTAATGAGATTATGAAGTCTAAGACAGAAGGCTATTCGTTTGTCTTTAGGTATGTGGAAGGTTCCCCTATCTGATGGGAGGTTTCCAATGTTCATTTAAAAAATTTCTCCCGTTGACTGGCTGCTCTCAAGGTAATGCAAAAGCCTAAAAAGCCAAGTAATTGGTGCAAGTCTGTGATCTCCTACACAGACGTCATCATGGAAGCGGGACGATTTTCTTCGTATTCTGGTATCAGCGCCTCTCTCTCGATGCGTGGGGTTTGACCGCAGAGTCACAAGGTAGGTGCACACGGATAAAGACAAGGAAGGGTCCTCAAATATAATACAAAAGTCTATGAGTCACCAGGTCCTTGTCGCAGGCTTCCTTCTGAGGCTACTTTGCCTATTTTTCTCTGCTGCATTGCAGTCCATAGTGAAAATGCCTGTGCATTTGCATACAGTGTATTTGTGTTTGGGGGTTTCATCTAGCCATCTATCCAGATCCCATTTGCTGGCAAGCAATGGGTATGCTTGTTTTAGTTTGAATAGTGATCAAATGATCCAAGGTATTCCAATGCAGCCCTGTAGTTGAACTGATACTGATCCTGCAAAGAGTCAACAGAAAAAACGTGTCAGCAAATCTTGCCTATCACCACAACTTTAATGTACAAACATACAAAAATTGTACTATGACTGCGTGTCTTTGTAATTTTCCTTTCCACAACTTTTTTGACCATTGATTACTCATTCTCCTGGAAGAACCCTGAGTTTTCTGAAACACAAATCTGTTCAAATGATTTTAAGCCTGACTGATCAGGCTAAAACTTGTTTTGACCAGTTTGAGCCAGATTGAACCGGTTGGAACCAGTTTGTTGCACACCCATGAGGATACACGCGAGAGCCGCAACATGGCTTGATGTTCTCACCTCTGTTTGAACCATTGCCGGCCTTTGAGTCCTCAATGTCTTCACAGTTTGGTACATATCCACGACACCTTCGTATCTCATGCGCTCCAGAACAATGCTAAGAGAAATGAAGACTCCCGTCCTTCCGACGCCAGCACTGAAAAAATGTTGATATGTAAAAAGCAATCAATAACTGCATGATGAACTACTGTAAAACAATAGGCCCTACAGTTTCTAATTTTGTAACTCTTCGAGGTCACACTTTAGGAATGTCAAAGAAAAAAACGATTTTTTCACTCCGCTGTGAATTGAACCATGGTGCCATTTCAGTATTGCACACAAGACAGAGCACAGAAATGGATTTGCAAAATTCCACAGGAGTTATGTACTTGAACTGATCAAATGCATCCATGTTTTCGACTAAAACGTACCTGCAGTGAACTGTGATGGGGCCGTCTTGACCGAACTGTTCTTTCGTCTTATGTACTTGTCCAATGAAATCAATGAAGCCCTCACCAGATTTAGGTACACCCTGTTCCGGCCAGTCTGTGAATTGGAACTGTCGGATTGTTCTGGACTGACCATCCTACAGACAAAAACAAGGCCCAAATAAAGGTAGAAAATTAGCAGGGTGAGCTGTTAACAAAGTGCAAACTTCATAATAGAAGACTAATTGAGGGATGAACATGTATGAGTGGAAATCCATGTTTAAATAAATTCTTTTTTGTTCTATGAAATACACAGAGGTCATCAAAGTGAATGAAATACGGATCACAACTTTTCTCTAGAGATTTGCTGTACACTCCTGAGTTTTGATGGATACCTCTGACTTTTGTTTGGGAAAAGACAGAAACTTAGGTTTGAACTTAAGCTGAGAAACTGTTGGAGGACTGTCTAGATTTTTATGATCAGCCTATGCAAGTATTCATGAGTATTGGGGCTGAATCAGGTGGTCAATTAAAGGTCTTTTATTGATCATGATGGTTGACTTACTCTAGCATCTGTGACTTTGAACTCTCTAAGGATGTATTGGGGCATGTTGTATTCTGACATAGGGTCCACTACAAAGTATTGGTATCTAGCCGATCTCTCTGCTGGCCAATACTGATGACATTTCTCCTGCAGGAAATAAATAACAACAACGTTCAGAAAATTCTTCAGAAAAATCACATACAAGCTCTTGGCAAGGTATTTCATTTGTATCGGTCTTTACCTAACAAATGCTCAAATATTGTAAATTAAGACGGCTATTCCAATTAAACTTTGCAAAATCTGAAATCTGGCGTCCATTAGCAATCAGAAATTTTTTGTGCATAATTTGGTGTATGTAACGTACACACTTTATAACATACAGATATCTATGTCACATTCATGTACCGACCCAACCATTTATATACACCAAAGTCCACTCACCCTGCCCATCTCACGGAGTTTTGTCAACATAACAATAATTGTTGAATTGTGTTCCCAAAGCATCCTCCAGAAATCCTCTGTGGTTTCTGCAAGAGGGCCCTGTGTAGCGATGTAGGCATTCCTCTGACGATATCCCTGTAATTGAAAAGGGGACTGATCATGAAACATGCAACTCCTAAAGAGATTCATTATCAATGGATAGGTTGGTGATATATACTTTGCTTAATCCTGAGAATTAAAGGTATTTTTGTTCATTAAATAGTGTTTATGCAGATCAAAATCATCAACAAGAAAATGGCAAAAGAACTTTAGCAAAACCAAGAGTTCCTGAGGGTACCTTTGCAGGCCCTCTACAGGTCAAAATTTGAAAGGGACTTACGTCAATAAAGCTGGCGTTGATGTAATCGGAGCCATCAACTCCTCGGATTGGTTGAAGACACACTCTGGTTGACTCGTATGGCATGATATTCACCAAACGGTTTTTGAATTTGTTAGCAGGAAGATTTGCACTCACAAATCTTGAAGGCTGTGCTTTAGTGTTGGCAAGACGCTGTGTGAATGAAGAAAAAGTGAGAAATTTAGGATCACTTTTGGCATCTCATGGTCTGATCTTCTACATCACAACTGCTTCTTAAGAAATGATGATTTGCAAAAAATTGGCAATAACAAACAAAAATTCATAATTCGTTTTTCATGAGTTTTTGTTAGAAACCTCCAATGTTCAAGGTTGTTCAAACAACTTTGACTTACTTTGAATTCAAGTTCCATTCCTGTGACTGTTTCACCTTGCTCGGGTTGCGTGAGTTTCTGTATGTGTGCATAGAGATTACGAGCTGGGACCTCGGTGTTTCCACTCTGAACAGCTTCAAGGAGTGCATCGTGTATGAAGATGTACTGGTCCTCCGTCTGCACCATGTAGTTCCGCTGAGCTCTCAGGCACGTCACGTGGCCGTAGATATCCACGGTCTTCTCGTGTTTGATGCGTTCCAGCATCGAGTCAATCACGATGAATGCTCCTGTGCGGCCAACACCAGCACTGAGAATGCACAATCATTTTGGTGTCAACATCAAACAGTTAAAATGCTCAGTGCATACGCAAATGATGCACGCAGTACATCTGGCAAATCTCTCTGGCTTTTTGTAGGCTAATGATGCAAATATAAATTCAATTTCTGAACTTACAGATATGTACGTTGCAGATAAATTGAATCAGTTTATTGTTTTTTGCTGAAAATTTACTGATCATAAATCCAATTCTTGTTAAGATTACTCAATATAAATCCAACTATTTCACTTAATGGTTATTCTGTACGTGTCCTACCTGCAATGGGTGATGATTGGTCCAGCGTCCGGAGGATTGCAAGCTTTGACGCGTCTGAGGAAGGCCAGAACTGGGGTTGGATGCTCAGGTACACCATGATCAGGCCAGGCGGTGAATTGAAGTTGACGGATTTCACGTTTCTCACCAGAACGGTTCTGAAAATGAATAACAGAAGAAATTTGATCAGATGCAATACCTAGACTATGAATACCAACTGACAGATGTATGCACTGAACTATAAGATGGTCTCTGCAAACATGAATACACTTCAGAGTAGGATAAGGATACCCTTTGGTGTTTTCTGTGTCATTTTCTACATCTGAATAAAAGGAACTCTGGGGCTTGGTAGTGTTGTGCAGAAACTATCAGAATGTGGTTCAGTATTAATGTAGTTCACACTCATGATAATCACACTCAGTATGATTCTTGGATAGATCCTTTGCTTTGCCAAAACAACACTCCATTCTTTAGAGGTAGAAGCAAAGACAGTGGCAACCAACGTAAAGACTTAAAGTGCAGAATACTGCTGTAATAAATATAAAGATTTCTTACCCTAAGATTGGATATGACAAAGGTTCTAATGGTGTATGTGGCCAGTTCTGTTGTATCCAACAGCGTCACTTGGATGTAGCCATAGGTTTCCATTCCACGGGATGGCCAGTACTGATCACATTTCACACGGTTTCTCTCTTCAAGTTTGGTCATCATGACGATAGTGGCGGTGCGCTGGTCCCACACCATGCGCCAAAAGTCTGCGATAGTTTCAGGTAGAGGGCCCTGTGTTGCGATATACGCATTCTGCTTGCGGTAGCCGTCGCAGTAGTTAGCATTGGTGTAGTCACTGCCAGTTTGACCATCGACGGGCGTCAGTACCACTCTAGAGTGGTCATAGGCGATAACATTTGCATAACGGTTCTTGGGCTTGTTATAGTCCAAGTTGGAATGGTCCCAAGTGAACTGCTGGCCAGGCTCAATGGACTATACAGTGGACAAGACAAGACCATCATACATTAGTAAGCAACTCCCAACATACTGTAATGGCATGTTCATCATGATTGGCTAGACAAAAATAAAATCACTTGTCCTCTACATCAATAACCATACGGCAAATCTCTTACTTAAAATTACAAACCCAAAAGTGCCCTTACTTCATATTCCTGAGAAAACTTGAGATTGTCGTTTGCCTTGAGTCTTTCAATGTGCTCCGATAGTTCACTGACTGGGATTGGTGGGTGAGACATCATAGCTACGAATGGAATAAAAAAGATGACACTCGGTTCACAACTAATGACAACATTGTCTTCAAAAATTTCTGACATGATACATCTGCGTAAAGTATTAATGTAACCATAACTTCTTGCTATTGCTTTCTCGAGAGGACCAAGTCGTGATTTTATTCATGAAGGTTACTTGCTTCTAGTAAAGCATTGCAGACTAAACAGTACAGGCTAGCTTGCTCTGTTTCTGTTTTTGCACATCTGTCTTTGTATGCGCGAGTAGATTGATGAAGTACTCACCGGCTGTCTGGAAGTTCATTCTTCTCATTTCTACTGGATCCGAAGGATGAGGAGGTGCTTCTTGTTTTTCCTTTGGAGTTGGGGCATGTCGCCTCCTGCCATGGAAAACACACACATAGTAGATTGTGAATGTCTATCAGGACTAGGAACATGGCAACTACCAAACATCACCCAAAACTTTGGTATTTGTGCGGATATCAACAGACAGCTGCTTTTATTTTAGTAAAACATTTTTTTTTGCCATATTACATGTTACAGAAGAACAACAGGTTCTGTGTTTCTGAATAAAAACTTCTGGTTAAGAAAAGGAAAGATTCTACTTTTTGCAAACACTTAACAATCCACTGCTACTGGTGAGGCTGGGAAAGGGGAGAAGGGCGCATGAGGGGATTTCAAACCTCACAGCAAAATTACTACACTTGTTTTTAATCACTCTTCAATGGTACAACACTCCAAACTGCATGGGTTCTAACTCTAAGCTCTCTGCAAGTTCAGGGAATACTACATTTACTACCATCTACACTTGGGTTGCTTTTTTGTTATGATTTTCAACAAATGAATCTTGAATGTCCTACTCTGCTATAAATATGCACATATACGATAACAGAAGCAGCTGCCACACTGTTGTAAAGAGGACACAGTGTTGTATCCACAAATTCAGAAATTTCCACATGGGGTGAAAATATCACTTCAAGGTACCTTTCAAACGCTGGTGGGTCTCTCCGTCTGCTTGTTTGTGCACGACAACTAGGACCATCAATGATTTGATGGTGATTGCTAGGTTTTGGCAGCAGTAAAGAGAGATTTTCAGGAGTTTTAACGACAATTCTCTGTCTTCAGTTTTGAAGATTGAGTTGGAAAACTGGGAACTAGCACTAGAACTGCCATAGGGATGTGGGCAGGTCATATGGATCATGATGTAGTATTTCTATGACTTTCTACCACAGTAGCAAAAGGTAGGGGAATGACACATGACCATAGCAGTCTGTAGGATTGAAAATGTTTATTTCATACGCTACGATATGGATTGCCGGGTGACAAAAACTTGGCAGCAGAAGTGGCATGCAACTTTCAAGCTTACAGAACAGACTTAAGCAAAAGTTTCTTCTAGATGGTAATACATAAGGTAAAAAAATATGGCATTTCATCAAAGTCTTATGATGGCATGCAGATGGTTAAATTTGATGTAAACAGTGCACACAAGTTTTGGATTTAGGGAACAGTGTTTAAGCTTACCGTCTAACGAACAGGAAGATGACCACAATTATGATGACCACAACGATGGCACCAATGACCGGGGCGATGATATAGGCAATCTTTCCATCCTTGGGAGCTGCAGTAGTTGATATCACAGCGGATGCCTTGCTTGCTTTTGATGGTTCACTAAATTGGGATGTTGAAAACTTTTCCTGCGAGAAAATTGATGTGTTTTATATGTATAAATTAATCAATATATTAATTAATGTATTGGTGCATTCAGTGTATAAGGAGTTCTGATCTTGTTTTCATGTCCTATATTTTCACCAAGAAGAAGCTGCCTTCAGACACACATCAGACCGACAGCACTTTTGAGTCTTCCATCCCCATAATTGTATCAGTCAGTCCAATCAATACAGAGAAAACAGAAGTTATCAAAAAGCAGAGCCCAAGTATTCACATATAAAAAGGGACATGGTGAACTTTGCTGTACCCTCCCGACCAAACACCATTCTGAATAACACAGTTGACAGTCTCAGAACATATATATCCCCACACACACGTGTATACAGCTACTCAAGAGCACACAGATACACACTCCTTCCCTCAGCCAAAGCCACTGCTCGAAGCACAACATAATGATATTTATGCTGAGTATATTATTGAATATTGTTTTGCTTAGCACATTTGAGGACGACTCTATGTCAGTGGAGAAAACTCATACATCTAAGATCGTGCACATCATATTAACATGGATACGCATACAGATATACACATACAAAGAGATCCATCTCCAAATGCCTTACCTCATTCTCATCAACAACACAGGCTGCAACAAAGAACACATAATGTTGTCCCTTCACCAGTGGTTTATTGAGGTAGCCATTAACTGTCCTGCCATCACCGATAACTAACATGTTCTCCTGGTTGTCTTGCAACTCATCAGCCATAACTTTCATCGCTATGTACGCTGGAGAATCGTCAGAATCAATGTCGCGTGTCTTACGCAGCATGGCCACAATGACGTTACGCCTGCGTCGATCCGCAGCATTGATGTAGAGATCATTGAGGTAGTCATCTGGGCTCTTGGTGAGGATTGGTTGACCATTGCTATCTACTTCACAGGGGACTACCACAACCAGGTAGAAACTGTAATAAAATTGTTCAAACACATTTGTTGTGAGTGTTGTTGTATTGTACCAGCTATTGTTCTCAACAAACTAGTTTATCAAGCAAATTCCTTGATCTATTTTTAGACGCATTCAAACTAAAGTTTTACACATTAGTGGCTTTGTTCCAACTTGTTCTGACAAAACTTGGTACATATGCCATTAAGTATTACAGACACCTGTCACTTTTCTATCTTCCCTGTTTTCCTCTAAAATCCTCTCCCCTCACCAGTCCATGTTTCATTGCTGTTCCCTTCGGCAAGAAACACGGGGAGAGAGTATTGCAAAGTGCTACTTACTCTATTTCACCATTCTCATTGGACCCTGGCACCATTCTCAGTGGAATAGTATTGTCAGTGATCTTGGTTGTCTACGACCGATGGTTTATCCATGTCAGGCGGTGCTACAGGAAAGAGGACAGATTTACATTCTGGTTTATATACAACACAGGCAAGTATGTTCATAAATGGACACAACCATTTGTATTCTCTTTTGTGGCGTGTCGTAATCACAAGAAGTATTTTCAGTGAGGTGTCAAACTTATTCAAGTTCCCATACATTAAACAAAACTGTTAGTTTTGAAGTTTGCAGTCTGATAGACTTTGGATATAAAGTGCTTCTTACATATACACAGTTTGATTTCAAAACAACTCATACAATTACATCTACCAAACTTCACTATACATCTTCATTTCAAAGAATATGTCAACACGACTGCAGCGGATATTCAAAGTCATCGACATCGTGGAGGGCACAAAATAATGTACTCAACGACAAAACAAATCTATTAGATTTCATAATTGTACGTCCTACCCCTTTTTCACTACTATTCTTTGGCCTCACTGCATTGTCCACAGTGATGAGTATGGACCCAAGTACTTGGGAATAGGGATGACAGGGTTGCAAGAGTTAGTATTACAGTTTGTGAGTATCATTCATTAACCCTTTCATAGGAATGCTTGGGTCCAAACCCATTATTGTTAATGGTAGTTGAGGACCTGTTTACAGGGAGTAGGGGGGAAACAGGTTAATTTTTACTCACCACCTAACTTGGTGGCTTTTGTGATGGTGGTGGGGTCGCTCTTCTCTTCGCCGGGATCAGTGACTGCGACCACGCTGAACTTGTAGACAGTGTTGGGGCGCAATCCCGCGAGGATGATGTGTGTATCTTCAGTACTGTAGCGGTGTCCACTCTGGTTTGGCGTGAATGTAACCTACAACGCAAAATTAACACACTCACAGAGTTGGTGACTACAACACACACGGCTTTCAGGGACTAACATTTCTTTTCACAGCGAGATAGTGTGTGGAAATACCTCTACTATCTTAACAAAGGATAAAACCTAAAAGATATAGAAACATACCTCGTATCTCTTGATGACTGCATTGTTCAGAAGACGTGGTGGGTCCCACTCCAGCTTCATCTTGTTTTCCATAACTTCGGTCGCCTGCAGCTTCTGGGGTGAACCTGCTGTAGTAAGAAACAGACATACAACATTTATTGCACCGCCCCAGGATGCCCCGAAAAGAAAGACGTCTGTGATTGTCATGGTTTGTCGAGGGAGACAGGAACACTGAACAGCCTATGAAAACCATCTGTGTTGTAGTCAATAACTCTTTTACAAGTATGTTAATGTTGTGGTCTGGGTTACATTCATACCAAACCTGAGCAAACACATCTACAGTGCTAAAGATACACACCATCCTTGCAGGACTGTGCCCTTAACACAATCTGGGAGTTCAGTATTCACCATCACAGACAAGTTAGGCGGTAATTAAAACTTTGGTCTCTGTGTCATTCTCTGATGCCAGCTCAAAAAAATACTTACGTTTTACAGCAGTGGTTTGCAATTGCATATTCTGTGACACTGGTGAGTGACCTTCACTGGATCGGGCAGAGACCTTGAAGGTGTAGGTGGTCAGAGGTTCCAGGCCGGTAACCGACGTCTCCAACTGAGGCCCAGTTTCCACAGTTTGCCACCTGCCGATGGGCTGGGAGGCATCCTTGGTGTAGTATACGGTGTAGCCAGTGATGTGGCCCCGGGTTTCTGTCGGTGCCAGCCACTTCAGAGAGATAGTGTTTGGTCCTAGGGCAAAACCTGATTCAAATACTGGTGCATCTGCAGGAGCTGGTTACAAATAAAATAAAATAACGCTTGATTTTTAGCCTGCAAACAGAACTCAATCACATATCAACAGAAGCACATAGACAGACAACTCGTGCAATTTGTGCAAACACAGATATACAGATGGTTCAAGTCATGTTCAAATGCACAAAAATTCAGAAAAGCTATGGATGTCAAGCAGACAGACAGACAGACATCCAAATCTGCTATGTGCATTCTTTATATGTCATCTAACTAGTATCTATAAGCTACCTGGTATTCATTATACACACACTGAACAATCTTTGTCTATAATTCCTTTTTAAAATACCCTTCTTTCGCACATCTCTCCACGACAGACTTTTTGAACTTACGGGCACTAAGCGTCCTCTCTTCAACTTCCCTGCTGAAGGCTCCACTACCAACAGAGGTGTAGGCCTGGACTTGGAATACGTATTCAGTGTTTGGTTGCAGCTGTGTCACTGTCATGTCGTTCTTGTTGGTGTCGTTCACCTTCTTGCCGCGGACGTTCTGTGAAGACCTCTCGTAGTAGCGCACAGTGTACTTAACGATGGTGCCGCCTCGCTGTTCAAAGGCTGGTGGGTCCCACCTCAGTTTGATGGCTGTGGGGCTCAAAGCTTGTGCAGTGACATTTTCTGGGGGACCCTGAGGGGCTGCATAAACAAGGGGGAAAAATAAATTGTTATTTGTGTATCAGTCTCACCCCATATGTTGTTGATGGGCGCCTTGGTGCCTATTGCCAAGACTGAAACTGCAATGCGCCGGTGCATCCTTCCAAAAAGTAACTCACAATGGACACTTCTAAACGTCGACACAACATTACTGTACTAGATCCAACGTGAATGTATCCCGGAAAATGGTTCACATTTGGTAGAGAGATTGTTGATGTATGGTCTTCATGAATGGAGAGATAAGCTCACCTGTTTCTGGTGTACTGATTTCTGCAGTGGCTTCCTCTCCATATCCAACATTGTTACTGGCAGAAACTTTAAAGATGTAGTCAACTCCATTCGCTGTCATAAGATGAAAAGTTGAGATTTAAACTTAAGTTCTCTGGTGGTAGTAGTTGTGTTATTTGTAAGAGGAAATGTGATGACATCAACGAATTGCAAGTAATTTCAATTACTCTGTAGTTTTTTGAAGATGATAAGGCAAAACAGCACATGTACCTTGTCCTTGCAGTCACTTGAAGGTTGTCTGGGATAATGAAAGAGTTGCATCTGTATTCTTTCAAACCACTCACTTTTTCCCTTAACATAGGTTACACTTCACTGTCTAAAAGAATTAGATTGGGCCAAAAGCTCAGTGAAGAAAACGTAGAGGGTCAAAACATCCTCAGATATGTGAAGCGCTTATTGTGTGGACTTGTCTTGTAGTTATGTACATTTATGACATGGAAACTCCCTTCTCCTGAAAAACAAATTTCTGTTTGTAGCAAAACTACTGCCACTGACCTAATCGAGTGAACTGGAACTCCATCTCGCCAGACTGTGTTTCTGATTTTTTCATGGGAGCCGATCTATCTTTGGGTCCCCACATCACTTTATAGCCTTTAACTTGACCATGTGTCTGCGTTGGTCTCTGCCACGTTGCATAATATGAGCTGCCATCTTGCCGGACTGTAAACCCTAATGGTTTGCTTGGCACTGAAAGAGTACATCCAAAAATGTCAATATCCAAAGGCACAGTAAAATTTTAGTCCCTTTCGCCCACTATTGTATCATAAGCATGATACAATAGGGCTGATTTTTGAAAATTTGGGTCAGAAGACATTCAACCTTTGAAACCTGTTCCTGGGTTAATCCCGGAATGATGCCATAGGTCATGAGGGATTGTGTTGTCAGGGGGTTCCTTGGGTTAGTATAATTAATTGCACAGTATCTTCCAGAGGCCTACCTGCTCCCTGAGTGTGTACAAGCTTCGGTCTGCTTCTCTCTCCGTCACCTTTGATGGTATAGGCACTGATCTCCACCTGGTATGAAGTGTCGGGTTTCAAGTCAGCAATGACCCTCTCCTGTTTGATCAGAGGAAAAATTGAGAGTTATTATTGATAATGTGTGACTGACCGTGATGCATATGTCTTTTTTAAAGTACTCCATGCTTTCAGCAGATTATCAGAAATCCAAAAAAAAATTAACACGTTTAACTAGTTCACCCCCTCACCCAACTGTCCCCCTGTGGTTTGGCACATCTGGTGATAGCAAACACGCCGTTACCACCATACAGGGGAACTGGAGTGGCACGAGGTGTGTGTTGCTAGTTAGTGTTTTAGAGATTAACTTCAGGCATTTATCGGAGATGGAGTAAGTGTTAGGGTCATCTATCGCATTATCAGAGCCATCACCCCATCCTTTGTTACACCCGCCACCAATCAGAACACGGTATGGGCTCATCCAACACTCACAGTGCTCCTTTTGTTGTGTCCAGAAGACAACGATATTGTCAAGAAGTTTCGGAATACCATATGAACAGGAAATCAAAGGTTATGAAACAACACTTTAACACAATGCAAATACTTTTTGAGTATCTTTTAATACAAACACTTTTCAAGTATCTTTTATTCATTGTACAAACTTATTTTTAAACTTTTTGGCCAGGGTAATTTCTGTTTCAGTTTACATGGAGTACTTTATGACACATATCTGCTATTGTATCTACAATTACACCATCACATCACTACCTGGAATCCCAATGGCATGCTGTGGTTGTGAATTCATTCACCCACAATCACGGTGTATGTACGCACGTACTCTCTCTACTCATCCCCTACACGTCACAATGAAACACGTAAAAACCTCCACCTACACCTAAAACGTGCACACAAATGCAACCACACGAGATCAAATGTCAAGAATCTCCCCTTCTAAGCACACATCCTATTTCAAGTACAACACAGTCTAACAACCCGATGGAGATAATGACAGCTTCTGCTTGTACACTACACCTGAGTATACAGTGGACAACTATCGTACACTACACAGAGGTTCTATGCTATGCACATTATGTCGTACACCGACTCTAACAACATGTAACCATATACCTGTTCAATACTTTGCGACCCTATCAAACCCCAAATCCCTGTGAAATGGAATGAACCAATACAAGGACAATGGGTTATTCCATGACACAGGGGAGGCAAAGGGTTCAGCATGGGGGTCGCAACGTAACTACACCTATACCATCCATGCTGTTGTATACTCCTGTAAGCATGCCTTTACCATCACATGCATTATAATTATTAAATTTTCATCCTGGAAAAAAGGCAGTAGACAGGACAGGGAGAGGGGAAAGAAATATATTCTACTTTATAGAAAGGATGATTAAAAAAAGGCAAAAAAAGATTGGAAAGAGAAAGAGAAGGGGTACCTGACGGGCAGAGTAGTCAACCTCCTTTGTACGGGTAACAAGAGAGACAAACACACGGGTAAGATTGAGTATCCATCAGATTCGATAAAAAAATACGAAAATAATACATTGCGAAGAAATACACACAGGAAGATACAGAAAAAGCAGCTCCCTGCTGTAAGCTACATTAACGAAGATAAAAGCATTAACTTTCTCTGCAGGGCTTGAAATATTCAGCCAAATGAGAGACTTTACAATACCGATATTACAATGTTTAGCACGTGATTTCGCCGATGATTACTGTAATCCTGCAACACGGCTTGCATTTCTTGGTATTTGCTGTGGGATGAATTTTTCAAGCCATGCAGAATGGAAATTTTGAAATGTGTTCCACATCCATATTAACATGTTAGATTCAATCTTTTACATTAAATTTTATTTGTTTAAATTTGTTTTCCTTTTTTTTGCTCATTAGAAAGTTTCATCTTCAGAAAATGCTGCTTTAAATTTACATAAACATTGGCATACCATTTATGGATGAATTATTTATTAGGTGGAACGATATTACTTGTGTAAGCCTAATGCGTACTTACAGTAAGCCAAACTCATCTTAGTCAGCCATACGTTGATATGTTTGTACTTTATGGGGAGTGGAACGACAAGTTACATACAATCATTAAAGAAGTTCAAAACTTGCACATAAAAACAGCTGTAAAGATTGAAGAAGGCAAATTTTAAGTAGTTGTGTTAATCTTTCAGAACTTGAAGCAAAGTTAAATATTTAAAAAATATTAAGCTTTATCAATAATGCCACAGATAACCTACCTCATCAGACATAACATCCACCATCTTTGGCTGTCCAATAGGCTCATCATTGTCTGACAGCTCCTGACAGAAGATCTGGTAGCCACGTATCCTGCCGTTGCGTCGACTGGCAGAGGGCGCTCTCCATTTGATGTGGATAGCAGTGGAGTTGAGGGCCCTGACT
Organism: Ptychodera flava; assembly: GCF_041260155.1. Lineage (NCBI taxonomy): Eukaryota > Metazoa > Hemichordata > Enteropneusta > Ptychoderidae > Ptychodera > Ptychodera flava. Next base: position 13,692,971 of record NC_091935.1, read on the forward strand.
TCGATTTTCTTCGGTGCACCATCAGGAACTGTTACAATGGTAGAGAGCAAAAGACAATGACAAACTTAACTTAGGCTGCACATACATGGCAATCCGCATGTCATTCTTGAAATGAGATACACTGACAGCCAGAAGCTCAACCAAACTTATTTTGAGTGGCATGTTTTTCAAGATATGCGTACACACTAAGCACTAAATGACCAACTATGCTGTCATTCTCTGAGTACATGTTCATGACAAAGATATTCATCTCTTGAAAGCATGAGAAGTCAATCCAGGACATGAATTAGAAGCACGAGATGGTTTTTGTCAATGTCATGTCATATTACTTTCACCCTGAGAATATAACAGTGAACTCTGCAGGTAGGTACACAGAATATACAGAGTTATGTCAGTAAGTCTTTGGCACAATTTTGTGTGCTACAGTGGATAAAAATATACTGCAGAAATTCCATAGAATTTGGACAGATTCGATTACTGCAACAGTTCAGTTGTCTTAGTAATATCACAATCGACTCAATGTTATAAAATGACAAATTGAGTAAACACAGTTTTGAAAATCATGTTCTGAAAGAGACTGTTTCACATGTGCATTTGAATGTAGTGGGAGCAAACCATGTTCTTTCTACGCACTTGTACAGTGTCTCTACATCAAACTTTTGTCTGTGTACAGAAAGAATGGGATGATGCAATGTTCATCTATGGACTACACATTGTGGGGTTCTACAACAGTCAGTGTAACCTGTGTTTTGTGTATTTGGAGTGTCGGTGTAGCAAACCTACAGAGATTAGTGGTCAAGGCAAGTTCTAAATATCCTACAGTACTTGAGATTAGTAGCGATGATATCAACTTGTGTTATTAACCTAGCCTTTAGCAGATGATTCATGTTAGATTGTCGATGATGCAGTTGTTGACAAATGCAAAACAACATGGCAAATGGTTTTTTTTTTTTGTTAACATTGCAAGCATGGCAGTAGGTCAGGATGCAGTAAGCAGGCAGTAGTTACCAGTGATGCGAAGCTACGCACACACACAAACTAACCTGAATCTAACAAACCTACAAAGCGTGCAGCATTTCACGTGTAGAAACAGTTCAATGACCCCCCCACCACCCTTTCCATGTTCCACTTTGTATTTACATACCATCTTCATCAGTGCGCACAATTATCGGCTCAGACGCTGGGCCATCGCCAACTATTGTGCTTGCAACCATCCAAATCCTGTACTGTGTCCATTTCTCGAGGTCTTGCAGGGTGGAAGAGCGAGCGCTGGAGCTAACTTCAATTGTGTGGACAGCGTCGATGGTTTCGCGAGAGAGGGCGTCACTGGCATCACTGCCCTCATCATAGGTCTCATCAAGAATCATGTTGTAGTAGATCTCGTAGCCCGTTATAACTCCATTTTGTTGGGAAGCAGGCGGGGGTGCCCAGTGGATCTGAATACTGGTCGAGTCCAGGAATTCCCCACGGACGTTCTGAGGGGGAGCATCAGGGACTGAGGGGGCACAACAAAAAAACACACAAAAAATCAAAATTGCAAAAGAAAAGTAAATATGCAAAAAACGGTGAAGCAAGGATGTACAAGATACATACGAGACAAAGGATATTGTTCACAGTATCTAGAAAGACATGCCGATGTAAATTTTATGAAATGCGACAGCAAAAAAAATTGCTATTACACACGATGAAATATTGCCAAGTGGTTGAAAGCGTACAAAGTTTTTACCGGCACAGGTTTCACTATGGGTAATAACAGCGAATTGCAATTTTGTTACACAGGTGTGCTCTACAACCAGACAAAGTGTGCCTGCCAGCGGTACCTATTGGGTGGGGACCTGTGCAACCATGCAACAAAGAGTGAGAAATGGAGGTTTTGATGATATATCCGGCAACTAATCTATATTTACTCTGTTGGGGCAAACTGGGCTTATTATGTGAGTGAGAAAGAATACTAGAACAGGTTGAGGTAGTTCCTAAGCTCATGCAGATAATAATGGATAAAAACATTCAAAGATGACGGTGTCGAAATCTGGGGTGCCCGGTGAAGCACACATGATTCGGTGCACAGAATTTTAATTAACAAAGGCTTGCAGGGGTTGTATTAAAATACTCAAAAAAAAGTAATTCAAAAATAACAGAAATCAAGACAAAAAATAAATAAAATAAATAAGAGTAAAAGAACTTTGCTAACAGAGCTTAACACAACGGGGGAAACTGGGAACCCCTCCAGTTGGAGTCAGATGGAAGACTTTGTGAGATGTGTTCCATGACTTCTTGCCGTTGAGTTGACAGCTTTGTTTTGGTTTGTATTATTTTCCCGTCCACCACGGAAACGAAATCAGGATAGACATTGCAGCTGAAGACCCCAGGGACATACCTTTGAAAAGCACCTTGTAAAGAAACGACATACTCTATGCCTAATACAACACAACGTCACTGAGCAACCAAATCACGATGCCATTTTTTGTCACCCTTCTTTTGGTGTGTACTTACCTTGTTACTTTTAGGACAATTTTGATCGATACCAGTTTGCCCAACAATAAAAATGTCTTTCATGCAAAAAAACAGGTACTTTATTTCCCTGTCTTTTCTCTCTCTCTGTCTCTCTCTCTTTTTTTATTGGCTTAGATGTACTATGCAGCGTTAAGGCATGACTACGTATACGATGAAGGGCGTTGTGCATGCATGGATGTAGAAATTCAGAAAAACCAGAACGATTTCAACTCAAAATCTGCAGGCTTGGGGAATTCAGCCATGCTTGGACACTGGGGGGCATACAACACAGATGTTTGCTGGATCTTATCTCCATGACTGAAAGAGTACATTCACATGCTTGCAGCGCTCCATTGCAATGCACATTACACGTTAAATATTCAACATTCATGATGTAGTCTGATGTCAGCAGCAGACCTTGAACTTGTAGTGTGACTAACCCAAAGATCTTCTTCAGTGATGTGTTATAACGGATTTGTATTCATTTCCTCCTAAAACCTTGGAGAAAAAGCTCGTAAATTTGTTTGTTTTCCCTAGAATTTTGTAAGTTTTCCTTGTCTGTGTCCTATGTTGGTACTATTTCTCCAGCTCTGCATGCAACAGCCATCCTTTCATGGTATTTCAAAAATACTTATTGTGTATATTTGTGAACTTGATTGCCAAATGCTTACCTGCTTGCCGAGTTCTGACCGATATTACAGACGTACTGACGCCAAGACCACGTTCTGTGCGAGCTGCCAGTCTGATCTTGTACAACGTGTTGGCTCGGAGGTTGCGTATTTGGTGGGTATTGACGGCAGTGAGCGTATCATGTTCGTTGATCTCGCCATCCGAACTATTGTAGTAGAGCTCGTAGGCTGTTATGCTGTCCTCAGCGTGACTTGGAGCAGCCCAGTTTAGCTGAATTGCGGTAGGAGAAATGGCCTCACCTCGGAAATCCAAAGGTTGGCTGGGAACTGTTAAAATAATTGTCACGGTTATAGCAATATCATAGATGACTCAAGCTACATTTTTACACAGGATTCTTACGCTTATTAAAAATTTGATCACTTCATCATTGCTTTCCTCCTTGACTATTTTATCCTTCATTACATATTCTTGGAAGAGTTTTTTCCCAACATAAAATTGCCATTTGTATGAAAGTATTTGTTATTTCTAACACCTGTACTACATTTAATATAGTTTTCATTAATACTTGCCTCCTTGCTGGGTTTTCACTTTAACTATCGGCGACAGGGGTCCCTCTCCGACAGCAGTCAATGCCGACACACGAATGGAATACGTAGTCAAGGTGACAAGATCACTGATTGTTGTCAAATGGCCGGTGTCTACGTTGTGTATATCCCACGATGAGACTAGCTGGCTGGGGAATCGGGTGTAGTATACACGATAACTGCGGATTTGACCGTTGGGAATTTCTGGCTGGAGCCACTGGATTAAGATGGTGCTCGAACTCAAGGGTCTGGCTTGGACGTCTCGAGGCGCCGTTTGCGGTACTAGAAGTTGAAATTTGCACAGTTGCATTTCCGATTACAACGGATCAATAATCTTGTTAGAAGATTGCATCAAATTCTCCATTTACAAGTAGTCCAGAATGATAATTTCACCTCTCTTTGCTCACACTAAACCCTTCAACTGAGTGTATCCAATTCCTTTTCTCAACATATACAGTGAACCAGTTCTACTTCATGACAGAATGACATTTCACTAGCATGGTTACAGAAATGTAAGATACTAGTATATTTGGCAAAGTGAATGATAAAAACTGATAAGACTTACCTAGTTCTCCAGTGGTGGCGGTGCTCCCCTCACTTGGGTCACCTTGGCCAATGTTATTGACGGCAGAGACTTTGAACTCATACTCAGAGTACGGCTGCAGGTTTTCAACTGTGTATGTAGTGCTTGTGATATCAGATATCTCCGTATAACTTCCGGATGAGAACTTCAATTTATAGTGTACTACGTAGGACAATACGGGATCAACGTTTCCAGAATTCCAGTGCAACCTGACCGATGTCGCTGAGATGTCGCTGACCTGAGGTATCGTCGGTGGCCTTGGGAGTGCTATCATCAAAACACAAGTATCTGAATAAGTTGGTTGTTTCTATCCTGCATACACCCCTACTTTAAAGTATTAAGGTCTAATGATCCTAAAAATACAAATGGATGATACCACAGCTTCTTGACCTGAGGGGAACATGTTAAATCATGTTGAAAGCATAAAGCTCTCATGTTCATCAGTTTCTTCACAGTTTGTATTTTTAAACCAAAAATTATTATTACCTTTTACAGTAACTTTGACAGAAGTCTCGATGGTCCCCAGTGTGCTTGTAGCAATGCATGTGTAATTTGCAGTCTCTTGTACATTGGTCAGCTCCAGGACGTTTCGGCCAAGTGGCAGGTCGTCCTCGTCTTCCAGGTCCAAGCCTTCTTTCATCCACTTGACGTAGGGCAGGGGTGAGCCAGCTGCCACGCACGTCAGGGAAACGCTTCCTCCTGGCATCACTTCTTGGTCTCGTGGTTTGATGGTGAACTGGGGGGCAACGCGACGAACTGTGGCACGTAGAATGCAGAAAAGAGGAATTTTAAAGACAGGGGTACGGGGATGCATGATAGGGTCCATACCTTGCTGAACTGAAAATCCTGAACAACAGAACATCTTGAAATCCATTCTTTGAAAATCATGCCGTGTTGTACGGAGGCTCTGTCTTTACCCATCACTATGCAGATAGTGGAATGACAGACTAGCCAGGATTAGCTTTGATTCCTAACACTACTGTATACCCTAGACAAGGAGATGTGGTGTAAAGATAAAATGTACTTCTATAAAGACTTCGATTCCTTGATTCAAGTAGATACAGAAACTGCCTCTTCTCAGTGACAAGACAGTGATAGTGAGAAAATTTACATGGGTGCACTCTGTGAAGATATTGTGAGGTGGAATTTAATACATACCTCTTACAAAGAGATTGGCAGCCGCGGAATACCTTGTTCCGGCTCGATTTGATGCGATACACTGGTATTTTCCTTGGTCACTCTCAGCAGCGTTTTCAATCCGAAGGGTTCCTATGGATAAGGGGTTGAATGGTATCGGGAGAAAAAGCTTGATGAATACACACATTCTTCATTGATCCTTGTCTTGATAACAACACTTGGACAGGATCAAATAAAACCAACAAGTGGCACGTAATGGCATGCATTTGTGCTTTAAAACACAACATGCATTAGGGTCAACCCTAGGCGGTATCCTCAACCCAGTCAAAATTTAGCAAGATTCAGCCATTTTTGCATAACATATTTACACTGTATCTTCTTGTAGGCCCTCTCTCTCTCTCATGTTTTTCTCTGACCGAAACAAATCTGATTCACTTCACATAACACTTGGAAAAATTTCACATTTTCAGTTTATTTGGTTGTTTTTCTCATTTCAGTTATTCTTCAGATGTACTTCCTATAAAATTCATCCCCCCAGCTGCTGTGTTGGCTCAAAGCTTGCTAAATTTTGCCACAATGGTGGGAACCCAAAATATCTACATTTAAAAAAGTTTTACTGAAACAGAAAGTAAATAGAAACGCACATGATTCATGCAAAAATAAAAGAGACGCATGATTAACTTCAGAATGTGACAAAAGCCTCACGAAAGCATTAATCAAAGACTTGGTCAGAATAAATTTAATTGTAGATGAGTTTTATATAATATCTTTAATATCTTTATATATATAGAGTAAGAATGACGGAGAAAGTTCTTGGGGTGTTACCATGTTGGGAACGTTTTTTTGACGTCCCAACGCATGCAACACAACACCAATTTACCTCTTGGGTACTGTCGAATGGCTAAAGAGAAGCAGGCAACATGGTAATGATAAAAATGAGAATGTAAGAGCAATATTAGTAGGATGGATGGGACTAAGCAGAGTGCAACCCCTCCAGAGGCAGACCCTTCACACCCCTGCAACAAAAGTTGACGCTTCCACCGAGATAAGAGGGCACCTTAATATCCATGGACTGAGTAGAGATGAATGCTACACTATTTCAAATCATATAGACTGGTTGTAAGTCTAAAAGTTTTCCTGCTAACTCTACCACAAATTCACAATATCTAGTTATTAGAAGCATTTGTGAATTCAAATGTTCCAATAACTAACACCAACACAGAACAAGACATACAGGACGAACACTCAGAACTACCTTCCTAAATTGTACTAGTACCTGAATCCAATATTGACTCTGTGATTTTGAGTAACTGATGTCAGATTTCACAGTCAACATATATTAAGATCATGAACATGTGGGTTGTTTGGGGCAAAGCTTCCTCCAAAAAAAAACCTGAAGTATGATTGGTTTTAGTTTTTCTTTTTAATTCTTTATTTGCCGTTTTGCGATGACAAAGGACAGCAGCTCAAAAGCAACCAACGTGCGTACAGGATCCTATGAAGCAATCAATTCATCTAGTTACTGTGGTACCTAAACCATGGCAATACAACTCATGAATAACTGAAATATTGATTCACTTAAATTGCCAAGAAGAGGATGGTTCCTGTCGCATTTACTTCCAATTTTCCACAAACTCACCGTTTCTCCTGAACATCAACTAGCACTTCAATAAGTAGCTAAGCTTCAGCACCTGAATGGAAATGTATCAGCAATTTGGCTTGCATTTTTTAAGTTTTCTGAACTTTGGAACTGCTGTCCTGGAAGTAGAAATCCCGCACTGCTGATTATCCACATTGTCTTACCTCCTTCTAGTTGTGAAATCCTTTCATCGGTCATATCCACTGGTACGTACTCCTTCAACCATGTTATATCTGGCTCTGGGTTGCCATCTGCCCTACACTCCATCAATGCCAAACGTCCTTTCTCCACAACTTTCAGGTCTGGGTCTTGAGTGATTGTTGGGAAACCAGCTGGAAGGCTTCTTTCTGTTGTGAACAGGAGGAGCATAAAAGTTTCAGTACATTTAAAGTGGTTATGGTAACCAGTTGCAATATCAACAAAATTATACAAATCTTAGTTTTTTGTTGAAACCCTTGCAAGATTTTTTTCCTCTGATATTATCCTGAATTCTGAATTTACTGAACTATCTAAATTTCCACATTAAATATTTTTGCACAAAATGGTCAAGAGGCCTTGCTTTCCTTGAAGATAAGTCTGTCATACTTTTTCACCCTCACCCACTTCAAAGTCTTCTCTTTACTGGTAACCCCTTTATCACTAAAGTGGTATAAGCCCCCGGACATTTAAATGCTGTGTTGGAACAGCACAAGGCAAAATCAGGGGCGTGAGGATTATTTCACTAGGTGCGCCTAATGTAGTGATTGCTCTAGAAATATCACAGCGCAATCAGTCACAGCTATCTTTCCCCCGACATTGACAGTTTCCACTGAAGTCCCCATATCAGTGTGTATCAGTGCACAGACTCCAACTGGCAGACACTGAGACTATAAGTATGCAGGCTATGATATGATAAATACTGGCATCAAGATTGAGAGCCCCTGTTGGCTTCATGCATCAGAGAAGAATAATCACTCAGAGATACTTTTTGACTCCTACAGCCATAAAGTTCTAGTGGTGCCATTCTGAATACAAAATTCTGTCAAAACTCATCCAAGCCGCCATTTTTTATCAGTCTTCTGAAAGGCTGCGCACATAAATGCATAATGACCTTACTTAGGATCCTTGAAATTTTGATGAGGGAACTCGTTTTTCAGCTTTTGCCACATGACTATTGCAATACAACTGAGAAAGTAACTTCAGAACTTTCTAGAAAACTTGCCAAGTTGTGTACTTAAGATTCTCTCTCTCTGTGGTTGGGCATATGCAGAGGGGTGGTGACAGTGTAGTTCAGAGATCTGAGATTTTGGGCGACACACAGAGACAAGGTAGTGTAACTAAATTCAGCTGTTACTATAGGTGTTGACTACATGTACTTCCTCAAATTGGTTGCTGGTGTTTTTGGGGGTCTTTTTTTTTTTCTAAGGGGGAGACGGCTTCCCTTGTAGTTTTATTAAAACACGGTCAGCAACCCTTGCTGATTGATGCAAAGATAACACAGTTTCCAAAGAAAACTACAAAAAAACCCTTTATTTTGTTTTGTCTCTGTAGGACTGTTTGGTTTATGCAGGTGATGCAGAAAGCTGTTTTAGCTCTGCAGGACTGACTGACGGCTGCGTGGCTCCAAATTGTTGGTTTACATGTGTACAAATGGTAACAGTATCCACAATTAGTGGACCCGCTACAGAACACAGGTTTGATTTGTCCCTAATGAGGTCTCCGACTGATAACCAGTGTTGACTCAGAAAACAGATCGATGTAGAGGTAACCTTCCCTAGCATTATTTTGGAAAAACAGGAGGAGAAGAAACACAAAGACGAGGACGTGTCCTGGTGCCTGGATGGCTAACAGCAGGAGCTGACTTTGAAGTTAGTCAACTTTGGCGGCTGACTCTCAAATAGGTTGTATCTTTGGTTCTGCATGTGCCCTCACAGGCAGGTGCCATGGATACAATTATATTTAAACTATGAATTCTGCAACACCAGCAGTAGTGCCTTTCCCCACTTCTTTTCTGTAACAGCTGAGCTACAGCATTAAATAAATGTATGCTTTTAGCACTGTGATACTTTTGTTTCTCAAACACAGATTTAAAAGCTAGTTCCTTTACATGCTTCACATAAATGTAGCTTCTATTCTTTTAAAAGTTTTAATGGCAAGCTGATTTTTTCTGCATGCTCTGCGGCATTCTATTTGAAAGTTTCCATTTAGTCACTGAATGAAACAGTCAATTATAATGGCTGAGATACATTGTCACATTTGTAGTTATTAAAAGCATGAACTACGCACGCCATACAAATCTGTGCTCCGTTCATCCACTCAACCATAGACCAATTTTTCCAGTCTACCTGTGTAAGTACAATCTAACTGCCCTTTAATGAAAACGCTCTTTCCAATTAACCATTGCACTAATCGCATGCAATCATAGACCCTAAAAAAGACTCTTGCTTTTAGGGTCTATGATGCAATAAAGCCTAAATCACTGATGAAGCAAAGGCTACAGTGAAATCATCAAATGTGCTTTTTCGACTTCAGTGACACCGAAGACGACTTTATCCTAAAAGGCAGCCATGCCAAAATTTGATAACATCGCTAAAACTGGGTACGCGTTTTGGGTTACTTTTTCCCAGGCAATTATACAAAAATTTTCCATACATGCTGTATACCTAAGTTGACCGATTGTAACCTTTTCGTGTACTACAATCTGTGTGATTGTTTCAAATAGTCTGACACATGCTGATCAAGTTGATACATACCACAATGTAACCATTGTAGAAAAATGCCTTTGCTATGGCAAAATGCGCCCGAGGCTCCGTTCACAATATCACATTCCCATATTCCAGCTCTCACCTTTTTTCTCATGCCTGACTTCTGGGGTCAAGCGAGATATCACATGAAATTAAGATCCACTTGTTTGAAATTTTTTCAGTGTTTTCTTTTTAGACAAAGGCCTTAGTAGTTGTTTAAGTTGGATGCAGGAGGTAGCTGGCTTTGAGGGCCTGGTTGTCATTAAATTTCTGTCGCCATTCAGCTGAAATTACAGCTTGCGCATCTGTAAAAATTGGGTTAATCAAAATGCAGTATAGGCATTGTTCATATTACATATTGCACGGGGACAGATGTCACGTTAGTTTAATTGATTACAGTGGCTCAGATTGTCAAGGAAAGATGATACTAGCATAAAACAGCCATTAACCTATCAGCGATGTAAATGCACCACTCAGAAATATTGCCGCCAGTACAAAATCTGAAACTATCAAAACAGAGTTTTATCAATATTCCCAGGAATACAATGTGTGGCTTTTTTTTGCTGATGTTTGTCAATTCCATTAGAATGTTGGATTGTTTACGAGGGAGAAGCAGATTTGTGGGTGGCCATTTGTTTTCCTTTGGTTAAAACTTCTCTACTGCAAAAAGTTGGCAGAACATGATGTCAAAGTCCAGGTACTCCAACTTGTGTCCCGTTTTGAAAAGAAAGCCCTCTCTTACAAGATAAAAGCACTGAGTTCTTTTCAATCTCAAAAGGTCACACCACTCCACACACCTCTAATTTTATTGCTGGTGACAATGGTTGGGGAGGGACTTGACAACAACATGTTGTGTATTGAATTTACTGTCAATCTTGTCTTCAATCCAACTAGAGCTACTTCTGCCAATGAACCCACACACACACGCAAGAAACTTTCCTGGCCTTGAGAAAGACGATGGCTATTTTTGTTTGAAGACTGACGTCAGCTGTCATCAAATATAGAGTTTAATAACTGGCAACAGGAAGCATACTAGTGGTTGTCAAAAGCTCAGATTTACCACTGTTTTCCTTGGCTTACTGCCATCAATTTTGCGATTTGGGCACAGGTATCGTTGAAAACCACAACCAGCCACCGTAAATGCGAGGAGGAGGACATGTGGCGGTCCGTGTGTCTCTTCATATTAATACGTGTATGCGCAGTATCTGAACAACAAGACTATGTCACCCTTCACAACCAGCCTATGCCTATTTGGTCTTAATCCGTTCCCAACAAAGCATGAAAACCTTGGGTTATTTTGAAATCTAAATTAAATTTTAAAGCCGCAGACAGTTAAACTGAATTGACCAGATACAACAAAATGCATACAATGATGTGTGTGTTTGCAACTGAGTGTTCACGTGTGTGTATATAAATAATGTTCAATAGCTTCAGCTCTTAGCTTGCATATATTTATTTATTGCCGAGCCCTGAAGAAAAGGCCAGCGTACAAAACTGGGTATAATGCAGGAGCTAGGCAGTGACATGGTGATCACAAAAACATCATTAGAAGTGACAAGGTACATTGTAACTCAAGGGAGAGTGTAGGGAAAAAAACATGTTTTGCCATTTTGACATGCAAGCTACTGCATTTGAGACTAGATGGCGAAAATTTATTAGTTCAAAATTTTTCTGCTTTGTTCTTGTTAGCATGCAGATGAACAAGACGAAAAGAAAGAAATTTGATGTGCAAAGGATTTATCTCTTGTGAAGGCGCTTTTGTTACAGAAAACGTTACCGTTGGTTGCAGCAGTGATAAAGTTGGCAATTATTTTGGCGTTGCAAGCACAACTCAAACTATGATTTCTTGTTAGTAATGCGACTCATCTGACGAGGGGGAGATCATCCAGGCATTCATAAATCTTTACTGGGTCATTCGTTTTCTTGATTGCGCTCTCTATGGTACCGCTTAGACCTCACTGAGATTAATGGGGAAATCTTCAAACCGATGCCCTGATAGAACATCTCACATTCCCTGCTCCCCAATGCGCCGTGATGCCATAAGCATGCACAAGTAATCTTTGCTAATTTATTACATTCGGCTCGGCAGTGGCCATCTCACGCTTAGCAGCCACTCGGCTCAGCAGAGAGATCGTGAGAACGGCAACGCAGCGGTAAAGGCCAATTATAGTCCATCTCACAGCACTGTAGCTTAGCAACAGATTATGTGGAGTCAGGGGTCAGGTCTGGTGTATGAGTCATCGGTTTGAAATGCTCGCGAGGTGTCACCGCTATTATAGGTTATGAATTGATATGCGCTGGGTTTTGTCCAGAAGTGAACTAAAGCAAGGATAAGCTTTCAAAATGAACATTTTACAAAAACATTCAAACCACACATCAAACTTCTAATTTTTGACATCTAGATTGGAGTAAACCATGCATTTCTTGTAATTGTGCTGTTTCAATCACCTGCACAAAACAGTTCATTAAATTTCTTCTGGAGAACGCTTTTTAATCCGAAATATCAACATTCTCAGCTGGGAGCTCTTTCTTTTCAGGGGCCCATTGTCTTGGGAGAAAAACTCAGAAAGTAAATTAGCAAAGAAGTGAAGCTAGAATTGTGGGCATTTCCATAGACAAGATTTACTGATGAATTGATGAGAGATTACATGGGCATTTGACTGCAACATTATCCCATAGCACAACACAGCAACGCAGCGTGTGTCTGGGGCAACTATCCAATGCAGGGATCATTTTCCACGCTACTGGAACAACTCAAAGGTAGCTAGGAGTTGGTGACGGCCTTTTACATAATGCTTTTTGTGATTACATAATGTTGGACAGGGCAGCCCAGCACAGAGAATGATAAATGCCTGTATAGGGACACAACCAAGACAAGATAACGCTGCATTGTTGCACTTTAGGGAAGTGATGTTTGTTCCCGCTGACAATTCTGTAGAAAGGGAAGGAACCTACCAAACATTGACTGTGATAGCAGGGTTTTCAACTTTTCACTGTAAGAATGCATAATGTATGACATGCAATGTTGGGTCCTCCCACAGGTCTAGATAATCATATTATATTGTTGGGCTGGATAAGTATGGAGTTTCAAGCAATTTCCTTGAATGGGGAGAGGTGACGCCAACCCCCTTGATTACAGGGGGAGGTCTTTATAGTGAGGACTCAAACGGCCCCCCTCAGAGGGAACACAATAACGATCTGGCAATTGAAGGGATCTGCCACTCTTATCACTGCCCACCAGCCAACACGTCACACAGTTGATAGAAGGCTACAGTTTCAAAGCCCAGTAAGATGCCATAGCAAAGCCGCTGGCCCGTTCCCAGAGCACGTTCTGCACACTGTAAAACTTTTCACTCTCTTTGTTCTGCTCTAAAAGACTTGCAAGATTAGACACTGACAGTAAGTATGTTGTTTTGATAAGCAATATGAATTAACCAGTCCATACAAGGGTAAAGCGGGAAGACATCCGACAACATGATCACATCAGCGCAGTACATTGGTATGAGCATACCTGAGGTTAAACATTTACCACTTTGAAACATTTAAACCTGGTGAATCGATGTACTTTGGTCAAAATCCATTGTTTTCGATGACATGATTGGAACTATGTACTAGCATAAGGGGTGGAATGGTGTGAGGTGTCAGGGTAGTTGTGTTCAATAAAAACAATCTCTCTCCCCTCCTCACTGCTGCCCTCCCTATTTCAAAATCTTTGCAATCTAGAATGCAACTCAATATAACCACTGTTCAGAACATTTGATTACATTATTAGATTTTTACATCCACTTTGCTCCTGTATTCAGTTTGGTCTTTGACTATTAACTGATCAATTCTGTCTCTCTTTACACCATCACAACAATCCACAGACATGAAAACTAGCTGAAAAGGCCACAAGCTACTACAACCATCAACATTTAAAAGAACCACGCGGAGGAAAATAGTCTGCGGTTCTATGATTCAGCCAAGCACATCCCCTCATGTATGCTGCACTCAGAACAATGGATACCAATAACGCAGTTTATTGCGCCCTCTGACCCCGTACTGTCTCAACACATACACAAAGAAATGCACACCTGCGTCCAGATTCGATGTTTGATTTAGTGATTTAAAATGAAGATGTGTTGTGATTAGATTTGATAAAGTTCAATGCCAATCACAGCATAGCCATATCAAACACGATGCCATGTGTTGCGGCCTTTGTGTCAGAACTGGGGAACTGGTGATAAAAAAAGGTACAAGGTGTTATTAAAATAACATTTTGACACTGTGCCAACGTGACTGAAGTGCTATGTTTGTGGTGCGAGGTGCGCCTTGCTGAGCTGTGATGGGGCATGTAGCAATGTGAAAACATTACCTTTCGCAATATGACATAATACTGAGTCATGTGACCGGGGAATCCACCTCCACTGCATGTCATGCTACTTAAAACCCTTTCACCACCATGGTTTGGCCAAATCACATTGTTCTCCGATGCAAAATCGGATGTCTTCACTGAGGAATGGGGACACATGGGTTAATAGAGCTATATACGACCTCATACCATCTCCTTTTCCGTTGAATTACGACAGCTGCAAGTATCTGAATAGCCCAGCACTGATAGTATGAGTCACAGAAGTACTCAACTTCCTCAGTACGGCATAGACAAAATAGTAAAGACTGAAACGATGGCTGTACTGTTACAAAGACACGGCTCACTATGACACGGGTTAGATAAAGAAGATGACATGTCTACTTAAGAATTTACTCAGCAGGACTGATCACTCCTGTCGGCAAATAGGATTGCAGTTGGAGATTTTTATTCAGTTGTACCGCTACTAGTCATTGTGTAGATGTAAGTTGATTCTGACCCCGTGACTCCTATCAAACGAGTCTATACACTCCCCTTTATCAAAGTCCTTCATGTGGAATGGAAAACATGTTTCAACTCCAGACCGCAAATTTAGTCACACACTCACCCACACTTTTCCTCAGCTTTATCCGATAGCACAATGGGTGAGCATTTTACGCCCAAGAGTCTTTTTCAAAATCAAGATTTCCATTCTGAAAATCACTTTGCTCGAGCAAACATCAGCCGACAAGACCAATGCAAAGATTCGGAACAACGAAAGGAGAGAAAAGAGAGAGGAAAACTTCCGCAGTAATTTCCATGTCAAAGACCAGGACCAACTCCTTTGGGCCTGCCTAAAATACCAAGCGAGAAGACTCTTTCTGAATTCGTAGCCAGCTTAGTCCTGCCGGTGAACACCCCTTTTGTTGGCCTACGTGTGGACATCAATCAACATTACCTTGGTATTTATCAATTCAACACAGCCTAGCTACCTAACCGATCATTTTTTCCCCCTTCTGCTTTGGTTCGTCAGATGCGACCTTCGTTTTTTACCCCTATCAATCTACATCACCGGTAGAAATCAGAATTGAAGTCCTCATTGCCGACATCCTCCCTGTTCATGGTTCAAACCCCTAACCTTGGTGGCTTTACTAACTCGATTTGTGACTACAACTGGTGACGTCAATGAGTTTCATAGTAATATACGCTAGCTTTCACAGACATTGAACACACAACAATCACTTCCCTCAACCATATTAGGCACTTTTCTTAAGGCTTTTTCATTCTGCATTTGCTATATCCTTTTACGTGATGAAAGACTGCACTTTCAAACAGACTATAGAATATCAACTAAGGTAAGCTTTGTGGAGACTTCCAATGGATAATGTGATGAACTAACACTATAACCGGAATGTGTCTTTCTTGAAAGTGTAGGGAATTCTGTTTTCTCCGAAAGGAAATTCCTCATTCATTTCAAATTCCTGTGAGAAGGCTGATGTAAACTATCTATGTATGACTTGAAGTTTCAATTTGTTTGGGTCACTTTCTTTAACAGACCTAAGATCCATTTTTTTTCACAGATGTACGTCTGGGAACCAAATATGGAATTTTATCACATACTCTACAGATTTCTAGGTGTAAAAGATTACAGCTCGGGGTTAAATGTTGTTAGAAAAATCGGGGCGGTCAACTGTTCCCAGGGACTTGACCAGTCAACCTTTGAGGCAACCAACCCTCCCGTGCACCCATCACTGCCTGCCACTATAGCTGATGCGGTCAAAGAACACAGCTTCAACCTCTCTTTTATCTCTGGTCAGTTGCCAAGAGCCTACCAAGGGACTCCAAACATCTCAACTCAAGAGCTAAGACCTATCCAGCTGAGCGCTGTGCCAACACTTTACAGAGGGAGGTGGAAGATGGTCCTTTTACCAGAGTCTGAATGACTACCCATTTTACATTGTATAGTATCAACGAACGGTGTCCCAATACACAACACCTTTCCCCGTCCACTGTGTGCAGACTTTTCAAACTAACAATGTCTTCTTTTCTCTATCTTGCTCCTTTTTTCCCTGTAGCCAAGCGAATAGCTGCCCAACAAGACTCAATTTTTTCAAAGTTCAGCATGTCAGTCTCCTGAGAGTGCAACGCTGAGAAAATACGAAGCAATCACTTCACTGGCACTCTAAGGTTAACTTATAGTGACCCCTGGCCCAGCGTGCAAACACAAGAAATGAAGATTTGGTTACATCTGCGCCCTGTGGAATAATAAAACATTACACTTAAGTTCTTACGCAGGGCTTTTTCCAATCAATTATGGAATAGAGTCGACACTACAAATTTCATCACTGACTTGCATCTCTGTGATTTAGACGTTGAGGATACTGAGCAGACGTAACAATTTCCGCAAGAGCCTTAAAGTCCAAATAAAACATCAATTCTCTTTGCAGAGCCGTCCGTCCATGGTAAAATGAGTTTACCAGGTAGAAATCTGAGAGACTAGTTTAAACGGAACGCCAGATTCCCGGCAATTATTTTTCACTAAACTTCAGAAGTGATGAAAAGATGCACAAGCAAAACTGCAAATCCACATTCGGCATTGTGTTGTTGACCATAGTACTTTTACAGGGAATAAATAACCACACTTTCGGGGCACATTAGTGTCATTTTGCAACACCCTGCACAACAGAGTTGAGACAAGATTTATTGCATCTTTGCAAGTTTTACGATTTCAACACTGACCTTAGGACAAGAAAACAAAATGTTCAAAGAACCTGTTTGTGTTTGGGCCCATGTCAAGGTACAACCCTTTTCTTTTCGTCCGGCAGACTGTCATTGACTTCGCTACTGAACCCTGCGATCGTAAATTTTTTTTTCACCCCCTCAAACTCTCTCACATGGTTTACAGAAGCAACCTTAACTGAGATAAGAATGGATCGGTTGATGAGTCCTTGGTGTGCCTTATCAGTCATAGTCATACCCAAATCAAAGAAATCTTTGGATGTTTGGTAACCGTGACTCTTGAACAATTCTAATCTCTCTACCAAACAGTTTGGAATATCTAAACAGAAGGACGTGAAGGAGACAAAGAGGGGGTAGGGCACACTGAAATTTGTGATATGATTGCCATCTGTGTAAAGAAAACCAGCTTACTGTTTAACCCTTTAAATCTAATTTACTGCCTACAGATGTAACTTTCATTATTGAGGATTATAACTTTGGGACTAACCGTGATGGTAAAAATGTGAGTTTGACTGTTTTGAATTTCATTGTCCACAAGCTGTGCAAATTTTCAACAGGAAACCTTTCAAATACTACAAGTAAAACAACATTTTTCACTACATTTGACCTAGATACCTGCATCGTTTTGACTTGCAGGTACAGGATGAAATTAGCCGTGTTTTGCCTGAAGTCGGCCATACGCCAACGGAACTCTGAATACTGTTCATAGTTAATCTAACAACCCCAAAACAACAAGGTATGGATCTTGTTTATTAGTGTTCTTTTCCAAGGACAGGCACTGCTATGGCCATCCATCCAGACAGTCCCAAATTCTTAGCTGTATAAACTCAAAAGGAATTCCTCCTGCGGGAATTCAAAACAGCTCACGGCAAAACAAAACCTGGGAGAATTGAAAGACAAAACTTTGCTTCCTACAATATTTTAAATTCTGTCTCTTGTTACAGAAATTTTCCCACCATTCACACGATAGAAGGGACACAAATGAGGTATGAAAACGCACAATAAAGAAACCCTGTAGCAAATTTTTTGCCAATCAACAAAAATGTGTCGCCTTTTAACTTAATCTGTCAAGGACTGTCTTCTTTGATTCAGAAATACCTCTACAACAAAAGCAAACACAAAAAATTTTGTTAACTGTTGTTTTCCATGTTTATCTTTGAAGAACTGTACTAATGTGCTATCAGTGATCTGTTTAAACAAGGTATATTTTTTTCTATAATTTTATCTCCTTGGCAGCACAGGTGTTGGTTGGACACTCCCACCAGGATTTATTCATTTACCTAGCGATCAGTTAGAAGAATTGAATTATCTAAGCTTGATTACGACAGAATCAAACAACCAGACGTAAAATATTGTTTACAGCTAAAAACAAGATTTCATACTTTGCATTAGATTGCAGGCATGGACCATTTTTTAATGGCATTTGTGAGATTATTTGTTACTCACTGAATCACTTGATTCCACAGAGCTATCACTTCATTGTCAAAGTTGTATTAATGTCTCTCATTTCTCTGATGGTGGAAACCATCCCCTCTCCCTCACCAATGCAAAGCTTCTATTCTTTATTGGCTACATTTGTACAGCAAAGAGCTTATGAGAAGAGGATCTGCTCAGACTGTAGGTCTGCCTGGCTGACGACGAGTGGGGTAGTTGGAAGTAAGATCATGGAGACAAAGACAAGACTGTATTGGCCAGGTCTGTCTTGGCTATTGTTTACATACAACCCTTCGTTATCCAGAAGCTTAGCGCATATATTGGTGTTGTGGATATCATGCAACTAATCCTTATCATCAAATCTTAATCCTATTGTGGCATTTCAACTGTTGGTTTTCTGTACCTAATTGGGCTGAAGTCTGTGAGTGTGTCTGCTCCCTGGCAGCCTCACTAATCAGTCTGTCTGTCTGTCTGTCTATGCCTTTGTCTCCCCTTTCTTTAAATCTTGTCTTTGTCTTTACACAGTCACTGATCAACTTACTCTTATGATCTGGCTGGATGTCTGTCTCTACCTCAAACCCCTTCACATATTTGGAACTCGACATAGACTCCACGCTGTCCTTTACCTGTGACATGACATGGAAGTCTACTGCAGCCAGTGAATACGCAGTTTACAGCTACAACTATAACTAAAACGCCCTCGGTTATTTCCTTCCGATAAATCCTTTTCATACCTGCCATGCAGACCACTCTTTACTGCTGTGCCACTTTTGAGTACAAAGCTCATGTGGCAGGATACAATAGGTCCTTACATACGGCTTTCCCGGTAGTCATCTTTCAGCCTGACTTTTTTACGTTAAGAGAAGTATTATTAGCCCATACAGAAGCTTGTTTTTATGGGAAGTTGATTTATTTGGTGGGGAATTACAACTTTCGCCAATCTATTTAAAGTGCGCCTTGAGAGATTTGATGCCTCTAGGAAGGCAGTGCCCTTGTCCTAGTACAAGAAGAGAAATCACAGCTACAAGATTTCAGCTTATCTGCCTCCCACAAGCTTTGACGTTGGCTTGCATGTTTTATCGGACACAAGGTCAATTATCTAAATTTGCGGCAATAAATAAACTGGCCAACTGTTGAAAAACATGTACACACGGTGACCTTAAAAACCTTTGCTAGTCGTAGAAGACAGTTGAAATAAACATGAATCTCTAATAGCCCCCTGAGAATGGCCATACTGGTGAACATTTTGCAATCTGAGAGAGGATGGTTTTTAAATTCACCTACACATACTGGTGTAACAAACTCTCAGTGTTTACGCTCTTGAAAGTAGAGTAACCCAGGTTGTTTACATCGTTGAGGCTAGGTCTATGGACGAGATACTGAGGGGGGTGGGGGGGGGTGTCACCAGACCTGGTTTTGCTGACACCACAGCATCTGAGGGATAACAAACTGAACCCCTGTCCCCTACCTTCATTATTTAAACTCTACAAAGTATGAATTATGCCTTTATGGTAATGTTTGAAAATCCAGACGCAGCAGCACAATGGAGTGGCCTTTCATTCTAGCAGTACACAAAATCGACAGCTATCTTTTGGTATACTTTACAAGTGCCTTGTCGGGGCAAATAGCTAATATATCTTACTTTCTCAGGCTATGATTTCTCTGTCGTCATCACTCGGTGAAAAGGACTGCCATCAAAAGAAACCCTCCCCTACGTATTGTTGCACTGGGAAAAGCCATTAGTAAAATACAATAGTCATGTAATATACATTGTGGCATTCTATGCAGACAGGTTACCACTTTAAGCCCAGCCATGTTGCAGGGTAACAGATCGATCCTGGGCACCCTTCTCTGCCTAAATGGCAACCTAACTATTAAATACCTAATGAAACACAAATTTCCCATTTAGCCGGTTTGTATTGCTTAGAAACGTCTCCACCCAAACACTTCAGTCTGACAATGTCGCGGCATTGTGACATGGGATACAGCTACACGGCTTGCTGTGCACGGAGTAAAACTTGGCAGGATTTGACTTTGTCCTTTTTTTTTTAATAACACGCATATCCCATTAGTCTTTGTAAGGGTGGAGAAGTGTAACAATGCACTGAAGGACCGTGTAATTTCATGCAAGCATTGTGACAGGTAGCCGAGTGACTTGAACAAACTCACAAATTTTTTGTGACTTTACAAAACACGACTGAACAGTGCTGGATAAGTTTGTGAAGAAATGCGTCATAATCATTTTTGAGGCGCTAACTCTTGGACAAGTAAATTCTCAATGTTTTTATGTCCACTACAATTTTACTTACACATGGCGAGCCCGTTATTCCCCGGCAAGGACAGCATGTTCAGTAGCACACACAACGTTCTCATTCCACTTACCTCTTTAGATAATTACACACACAATCATTCAGTTAAACTAACACAGCTAGTAACAGCAGATCCACAGTAGTGCTCAGTAATCAGGTCATGGCCAAGATACGCATTGTACTTTTCCTCACAAGGGTAAGGCAAGCGACATGAAAAACAACAATTATGGACCGACTCGTTGTTTGTGCAAGATGACACGGAGTGTTTTCATTCTTGTTGACTCACACATATAACTGGATCAATCGCTAATGCTATGTCTGTACATCACGTGAATGTGATCATCATTTGAGGTAGCAGTAGCTTGATGGGCTTTAGATTATGTGTATTTACATACAGGGAAAGGCACACACATGAGAAGTGGCCAAAAACAGACTGCCTGTCTGTCTCTGGCTACTGTCTCAATGATGTCTGACTGGCCCTCAAGTCAGGGACATATTTACCTTGCAGTACAATCAGTCTTGCACTTGATTCCACTGCATCTCCAACTCCGTTCGATGCCCTGCATGTAAATTCAGCGTCATCTCTCGGCGTTCTCAGCGGCTCTATCCTGAGGACAGAACCACCCCGGATTGGGAATTCTGTGTACCTTTGGCTTGAAGCCTCCTTGTCATTCTTAAACCATACTATCTCTGGCTTTGGGTCTCCTGTCACCTCACAAATGAAGCTTGTCACTCCTCCTGCTACACCAACCTGGCTTTCAAGCCCTCTTGTTATACTAACCGGGGCTTCTGAAAAACACAAAGGGGAAGAAAAAAAAGAAATTTGTCAGTATGCTTAAATAGCAGTCATATAAAATGAAATTGATACCATATTCACATACACACAAAAGCACAAAACATTCACAATAAAATAGAAATAAAAAAAAATAAAATTTAAAAAATTCACTACTTTTTTTACCTCTTGTTTCACATTCAAATTGTATGGCCTGAAAAATCCATAAATTTTATTATGAACAGGTTCAGGATTCAACCAGGCCATAATATCAGTAACACATTTCAAAACTCCATCACTGGGCTTACACAAAACAGTAGCAGCTGATGGTTGTGATTATGTCGCTGCAACTTTGGCTGTAGGGGTGATCTGATTCCCCTATTCGAAACTATATAAGTTTCACTCCATCCTATAAACTTTTACAGTTGTCAATACAGAATACACAGTGCACAGTTCCCATAGCTATCAACAGAAGTCACCAGCTGTGCTCAAATCTGATCTTAGCCTCTGTATGTAAAACAGTGGTCTGCAACCGTTTGGCTTCTTTTATTACTCACTCAAGTCAACTACTTCGATTTCACTCAAACATTCTACAGAGTTGACTACTGGGAGGCCAATAACCACTCACACTGTACTGTCGCCCTACAATTTTAATCGATCATGAATTCTGTAGGGGAAACGGTGAACTTCCTGTCCGACCATCTAAAAGCTGAATATCGCTGCATTACCATTATCTGTATTACATTCCTGGGTAATTATATCTGCTTTAACTTTTTTATCTCAAGAGGAATCTGAATGCAACATCCCTGAACCATCCACGCCCCATCAGACAGAGCTGGCCAATTCACATGTTCATTGAAATTTACTCTCCGGGAGGTGCTCTCAGCTGGCTTTCGCATTAGCATTCTCTCTGGCACCTGCTGTATGGAGACTGCCGGCAACTGTTTCACATGGATCTTTTTATTTGCTTGCCAGGCAGACAAAAAAACTCCACCTTTGGGGGCAGGGATTCCATCACTGGCAAATGCATCCTAAGTCATTTTCAATGGCAACTGCACACCACCTAATTATTCATCCTGTATCTTTAACTTCATCCATCCGCAGAAAGAAAAGTTTGACAGTTCAGATCCCCCAAAGGAAACCACCGTAGGAATTGCTTAGAATTGATCTTCTGCAGACTGAACAATGCAAAGAATTGGAGTGTGGTCACACTTGCACCGAAAAGGCTCTTCACTAGCGCACTGCTCCAGCGAGTACAGAGACAGGCTCTGTTTCTGAGCACCCAAGTGTTACAAATGCCCTTTGGCATTCATGTGCTAGTTCACAATGATATCCAACTAACACAGACGATAATCCCTTATCTCTGATGAGCCCATCTCAACTACGACAATCTAACATGTTCTGGCAGTACACATTCATACCATTTTTTCCTTTTTTTATCGTTCCCATCGCAGCTGCTGACAATTGCCAGTTAGGGCCAAGCATTTCAATGGCTGTCTTGGAAGATTCCCAAATGGTACTTTTACACTGATAATATGCAAGGGTGGTTTTCGGTAAACAGAGCATCATTCTTCTTTGGTGATCAATTCATAAGGTGCTGTTCAAACACACTGATAGAACTCATTTTCTTCCCTTTATTACCTCGTTGCAAAACTTTTGCACTTACAATACAAACGTGAACAGAAAATCCTCTGCATCAGGAATCCATTACGCTGAGGTTTGCTCTCACAACCGAATGCGCTGCTTTGTTTTTCACCCTATCGGTGCCTCTTGCTAGACTGACCTTCAACAAACATGATGAAAATTACCATTCCAAATAAAAATGCCATTTATACTACAGCTGAAAGACCGAGGAACGTTTGCCTCTAATTATACCTCCGGGCAGTTTCTAATGTATGGAAAATATTAAGGAACAATTTCATCCAGCAAATGGATACTGCTCTGAAGGGAATTTGTTTCAGAGTACAGTATGTTCTCAATAGCTTATATACAGTTACAATACTAAAGCTAATGGCTATTGGTGGCAAAAGAGGCACAATTTTTCTTTACAGCTGTAATTGCCCACATACATGTACTGTTTTTTTCTCCATTCATCTTTATCAAACCAATGATTATTCAAGATAATGTCAAAAGTGAGAAATACAACTCTGATGAATAGTCATCTTAGTGACGGTTTGATGAATGAAGATAATTCAAATTTTACATCTCAGCAAAAGATTCTTCCTCTGATACTCATCTCAAGAAAACAAAAAAAAAATAAACCAAAATTACATTTGGAAATTGTGACGCATGGTAGAGTATCTGAATAGCATACACGGTAGTGTGCTGTTACTAGTCTCAGGCTGAAATCTGTTGTACTGGAAGCAACCAATCACATTAACGGCTACTGCATCTTTTTCCGTCACAGAGACATGCATTTCAGCATCAGCAAAACCACAGTCCCTCCACCACGCAGCAGCTACATGTAATAGCTCTCAAGGGCTCGCTTGAAAAATTTGAGAGAAAATCAGCAAAACTGCTCCAACAAGACTGAAATAAAGACAACTCAGTAAAATTGAGGTCATCAAACTCGTCTTCACTCAATTTTCTTGTTACTTGGGTCGCATCTAGCTTTCTCATACTATATAAGGTTTTTTTTAGAAAAATGTATAAACAACTAGCCAAACAGAGAGGAAGCCATTTCATATGCATGCAACACTAAAAACATTTTGTAAATAATGGGACCAAGCTACTAACCCTTGCTAAGGGGTTAGAGGTTACATAAATTTTTCTTTCTTCTGGAATGAAAAATTTCCAAGCACAACAACTGAGGGGCATTTTCCCTAATTGTCCTGTTATACATGATTTGAATTGACAGTTTTTCCACACCACGGTCCAGCTAACCACAAAGAAAAATAGCCGTCAATGACACTGTAGCTCCCATCCTGGACTATTTAGTGTTTTCTCTGGTCAGATATTTGAACATGTGTGAAAGGGATAAAGTGCATGAAGTGAAAATACTTAAATGAAATGTACTGGAGACAGTGAAATATGTTTAATGTAATTATTCAGAATATAAAATGGAAAAAATACAGAATTAGATATATCGAATACTGTGATACAACCATTAACTCAACAAGTCATTTACAATGACATAGTCCCCACTTGTAATAGGAGTATTAGTCTTGATGGGGCAGGAAAATGTGGTCATTAAGAAGTATCACTGGAGTGTATATGTTGAGATCTATGGGCACATAGGTCTATGTCGTTGTTCCCAATTTGAAACACATGAGGCATGTCTAAGTTATGGTTCTAAATCGGGAAAAAAGATCAGACCTCTAGCAGTATTGGCCAGCCAAGAATACATATGCGCACTATAAATGAGGTACAAGATGTGACATCTTAAGGTCTAATATCCTATCAAAATTGGAGGGTATAGAACTTGTGGTTACTGAAATATGCATATATATGTATAATCAAGGTCAAAGGTCATCGAGGTCACATGACATTTTGAAAAAAAAATTATATTGCTAATTAATCCCTATATGCCAAAAAATCAGATCTCTAGCTCTATTCGCTTGCCCAGAATTAGATGTGTACATAATTAATGAGGTAAAGCGTGTGTTGTCATAAGGTCTCCCATCCTACTAAATACAAAGGACATAGCACTTGTGGTTACTTATTTATTGACATAAACATATATTTTAGGTAAAAGGTCATCGAGGTCACATGACATTTGGTCAAAAAATTTCTCTCCTATAGTTATCCCTATATACCAAAAATCAGACATCCAGCTCTATTGGCTCGCTCAGAATGAGATATGCGCATAATTATTGAGGTACAGTATGTGGCGTCATAAGGTGTCCAATCATACCAAACATGAAGGGTGTAGCACTTGTGGTTACCGAGTTATGGAAAAATATGTATATTTGAGGTCAAAGGTCACCGAGGTCACGTGACATTTTGTCAAAAAAATTGTTTTGCTAAGTTATCCCTATATACCAAAAATCAGACCTCTAGCTCTATTGGCTCGCTCAAAATTAGATATGCGCATAATTAATGAGGTACAATATGTGGCGTCATAAGCTGTCCCATCATACCATACATGAAGGCTGTAGCACTTGTTGTTACTGAGTTATGGACAAATATGTATATTTGAGGTCAAAGGTCACCGAGGTCACGTGACATTTGTCAAAAAATTGTATTGCTAATTATCCCTATATACCAAAAATCAGACCTCTAGCTCTATTGGCTCGCTCAAAATTAGATATGCGCATAATTAATGAGGTACAATATGTGGCGTCATAAGGTGTCCCATCATACCAAACATGAAGGCTGTAGCACTTGTGGTTACTGAGTTATGGACAAATATGTATATTTGAGGTCAAAGGTCACCGAGGTCACGTGACATTTTGTCAAAAAAATTGTTTTGCTAAGTTATCCCTATATACCAAAAATCAGAACTCTAGCTCTATTGGCTCGCTCAAAATTAGATATGCGCATAATTAATGAGGTACAATATGTGGCGTCATAAGGTGTCCCATCATACCATACATGAAGGCTGTAGCACTTGTGGTTACTGAGTTATGGACAAATATGTATATTTGAGGTCAAAGGTCACCGAGGTCACGTGACATTTTGTCAAAAAAATTGTTTTGCTAAGTTATCCCTATATACCAAAAATCAGACCTCTAGCTCTATTGGCTCGCTCAAAATTAGATATTAGCATAATTAATGAGGTACAATATGTGGCGTCATAAACTGTCCCATCATACCATACATGAAGGCTGTAGCACTTGTGGTTACTGAGTTATGGACAAATATGTATATTTGAGGTCAAAGGTCACCGAGGTCACGTGACATTTTGTCAAAAAAATTGTTTTGCTAAGTTATCCCTATATACCAAAATCAGACCTCTAGCTCTATTGGCTCGCTCAAATTAGATATGCGCATAGTAATGAGGTACAATATGTGGCGTCATAAGCTGTCCCATCATACCATACATGAAGGCTGTAGCACTTGTGGTTACTGAGTTATGGACAAATATGTATATTTGAGGTCAAAGGTCACCGAGGTCACGTGACATTTTGTCAAATAAATTGTTTTGCTAAGTTATCCCTATATACCAAAAATCAGACCTCTAGCTCTATTGGCTCGCTCAAAATTAGATATGCGCATAATTAATGAGGTACAATATGTGGCGTCATAAGGTGTCCCATCATACCATACATGAAGGCTGTAGCACTTGTGGTTACTGAGTTATGGACAAATATGTATATTTGAGGTCAAAGGTCACCGAGGTCACGTGACATTTTGTCAAAAAAATTGTTTTGCTAAGTTATCCCTATATACCAAAAATCAGACCTCTAGCTCTATTGGCTCGCTCAAAATTAGATATGTGCATAATTAATGAGGTACAATATGTGGCGTCATAAGCTGTCCCATCATACCATATATGAAGGGTGGTAGCACTTGTGGTTACTGAGTTATGGACAAATATGTTATTTGAGATCAAAGGTCATCAAGGTCACATGACATTTTGTCAAAATATCCGAGATATCTGCGTGAACGGATGGACTCACGGATGGACGAACAGACGGACATGACCCAATCTATAAGCTCACTGGACTTCATCCGTGGGGACTAAAAATTGTGTCACTGCATCCTTTTTGCAATATGAATACGATGAGAAACTAATTTTTTATTGTTTGTGGCCTTATACATGGGAGTCTATGGAGATCTGCCTTATACATGGGAGTCTATGGACGTGTAAACTAAAATATGCAAATTTCACCACGATTTGCCCAAATTTGGCAAGGTCACTCCTATGCACTTCCATACCAAGTTTCAAATCAATCGGACTTGTGGTTTCAGAGCAGGAGATTTTTTGACCAAAAATGGGAGAAAATTACAAAAAAATTCATGAAAAATAGCAAGTCCAAGATACTGACCCAAGATGCGCACAATCATTTCATGTCAGCCCAAAGTACTTACATGCTAATTTTTCATGTAATCTGCTCAGTGGTTATTGAGTTTTTTCAATTTTGACTGTTTTTACATTTTTTCACTTAATTTGCATATTTTTGGCAATGACAACTTCATTTGAACAAAATCTCATCTACAGCCCATCATCCATGTACACACCAAATATCAAGATGAAATGTACAGCGGTTTTGGAGTTTTTGATGTTGACGGACAGACATACAGACATACAGACATACAGACGTACAGACATACAGACATACACAAACATACATACAGACATTTTCCTAGCCTATAAGAATAGCTTCCATTGCCATATATACATATGGCTATGGGAGCTAAAAAACTGGGTCACTGTTCTCACACAATCAATTTTCAATAACAAGTCATAAATACTGATAAAGCCTATGAATATTCAACCCTCAAACCAAAATACTTTGATGCAATTTATGACTGAGAAAAACAACCCCCTTCTGTACCTTGGACAGATGTTGACAGCTCCCTTCCCATCTTCCTCTGTTATGCATGTATTTTAAGGAACAAGGTAAGCCACTGACAAGCCTTCTCTCCCTTGTGGCTACAAGATAAGATCTTGAATTCCAGTGGGCACAGCTGACAAAATTTGGTCTTTTTCCTCTCTCTTGTACTCATACATCACACCTGAAAAGCGTGTGTGACTTGACTCGGCGCATTTTTCCTTGTCCTTTTCATGAGATAACAATGCCCTGCCCATGGCAATTCCGATCACACCTTGCTCACTGTCACTGAAATTATTTCTGAACATCGCTGTTCAGAGTAGCAATTAATCCAGCCTAATTTACCTGTCTTATTGAATTAAGGGAGGTTACCGACTACCGGCTTATCGTCTTGATACTTATAATTTGGTCTCAATCCACTTTAAAGAATTTCATTTCACTGTGAATATAAACAGGCCGATGCCTTTACCAAGACGATGAGAAAATTAGAATGTATGAGGTTGCCCTAAAGGCATGCATTTCTTATGTCCTTTTTTTGTGAGTGCATAATTATACATTAGGCGAGCTATGAATCAACCCAGAAGAGTGAGCCACTGACACTGATGTTAAGTATGGGCCAGATGCCACCCTTGTAATCACAAAGGCAAGATACCCGCATAGTGGCCAGGCTCTGCCTACGATCACTATGCCTGTTTCCACCAAATCTTGCGGACTGCACAATGTTAGCAGTCGGCAAAATAAAAGAGAAGCAATAAACCTCTGAAAGGGCAATTTGATCATAATAGGGTAAGGAAGGAGTAGGCAGAGATGTCCGCTTGAAAGTAATTACAACATATTTCCCGGGTAGAGTAATGTCAATCGCTGAGCATAAGCAATATTTTAATAGCAATGAGGCTGCCCTCTGATATCGAGTGCTACCTCGGTCACAGCAATGGTCTCATTTTCTTCAATCTATTAACAATTTGTTGCCCGTCACTACAAATCAATGCCGCCGTAATGGTTTCAGCCATTTAAACTTGGGGCCTAGTTCAAATGCAGCATGCTGAGACGCGGACCTTGATCAAGTATGCGAAAGGGAGAGTTGATACTTGAACACCCATCAAATCGCCGCAAGGGAGATGAAAATAGAGGTCTAGGGACCGCACATCTCAGGGCTAAAACTTTAACAACTCCCGGGGCTGCAAAGTTCACAGCTGCAACACTGCAATACAATCGTACCTTTCACTCTTCTGCAAAGCTCAACCCTTTGAGTGCTGTAATTTTTCCCACCAAATTTCTGTGAAACATTTTACCAACTTTTATGAATTTTTCTGAAATTTTTTTGATAATTTTGGACTAAATGGTCTTAACATTTCAATGGCAACAATTTTTCACAATAATTTTATGAAAATCTGGAAAAAATTGTCTAGATCTAAAAAAGTTGCTAAGGCTATGTTCTGTAAAGGCAAGAGAAGTTGACTTTGGCAATTAAAGTGTTAAGGTAAGGTCTACCAATGTAGTGACAACATTTGCTGAATATTTCCATTGATTTCTACGGCTACATGGTTGTGAGAGGGGGAATGCTGGACTGTCTACCAGGAAATCCTCCAGACCCTCCCCCCCCCCCCTTCGCTGGGAAGCGAGGTACTTGGTCTAGGCTGCTGTAGGTTTTGCCTTACCTCACATTACATGTAAAGATTTCTTCACACGTGTCAAGAGTGTCTGAGAATTGCAAGCATTCACTGATGATTCTCACATCCCATACTGCGCAGTTATTCGAACAAGTTTTGCACAACTTTACAATTACAACAATCATGTAAAATATCTTAACCCTGATACTGCACTTTCCATAATGCATGGCTACTGGAGAGAAAGAATCAGTACAAATTGGGGAAATTCTGTTCGACAGTTTCGCTGTATTGCAGAATTTGCTTCTGGTTTTTTCTAGTAAACACTTCCCCTGCATGCTGAATTCATTTAGAACTGCATAAGTGGGTACTGAGTGATTTTCTGCATATCACAGTCTTGTACATTCACCTATAGCCTGTGGCGTACATTTCGGTTAAACGTGTTACCACCTCTTTGCTAGACTGTACAAGTAACTTGTCTTTTTTTTTGAAGGCTTGCCAATATGACTTCAGTGATGTGTGCAAACAAAGCACAATTTACATATAGGTAGGGTGTGACTCTTCAGAAAGGGGGCATGCTACATTTCAATTCCCATAATGCGAGGAGAAATTTCACATTTTGGATCACCTGACAGAAATATACATACAAAGTTGGAATAGTACACAAATACAAAATATTAAAAGGAATCTTTAGAGAGCCATGCTTCACACAGTCATTTCACCTACGCTGTACAAACATTTGATGCAGAAAATCTCTGAAATGGATGCTATTAAACTTTGGTGAGTAAAAAGACAAGAATACTTATAAACAGAGACAACTGACATGTGTAATTGGAGTGATACACTGAAATCAAATGATTCTAAGAATGCTTGTTACATTGATGGATTCACAGAGCTTGATGATGAATGCTCTGATTGCAGTCCAGTCAAAGAACAGTTAACGTGATTCAGGAGTGAATCTGTAGCAGTAAATGCGGGGATTACGGAGCAGCTGATCAAAAACGGAAAGTAAACTCAACATGCCAGGTTACTCACACACATGTACAGAACATATAAAGCTGTCAGGGTTAATGTGTAGCAACCTTCTTCAAAAGTGGAATTGATGACTTGGAAATCGTACTTTTTTCCATTACAACCCCTGGGAAAATACACACTCTTCTCGTATCAATATAGCACTAATGGAATCTCTACGTTGACTCATCTCCATTTGTTGGCTTCTCAATTTCAACCTTTCTTTGTTTTCTTTTCTAAAAGCGATTCCTTTTTTTTGCAAAAGGTCAGCCGAATGATTCTCTCGCTCTGAAAATAACTGCTTAGTCAAAGAAGTCAGGAATAATTAATCACAGAGTTTTTAAAATGATGAGTCGAATTCCACAAATTTCAAACAGCTGAATTCCATGCTGTACAGACAGCAGGATTCGATAACATTTGACCAATTCACACTGAAAAAATTATCTATAATTGCTTTTTCAAGTCAAATATTAATTGTCTTTACAAATGTTTAACTTCAGCTATCTTCAGTAACTAGCTTCAGAAACTACCATTTTAACATTGAAAGACTCACAAAATGAACTGGTTCTTTTTTTTCTTCTTTTCAACCTGGATTTTGTTTTCTTCGGTTTCAGTACTTTTTTGGGTGGGTGCCAACCTTTTATGCTATGATCTATTGCACCATAAAAGTGTGACCTAAATTGGTTGACCAAACATTAAATGGAGAATCGGCAATAACAAGGGTATTTTCTTATGTGTATCAGCATAGGAAGCGAATTACCGAATCCCTCGGGGTGAAACATACATTCAAAGTGATTGAGTACAGGACTTGAGAATTTTACATTGTAAAAAGTTGCAAAGATTACCATCTACTTTCAACAGAGCCTGTATTCCCTTCAACATTTTCACAATTGATGACGGTTGAGAGTTGTTTGGGTCCCTTCCCAATCTGAACATATTACACAGAATCCAAAGTTTCTAATAATCAAAGTACCATCCTTACACAGTTGCAAATGTGCTGCTAAGCTACTGTACACAGAAGTAAAACATTGTTCGGTTTTATAGGTAGAAAAATTTATTTCAAGCTCATCAGTTGTAGTTACAGAATACATACATACAAAATACATGCATGCAAGAGAAAAGAATAATTGAAAAGTTAGTGCAAGTAATTGTCTGTAGTGTTACAAAACCATAGCAAAAGTTCATCTTCGGACAAATTTTGTTTTCAATTTTTTCACACAGTAGCTAACTCTGAGGAAGCACAACAGTAATAAGATTTTAAGATTTTTCCGCTATCAGAGTCACTTGGAAAGCTCAAGAACTTTAATTCACTTGATCTGAGGCCGTGAAAAACTTCAGAAAACACCGAACAGGCAAAATGGCTACGCCATGCTGCGCAAGCAAGTGCTGGCACCGTTCCAAGACACCTTCGAGAACCATATGATATGTTGATTTGATACAGGTTGCACTGGAGATATGAAGTGTGTACACACACAGCAACCAACAAGAACGCAAACAAGTACAGGTGTCATAGACCAGTATATTAAACTTCACAATAACGAGAAAGGAGTAATGAAACACAAACTGATAATCAGAATAATGTAACCTTCCAAATACAATTACATGCCGACAAAAAACATTTTCTCTGTGGAATTACTGATACACTGCAAGACTTTTTTATTATCTAAAATAACACTATTTTGTCATCGTTGATGACACAGTCCCCACTTGTTAATGGGTGCTTTGATTACAGGTCCTCAGAGAGGATAGAGTCCCTCTCATTAGGTCTGTGATAAAAAATACTTTTGAATAAATTCGCTTGATACATGTCTGAGTTGTAGTTCAGGAGATGAAAAAATCGTAATAAAATGGCCACATGGTGGCCATATTGGATCGAATCACAAAACAAATCAATGTGCATATGTATGACATAGGTCAATGTCCTTGTACCAAGTTTGAATAAAATTGGTTGAGATATGCCTGAGTTATGGCTCTGTACATGAAAAAATCGTAACAAAATGGCCGCATGGCGGCCATATTGGATCGTATCACAAAACAAATTGATGTGTACAGCTATGACATTGGTCAATGTCCTTGTACCAACTTTGAATAAAATCTGTAGAAACATGCCTGAGTTATGACTCTGTACATGAAAAAATCGTAATAAAATGGCCGCCTGCTGCGGCCATATTGGATCGTATCACAAAACAAATCAATGTGCATATGTATGACATAGGTCAATGTCCTTGTACCAATTTTGAATAAAATTGGTTGAGATATGCCTGAGTTATGGCTCTGTACATGAAAAAATCGTAACAAAATGGCCGCACGGCGGCCATATTGGATCGTATCACAAAAAGAATCGACGTGCATATCTATGACACTGGTCAATGTCCTTGTACCAACTTTGAATAAAATCAGTTGAAACATGCCTGAATTATGGCTCTGTACATGAAAAAATCGTAATAAAATGGCCGCCTGGCAGCCATATTGGATCGTATCACAAAACAAATCGACGTGCATCTGTATGACATATGAAGTAATCCTTGTACCAAGTTTGAATAAAAAGGCTTCAGGCATCTCTGAGATATCTGCGTGAACGGACGGACGGACGGACCGCACGGACGCACGCACGCACGCACGCACGCACGGACGCACGCACACACGCACGGACATGACCAAACCTATAAGTCCCCCCGACGGTGTCCGTGGGGACTAATAACACTATTTTCTCTTCTCATTAGTTTCCTGTACTACGGCTGAATGACTGCTGCACATGGAAAAAGCATGAAAATACTCAAACCAAATCCAAATGTGGCGAGAAAATCTCTAAGTACACTGCTATTGGAAGGAAATCTTTCTTCACAGCACACAAGAAATGAAAAAGCAGTTAAGTGGTATTGAGTAACATTTTCATCCTTTCCGGTGATGTCCTGGGGGTCCAAACGTATAATCTCTGTATGATTAAAGCGCACCCAATTTTGCATGATCGTCATTGGTAAGCCGATTAAAAGCCAAAAAAACAATGTCGGAACATTCCTAGGAAAGCTAACACATCAAATCGTCCATTTAGCGTTCACACCTGAACAATCCCAGTGTTTACTCTGCCAGTAGATTTTACTGGTTCATACAACCTCTTAAAATTAACCACTTGAATGGTAAACACCATCTTGACTGTTTTTTATTAGAACGGTAACCTAGTTTTTCAGCTTTGTCATGTTCAAATGCTAAAAATAACATTTCTTTCTGGCACCTGGTTATTGAACACAATGTTTTTTTTAATTTCACATTTATGAAAGTAGGAATGCAGAGAATGTTGACAATGTGCATTCTTCCGTGTTGCGCTGATGGAAAAGTAGAACTTGCAAAAGCTGGGTTGTTTTTATATTGATGAGATGCATGAACTGGTGACTTCGTCATGCTGTGCAATTTAATTCTGATGACATTTTATGTAGCTGTATATCTCCTGAGGTCACAGCATTATGTGCACATTGCCCTTGACTTTGAGGCATTCAGACAAGACAGCATTTGCATGTCTCAGGAATGTCCACAATGTACGGTAAGACACGGTCAAGGACAATGTCAACTGTACCACTTGACCATTGAGAAAAAGAAAGTTAGCAATCTTTGGCCAGTTTTTCGTTTTGAATTCTTCCTCTCTTTTCACTTTTTGTTCACTACACTTCTGCTGAATGATCATATTAATTCTCTGACCAGCTTTTACTCATGAAAAATCATAAACATACCCAGAATAGAGTGACACCTATTAGTATAAAGCCTGAAAATTTTGGCGACAAAAGGTTCTACGAGCAGAGCTACAACAAGCCTTCAAACAATTTTTAACCACCCTGCAATATTCCAGGCAAGAAACTAAAATTTAACTAGCTTCAGTTTTACAGAAATCCCTGAGAAACACATGAAGTACATATTTAATGGAGCTTGAACTAACAAAATCTAATGTACATTTTTACATTGACTTGACAACCTTAATTACTGTCTGTCTAAGGAATTGGAAATATTTGAATATGACAGAGCACAACGTTCTGTGACCTGCGCTAATTTTAACTGCTGAACACACAATATTAAATGTGCTATGTGCTTGGATTTAAAAAAAAACAGGACCTCAAAAAACAGTTGGGAAATGAATAGGCTGATTATTTTAGGAGATACGGCCATTAATATTTTACACCATGACATCACCATAACTCACAGCTATGAAACAGCAAATACAACAATCCCCCATAAAAACATCTTTTCACCACAACAATTGGCAATTTCGTATTTCATTTAGTCGACACCTGCAGTGAAATTAAGTTTGGTAAATCACCGATTTACGATCCCCAGCCCTGCTGTGAAATTTCACTTGAACATGGATTGTGCCTTGAGTTGTACTATTTGTTCTTTATAATACCGGGTAAGATCACAGCCTGTATCAGAGCCGGCTTGAGTCTGCAGACTATTTGTATAAACAAATACGACGCACACAATAATGAACAGCAAGTATAATTCCATCACATCTGATGTAGTCTCAAGTACCCCCACACTTTATTACATGTCAAAACTCTGAAATTCTCACATCTTTCTGGACAATTCTCAGTACTTTAGAAGGAAACAAATCGGAATGTCTTTCTTGAGAGCGTATTGTCTTTGAAGTGACTGCATCGTGAGGCCCATGACAACATGGGTATTTTACCCGCATGCAGGCTTCTGGTCCTTTTGAAGTGGGGGACAGGGTCATGCTAAACTAGCACAATGGACTAAAGACTGCTGACCAATGCACAGAATCTCAGGGATTACTCAACACAAAATACCAGATGACAATACTGTGGAAAAGCTGACTAGTTGTTCAGAAATATGCAGACAGCGGATTGTTTTCATCTGAATTCAACCTTGATTCACCACACAACAATTCTTATCGCAACTGATGAACGAAGCAGATGCTTAATAAAAAGCGATCGCTCGGTGTTATTACCCCTAATCAAAAGTTTGATTGCCGTAGCTTATCCCTTGAAATTCTTTCCAGGCCTTCCCTGATACCACTGTATCAAAATTCACTGCACGCTTTCACGGCAGATCTATCACTCTCCGTGCAAGGCAGATGCCCTCAGAAAAACATAAATTTCAATACAGTACCGTCACTGCAGATGACAGCCGTTCCAATGAGATCTCTAATGCGGATAAGCACAAAATCAACTAAATTCAAATTTAGGGGCTTGGCAGCCATGTCGCCTTACTGTCTTGTATTTATGACTAATGACACAAACTCGTTGCACAAGGAGCAGGCAAATTTGATTACATCTTCAAATAAATCAACTGGCTCACTAAAAGTCAGTTCATCAGCGATATTGCCTTTCACAATAGTGTGTGTGCCTACATCTGCGTCCCAATTTTCTCGTTCTTCTTGTCTTGGCTGTAGCTTGATACTGGCAAGAAGCCATACATCATTGTGTGCAAGCTGACCTGGTGGATACATAATTAGTTTTGGCCAACCTTGAATCCTGATAAAAATCAATGGCTTCATTTGGTTCTGTGGTAATACTCAGACCTTGGTCAGTGACCACACATGGTTTCCAAAATATACGGACACCTTCTTCAGACTGGCAAAACGTAGTAATAGTCGGATAGGAAAGGATGGCACACAACAGCAGAGAACATGACAAATTCATTTTATGATGCAAATCTTCCAAAAGCAACAAAAAGCACTAACATAAAATAAACAAACTGAAAACAATAACAGTGAGGATATGGAATCATGAAAACACACATACACACACAACTTCAATTTAGCACAATCACTCAAATGATAGAAACAATGGTTTCAATCTTCTAGATATTTCACTTGCTTAAAATGAATGTTACACGTCAACATTTTGAACAATTTCCACTTACCTGCGTCAACATAATACACTAGCACCAAAACTAGTCCAATTAAAAAATACTGATAAAGAATCTTCACATTAAAATCCATGGTCCAAGACTATTTACAAGATCATGAGTAAAAAATGTGTTCACAACTGCTTGCAGCTAATATCAGAGATCACCTCCAGTTATTCTGCAGGATAAAAAAAAAGAGAACGAAAGTCTTTTGTAATTACTACGGTCAATTAGGTTTTTCTGCTGATTTGCTTCGTCGTTGAAGCTTGTTTGCATTTCAGAAACTCCCTTGAGTGTGACTTTGGACAAGCTTCAGAGATCGGCTATTCCATTGTATCTCTGTGTCTAAGTCACATGTGAGGGAGGAAATTTCACACTGTATCACATAATGTCAAAATCCTTACTCTTTAAAAGATTTTGCTGCTTGATAATTCACTGTTGAAATGCCGAGACCGGTGTATTTATCAATCTGCGCTCAGATTGGCGTTTGTTCGGTACTCTGGTAAATATATCGCCTGCCAAGGCTCCAATTTCAACAGTGGAACCTCAACGTGGCCTCATTCTAGACTCCTACGCCAACTACTTCACAAAACAGACTCCTCGACATCCACTTCATTTTGTCCACTACACAAAGGAACGTGCACCCTGTAACACTAGCAGGGCACCAAACGCAATGACACTCCACAGGCTCTTTTATTTACTATATAACCCACAATTGTTTCAGCGGATGCCAGCTCATTTGCATTACACTGAAGGGATGGAAAGGGGCGCTGAATGACTTGCTAAGTTTCTGAAAAATATTACTATGGCTACCTATCTTAATAAAGGCAAACCTTCACATAAGGCATTTTTTACATAACACCTTTCCATAAATCACGGCTCAGAGATGTACAACTGCTGAATGGCAATAAATCTCAAAACTCATCAAACCTGAAAATGATTTTCTCTCTGCAGTCACAGCTAAGAGAACGCAGACAACCAATTCTCCAGCAAGTTCAATTCACACCCACTCAATTTCATCATGTCACAACAAATCCAAGCACTGGTCATAAATTTGCCCATGCTTGTGTGAATTTTCTTTCTTTTTTCTTGACCTCGTTTGACTTGATTTTTTTTTCAGAGGTCATAAGATCTTGACCGCAGTCTTTTGTGTTATTGTGTGGAAAAAGCACAAGCACTCTAGTTACATCCCATCACATAATAACAGCCGGCAGCTGGAATAATGACCATGTTGGAATACTAACTACATCATCCAGGCAAACTGGCAAAAATGGATTCTCATAGCTTTTGCAATTTGGAATCTCCTACATTCAATTTATGGTTAAAGGACTACCATCATTAATTATTATCTCCTGAGTAGTGACAATCTATTGAGTTGTTGTCTTGGACGTTGTTTTGTGTAGTTTCTTGCACAATGATAATTACTTGTATGTAGAGAAGTATAGATAAACTGATCATGAACAAGCTGTGTCTTCATGACAACACCACAATTAACCAATACTAAATTCAACATTGAAAATTGTGATCTCTGCATATTTGGAATTTGTCAGAATTAACACCCAACAACCTTGCTGATGAAATTTTTGTACGCCTACTTTACCGAACACTTAATATTCACAACAAAATGTTCTTTTGAGAAGGTCACATGAAAATGCAAATTCAGTACTGCGATTAAATTGGACTCAATATGAAATCGAATTCCTTCTAAATATATAATTCATTTAACTGGCTATCCTACCAAGAACACAATCACGCAAATGTTTTTTTCATCTTTGTAATTATCTACCGTATCTGCTGTAATGCGATAAAACTTGTGAATTCTAACAATATCTGTGATTGTGCTGTCTGTTATTGGGTCAAAGCTGGATTAACACAAGACACAGAGAGAAATGATTGTGAGGAAGACTACACTGTAAAACCCTCTTACTAGGTTAATTTTCTGACCGAGGTCAGTTCGGTACTTGAAAGAGAAAACGGCTGTACACATGGTACTACATTTGGGGCAAGGCTAACTAGTAATTTGTTAATGGAATTTAAATATTAATAATGAAATTGTCAATGGGTGACAGCTTAGATGCAATGACTGACTCACTTCTGTGACAATACATTCTCATGGCTTCCCATGTCACTCTCCCGTATCGCAATTTTCCATACATGAATGCGTTGCTGAATCTCAAATATGATGCTGCAAGCTCTCGGGGAGAGCTGTCTGTAGATGAGCGGATGTACATCATCAACCATGCATGGAATATTACAGAGGAATGTCAGAATGAAATGAGCAAGTATGGAAAAGGAATTTGTCTTTAATCAACTGTCCTGTCAATGTGTGACACTGGACACCCACAATCAGTATAGGGTACTAGAATTTCCAACCAGCAGATCAGGGCGAGGTCTTTTACTTAAACCATACCCACACATACTTGTGGACCTAATGACCTCTGTGTTATAATTAACCCACATTAATAACCCATAATGGTTAACGTTTGCATAATTTAAATCAACTGCTCGCAAATCATTTCAATTCTATTGTATCATGGTCGAGTTCTTGCACCATGATCTAATGAAACAATGATCAAACAAAATCACTTCTACAAACACTTTCATATATAGCAAAGTATTATCAAATGTACTGGTCTAATTTATCACTGATTGTTATTTATTTTTTTTGCTTACAAGCCAACTGTCTCTCATAATACGCACATCAATGTATCATGTATCCACTAATTGAATATTCAAAGCCTCTTTATATGACCAATGCTGTCAATGATAGGTTTCACCATAAATGAGATTTTAATTTTTTCACTCACACTTCCCTTTTCACATCCGATCTCAACACTGACTGGGCGAGCTTTTCTAAAACCTCTTTGTACTTATGAAAAAATCTGCAGAAAAGAGATTGAAGGGATGTTTTTTGTATCGCAATTGTTTTGCTCAACTTGACTGAAACACGAATTGGTTCAGTGATGTGGCATTTCCTCACAGAAACTGAAGTTTATGCACACTATTATAGTAGACCACTTTCCGTCTCAAATACAAGACTTGCTGTAACGTTTGCGGCAGATTGCCTTGTAAAACAGGACAACAACACATCAACGCTGCTGGAGATAATACAATAGTCCATGATTTCAGTGAGGCAACACACACAATTTTAAAGAATGATCTACTCATTTCATTTTACTCTAAAAGCAATGGTATTTTACATAGGAAAAATTGTCTGCTTTTGGTCTTAAATTCTGAGCTGGCAGAATTAATGAAAGATTGAGACAAATCACATTCTTGTGGAACAGATTTTGCATACTTTTTGATTTTCCAGCAGCAAATTTCCAGCATAAATTATGAAACCGTATAGAAGAGTAAAATCTGCTAGGTATCATATGCAATTCATTCATAAAAATACGAAATAAATTGATAGAAATCACCAATAAACCGGAAGAAGATCGTAATTCTACTGAATTATTTTAGTTTTCATTCATGAGTGCAGTAACTGATGAAACCTGAGCGTTTAACAATTGCAAGCCAGGAAGCAGAGTATATTCAAATATGGAAATTTTTCAGTTTTCATTCACGTCTGAAACAGCGTATGAAATCTAAGCTGACAATAAAGCAAAAATCTGGCAGTCTGCCATCACGTCTAACTTGCAACTTTTCACCATTCAGGAAATTCTCCGGTAGCTACACACACAGTAGCAGGCAGGAACCCATGATTGAATGGAATATACATAAATTCAATTCCCTGCCAGTCCGGTGCCAACATGACAAGCTTTCCTTTCATTTTACAATTTTCCCATCTGAATTATTCATAACCACTATTTTAATCTTTCTCCTCTTCATATCCTTATTTTGCACCTGGTGCTCAGGCTTGTTGCTAAGCAACCTCATCTAATTTGCATGGGATACTCATTCTGAGGAAGACCTATAGAGTGCTTGATGACTTCTACACATAAATGGATTTCTGAAACATGAATACCTTCTTGATTCTGTATCTTCTGTACATCGACAGAATTTCAGAACCAGAACCACGACATAAAACAATGAGGCATGCTATCAGATGTCAGCGTCAATTTGCATCAAACTTTAAAGATTTCTTCACCAGGGATGTGCTCTGGCTTGAACACACCATGCAATCACTGGAGTAAATAAATTACACGTGACACTGGAGAAATGAAATTGCATGCAATTGGACAGGACAGTCGTAAGTCAACGCCCCTTTATTTTGGGGGACCTAGATGACCTTGGTTAGATTCAGTATGGGGTTATGTAATTGGTAAATCCAAGGTAATCACATGCAGATGTACTTTTATCTTTGGAGTGGCGTGCGAGCTAGGCAGAGTAGTTTGACACCTTCCTTTGAGCCAAAAGTTTCTAACTTCTTTACAGTATGGCAGTCACCCATTTGCCTAGGGCAGAACTTGTCAAACACACTTCAAACCAAAAATCTAACCCCAGCTAGGCAGCAGGTTCCTGTCAAATCTGAGAACACCCAGCACTAGATGAGCTCTTGCAGACCATAACTGCTGTACAATGATCACGTCAAGACTCCGGGAAGTGGCTGACAGCAAAACTCCATTAGAATACCGAACAGTGGTGATAGAAGTTTCGCAGGTACTCGCTTTCACAGTGACCCAGAAAGAGATTGTCCACAGAATTCAGTGACCAGGTTCCCAGACCAGGCTGCCTTCCTAGTTAAAGCCTTGACAACTGTTGTGACCACAAGCACCTGGCATTCCGGCTTTAGGAAACATTCCCCTTCATTCCCACCTAGAAACAGGAACGCCGGGTCTCTGAGTGTCTGCAAGCCTGCACTGCTTGTTACACTGTTGTTATCTCAGGAGGTACATACTTGAATGCCTATTAACATGATTAACTGCTTTAAACCTTGAACTTCAAACCATACTCCCCTACCATGGGACCTTGGATCCTTTACAACTTGGGGCAAAATCTGTCTACCATGACATGGCTACAGACTAAACAATGAGCACAGTTTCTCTGACAGCGAGACATGGCAACCTTATTTTAAATTTTGGTCAATACTATTCAAAATATGAAAATCTCCACTTACAAAATTACTCTCTTTTCCAACATCAATAGTTTAAAGAGGCATTTTTCAATTCAACAGATTATTATACACCTACTGCCGTAACGTATGGGAGTTTGACCGTCCAATAACTTTCCGTATTTATATAGTACGCGGAGTCCCGAATACCGGAGACGCGCGACGCGCCTGTTTGGCGTTTGTAGCAATTTTATTTCAACAATCGCGTGCGTTCCACTCATATCTCACGTGCCGCATCCCTCAAAATTTACCATAGAATTTGTTTATACGGACGATTAATGGAGGGAGGTGTATAATAATAGGGTTTTCGGCTCGTCCAATACGTCACTCACTGAGCCCTCGTCCATACAGGGCCGTATTTTGTGAATAACCCTATATTATTTTGCATACAGTTGTTCACAGTTGTATGTTCACATTTCTAATAAACAGACAGTATTCATTCTAGTAGATTCTGATGTCCCACACAAATTCTGTGAAAACCTTCCCCTTTCGTCAACACAAAATTCACCACATAGGTTTACATGTAAGGAGATGTTATAGTGTTCTTCATGGTTCAGACTCACCTATCTGCAGTTGTCAGTCAAGGTAGCTCTGATCTTATATACTTTGTCAGAAAAGTACCCCTCAGAAACATACAGTGACTGTTTTCAAAAGTGTTTAAAACTCCTGGACGTGTGTATCCAATCTGATCCCCCTGGATGGGTTTGGTGACATTGACAATATTAATATGAAGTTCAAAGGCAGATTTCCTAATTGACCAAACCTGATAAGGTTCACAGGCCAACAATCAAAATATGTTCCATGAGGCTATAACTGTTCAATGTGGAGTTTTTGCAATCCAGCGGCAGTAATTTACAACACACGTACTCCATCCATCATCTCTCGGGCAATATTGGAGTATATTGATCTCCAAGTGACAGATACATAAACTTTGCAAGTCAATGTGTGTGTATGATGAGGGAGCCACCTCTTGTTATAAAATGAAGTTACCCAATGTTGCAATATTATATTCTTTGACATGCTACGAATTGAAAAAATGTGATGGGAATTGAATACCTCGTCGCTACCTCGTTAAACTTTGCACCGCTACCTATTACATTTGACTTCTTATCTTGGGTTGAAAATGGATTGGAATGCTAGGGTTATCTAAAAACTGCTATGGCCATTTTGAGGAGCACTATGAGCTGGTATGTGACACCTTTTAAATTAACTGTCATGGTCAGACGCTGACTGGCTGATATGTTTAAGTACCATTCTGACCTGTCCTTGGCCGAACATCGACAAAAGCTGTTTGATGAACCTGTCAAAATCAATCGGCATAAAAACTGCTGACCTTTGAACTGCAAAATTTCACACCTGGTGTGGTGTTCATGCCCTCTACAATGCAGAAGTGAGTGGCCATGTATACAAACAAGTGTCGTAATTTAAAATGCCACTTTAGCAAAACAAAGGAGCGATGCATTCTGATGAACGGAATTATTCCAGAGAAAAAAGATAAAACTTTACCAAATTTTCCTTTTCCATATGGAAACAGCATTTTGAATGTTGCCATCCGGCAACAAGTTCTGATTGCATCATTCTGTGTATCTCTTTTTTTGTGTGTGTCTTTTTTTTTCTGTGAATATTTTGCTATCAACTGCATGCATTACAATTTAATCAGTTGCATATTTGGATGCAATCATCATGATTCACCTTAGTTAACCTTCCTCTTGAAGATTGATCAGTTGTTTTTTTATCAACAACACTATTCATCATTTTCACTTCAAGCAATCTGCATCCTCATTGAAATGCAATGATCAAGCAATGATCAAGCAGCCTTTTGCAATATATGTTTTCTGCGACCAAAAAGTTCTACAGAGGGGACATCTAAAAATTCATGCTGCATAACCATTCTGGCAAGCAGAGCATAAAACTAACACTCAACTAGTGAATAAATTCTCAATATGAACTAATCCATACTAGGCATATATCTCTCCCCTTTCACACAAAATTAAAAGTGTATTCGCATTATGCAATCAGATTTGCTGGCAAGAACTTGGGAACTACAATGTTTCTCACACACAATATAATATACACATCTGTAAACACTATAGAACAGGGCTAAGTTTTGTTGTAGTGGTGTTATCTTTCCACCAGGGGGCCAACACAACCTCTAATGAGCCTCTTTGAGAGATTAGGCCAAAGTTTTTATGACTTTTATATAGCAGTTGAAGAGTTACAGGTGTCTGATGTGTTGCACAAGGGGGTGGATGCGGTCGCTATTTCTCCCTCACCCAAAGTAACCTTTCGGTGTACAAGACAGCACAAAAACAGATTACACCCACCGCTGGAATCCTAAGCAATAGTGGGTAAAAAACTTTTCAATTTTCTGTCTCAGCGCTGCCA
Source organism: Ptychodera flava (assembly GCF_041260155.1). Lineage (NCBI taxonomy): Eukaryota > Metazoa > Hemichordata > Enteropneusta > Ptychoderidae > Ptychodera > Ptychodera flava. The sequence goes on from NC_091935.1 coordinate 13,736,687, forward strand.
AAAAAGTTCACACTTGGTTGAAAATTCAAAAGACACACATGCGAAATCTATGAAGGCGTAGAACTGTCTACAGAGTTTTCCATTGGTATGTCTCATCTTAGTTCTATTCTGTCCCTTTCAAACACAACAAATAAAAGCCAAACTTCAGCGTAACTACTAAAGGATACCTTTTTGCTTTTAATCAAATGTCTGGCAGACTCAAAAGAAACAGGCAGGCATTAAACGCACTGATTCACTTAGGCTCTTACAACTGATGGGAACAACTGCACAATGCTTTGAATAATATCATGATTTGCTGATTTTGTTCAATTCCGGATTCTACTTTTTGCCTTGTGTTCTGAAATTCTGCCGAGACACATTTTGTGAAACATCAAAAATTTTCTGATTGCTCAAAATTGGCCTCATTATTTCATGCTAAAAATATTCCACAATCACAGACCTACATTTGAGAGAAAGATTAAAGATCAAAAGAAAGATCTTACCACAATAGAAGTCAGATACAACAGATTATTTCATGTTTTGTGGAGCAGAAATCTAATTGCTAATTTCTATCTTTGACACCAATGGGTGACCTAATGACAGTACACTGTTGGTTTTAACTTTGATTGAAGGGGCAGATCCGACAATAAACACATTTAGTATCAGTGTTCCTCATTCTATCAAATAACAAACTTAATTCCTTGTTAGTAAACACCCAATTGACTACGTAAGTGGCAATATTTGAGAAGGTTCACACTTTCTTAGTGATACATCTTTTATTTGGACTTCAATGGTTACCTGTGCGGTGTGCTTCATACATGAACAACATGTCAACATGAGTTTCACTTGGCTGACGTCATTGTCTTTGGAAACCTCAGCCTTTGGGCCTGTTTTGACAGAAGGGCACCTGAACCCACACGCTGCTACATAAGCAGATAGGCTGACGTATTTAGTACGGACTCTTGAGCATGAAATCTGAGGAATGTGCTGTGGTGCTTTGGGAAACAATTTGCCAAAAACAGATCTACATAGTTTCCCAGGGGGGTTTGGGTACCCAATACCTTCCCCCGACTTGCTGCTGGCTACATGAGTGTACCGTGTCCACTCATCGACAACTTCTCATGACCAGCGAGTGACCAATCCTTGGGACCTATCACATCGCTCGATCTCCCTAGCCAGGAAATGACACTCCTTTAGATCAAGTCTACGTCATCCAATAACCTTCCTAAAGTTGTAACAAAGGATTGCCAACTCACACCAAGTCAAGAGTTGTTCTAAATAAGTACAGACACTTAGATGGGTTAACGGTTAGCTTATTATTCAAAGTCTCAAGTACGTGTTTCAAAGAATTTGCATACTGGACGCACCAATTACTTACTCTGCGATAAGTCGTGGCAAGGGCAATTTTTTAGTACAATCACAAACTAAATGCTCTCTTAACTTAAGGTCTGCTAAGGCCAATTGCTCACACAATACAAGTGTTCCATACTGGGTAAATCCCATTGTGATTTTCAATGACTCATCCAAGGGCTTCTGGTCCACTACGGCCAAGACTTACACTCTTTGTAAAGAAATCCTTCGCACCCACGTAAAACACACCTGCGATGGATGTTGTTCAGTCAAGAGCAAAAGGCAAACTTCCACCAGGAGTGCTGACAGGAAGACAAACCACCATGATTCTTTTTCACTCTGAATGACCGCAAGCACTAGTATGTCAATAAGATGCAAGCTTTACTCTACAATCATCGACCCCTAAGAATAAAACACCTACGATCTAAAACTAAAACTGAAACACTAAAATGACCTAAAATTTTGAAAATTGACACACAGTCTAACACGAGTCTAAAAATACCTGAAAATTGGGTGTGTCCTGGGAATGTTGCAAGTCCTAGACAGCAAGGCTCATCCCAGTCACACACTGGGTCACTTGTGAGACAAGTTCCTCAACTTCCAACACCTATCACTAGCTGAAAGTGCTACATTCAACAATTTATGTCTGGACTTTTCAAATTAATATTAATGGTGAGATGTGCATCGGAGACGCAACCACGTATTGTGAGATGCACGAAACGGGAAATAGGCACCAGTCTGTCAATGATACTAAATACCTACATGGCTACAAAATGTCATGTCTCTATTGATTTTTCCACTGCAAGAGATAGATTTTGTTGACTGAGAGGATTAGGGCCTGAGCAGTTTCTTCCGGGTCCATTATTAATCTTCGCAAACAAATCAATGTCAAATTGTAGAAAGACAGGCTTAACTTTTGAAAAATTTCCTTTAAAATATTGATAATATTCCTAATATATGTATAAGGGTAATCAGCTTTATAATTAAACAATAATCCGCAGAGCTAGCCATGTTAACGAACAAAACGGCTTCCCCAACAATTTGATTAATGTTACGTAATGTAACGGAAGGAATTCTACAGAACAATGCGCAATACACACAGTTCACAGTAGAGTAGACGGTGTATCTGTACCGCGGCAAGTTGCATGCAACCGGCACATCTGACAATGGTTTCTCTTATAAATCCAAATTTCATGCTTTACATAACACCTACAAAGTGCCAAGTGTCTTTGCAAGCCTTCTTCATTTCACACTACCACAGAAGTAGATGGCTAGGTTGTTATCAATCTATACTGACAAATCAATTTCCAGTGAGCCAACAGTCTTTTGTGGCACCCATGTGAACACTTGCTCATGAACACAACTAGGACAGAATTCTGTTTGATGCTGAAGCTTCGCGTATCATGTCCATAACCTGACTCATAGCAGCTGGCAATGGACAAGAGCAACCTCTCTGAAACTGTACAAATTGAAATTTCCTGTGATAGGCTGTTTTCTTGCAGGGCCAAAATAATGGAACCTGTGACACCATTTATTTACCAGACTAGCACAAAGTACAAATATGGGAGAGTTTACAGCTGACTGGTCATGTGGAAAGCACACAGTTATTTGTCTCCCGAACTCTGAGGCTAGCCCATCATTAAATTCACATTCTTGCAGTTACTGACTTCCTGTTTGGCATTGTGGGATATTGTTTAGCCTGGAGGTGCAAAAAGAAATGATCATACAATGATAAATTGTTCTAGAAGTTTAAGTCCAGCAGTTGATCAGTGACTGTGTAGTACCCTGATGAACAATGGAGACTGGTTCCCTTGTACCTGAGTCTTGCTACATAAGAATGGGAATGACAACTTGGCCCTTAACAATTACAATGTCACAAATATTCAAGTATGATACATTGTAAGTCCCTACCATATTGTTGTTTCCCTCTTGAGTAAATAATAACATCTCATCATCTGCCTTAAATCATCACCCACGCCTTGTATTATTGGGAACCTATTTTTCAACATCTATAAAAAGTATCATTACACACCTTTTTACAGACTTTTGGTACGACAATGCACTCTAATGGTGGGACTCTACACAATCAGCCACACTGAGTCAGAAGTCTCTGTGTATTTGCGTTCCTCTCCTGACTGTGATTTCTACAACATCAGACACACATATACATATACACAATACTTGTTTTTCACCAAAAAAAAAAATCACAGCAAAAACTCAAGCATTCCAACCAACAATGGCCTTCAGTTGGGCCTTGAAGACTGAATCCCTGACAACACTTTACCGTGTTCTTCTCCCAAAGGAAACATTCATGTGCCCCACAATGGGGTGGCTATTCAACCGGTCCCCGCATATTGGTGGGTAACATACAAAAAACATGTCTTGTGTCATTCTTCGCACTTGTTGGTGTATGAAATCACTGGAATTCCTCAGTGCAAAATGCCTTCACTGGAATGACAAAACACAGCTAAATCACTGCATTTAGCTAACATTAACATGCTCTTCTCAGTAAACCCAAGCCTTTCAAAAACCTGAAACCATTCAGTCCCACGGACAACCCCATGAGGGCCAATCTAGAGAAAACACTGTGGTATACCTTGCTGACCCCCTCTCAACACTCCGGTCATCTCCAAAGATACAGTTATTTTGTTTACAAATAGCTGACTAAACCTCAAAACATGTATACACTTGTGTGGGCCCACTCATCAATCCTAAACCAGCCCAAAAAATTCATAAAACACACTCTACACGATGTATGGACCACGAAAAAACATCTGAAGCATACTTTTCTCTCGACATTGCACACAGGTACTACAATTATTCCGCAGTAACCTTTATCTGTGTTCGTTCAACCATCGGGACCTTTTTTCCCTAATTTTCCCACAATTCACTATTTTTCCTTTTCCAAATGCCCCAGGGCAAACGCTTTGACTATTGAGAGAGCCGACGCTTTTTGAATCCCTTTCATATTCCCCTTGCACCTCAACCAATATTGACATTAAGTGACTTGCATTCTACTTAGCACGAAGAAAGCACATTACACATGTTACAGAAATTAGTTTGATTTTCCAGCATCATAAAATTGGTACATGACACAGTAATTTATGGTGTTAGATTGCATTTTTATGCTAACAGGGGGAACGATATGATGTAACGCCGCTACCTTCCACTGCACAGAACGGTACTGTAAAGCCAGCTAACTCATTAGCTTTTTCTGTTTTCAAACCCTTTGAATAGGGGACTAGTTCATCAAGATAGCCAACATTCTTTTGCACAACCTTCGCCACCTCCATTCATTTAATTATTTCTATTCTGTTGATCTAGTCAATCACAGCTGAGAAAGCCAATTGGAACCACTTAACTTACGTTATCCCAAACCCTTCCCATTTCACAGTCCTTCCTTTCTTTTTCCCAACTGGCAACAGGATTAGTTTAAGCCTGTGTACCTAGTTGTAGCTCACAGTTGGAAATAACATTTGGGTGTTTCCACAACAAAACTTTGCAAGTTATGTACGTTGTACCTTGATCCATGCATCCCAAATACACAAAAACCATGCCAGTATCCTTTCTAACCCATACCAACATTTTAAAATGCGTCACAAGGTACTTGTACGTACACCTCTTAAATAGCTCATTTGTTTTGGCGTAGATTTATTTATGAGCATGTCAGAACACATTGTTCTCTCACGAACTATGGGGTTTCAAATTCTCTAATCATATTTTCTTTTTTAATTCTAATCACTAAAATGCAGACTAATATCAAACTCAATGGCTTGGGCCTGCGGGGCAAACAGTGCCATGGTATGACAAACACTGCCTTGGTAACCATCTTGACCAGTTTTAACCTTTGCAAGTACAGCTGGTCAGGTATTCTGTACGACCATCCATTTGTACAGTACAGCTTCAAATTGCGGAGTCCTGGAGGCACATGTACATTTTTGATGGGGAGGCAATATCATTGTGTTTTACAACTATGTTAACACATGCATAAGTCAGTGGAGGTTTCTCATCCCTTTGAAATAGGAAATGAAGCCAAACATTTTTGGGAAAGGTACATATGAGTTGAAAGAAAGGGAATACGTCTGTCTAGCCTATGATCAAAACTGCCTACTACCTTTTTGAAATTATTAAGTTCAAACAATCTATGTTCCCTTCAGGTCTGTGAATAGACTCCTCAAATCCATCTCAACAACACGCCAATAATACCACAACAGGGAGGAGATGCAAAATAGAATGAGCGATAAGAGTCCAGCCATTTGCTGTGACAAAAACACACCCTTTATCTAGTTGACTACATTGTCCTCCACACTCTAAAAATGCAAAAAAAGATACGATAAGGGTTCAAGGCTAAGGAAACTGCTCGCAGTCATGCACTAGCTACCCTTTTGTTGATCTAAACCAAAAGAAAACTTGGCCTGTCTTCAAACAATTCCACACACCATGCGTGTACTGTGAAAGGCTTCACAGCTGAGTGTTCCTAGGAAATGTCCAGAACTTCAAAATTGAGACAAACACTGTACGATGACTTTTAAAGAAATACATTTACATGTAGGGATGACATACTGAACAGACAATCCTCTGTTGTCTGAATATCACTTTCATTTGAATGGAAATCATATAAAAATGATCAATTGGTAATACTATATATCTCTCCTGCATTCTCTGGATTTGACAAGTTTTTGTTTTTACAAGAAAAAGAAAAGTTATTTCTTTTCATAGAAAGGCGTGAGGTACAACCAAAAATGAATGTCACTTCTTCAAAATTTTTCTGATCTCTGTGGTAATATCTGAACCTACAGAACACTACCTGATGCTCTAGAAAATCTCAAGCCTAAATGAAACCACACAAAATCTGTCCCCAAAAATTTACAAAGTTTAATAAGTAAGAGGCCAAAACAAAATGGTTTCATACTATTCGTAATACAAACCAGTAATCACAAATGTACACCAGCTCTGCAAAAGTGTATAGGCATCCCTGTGTCATAATGTTCACAGCAGACACAGAAAATTAATTCCCATATTCATATAAACCGAATGCCAACCCGACCTGTTCATCAATCTTTCTCTCTGTCAAAGGACCACATGTGAGACTTAGCTGATGGGAATAGCAAATTAACTTTGATAAGGATTTTTGTCCAAATAGAAGTATCGGCATTCAGGACATAAATTCAGGAACACACATTAGATCGAAGGTCAACAGCCTACGTGATATACCCTTGTGCTCAAATGATTCTACACCCAAATGGCATATGTCAATTTAATGTTTTGTTACATCCGGCAGATCATTATCAAAATCATAAATTGTACTGATGTATGAATATACAACATCAAAACAAAAAATATGTCAATGTTGGTGAAATATCAGTGACAGACCAAATAAAATATGAACATACTTCATGACATTTTCCCTCAGTTTTGGAAAAACTAAACAGTCCAAGGATGGTAGACATACTACACATTCCTGAACACAATAGCGAACAAAGGGCTTCCTTTCTGATTGCCACCGTCCATGCATAGATGACACACTGCTTTGAAAGTTATATATGATTTCGTAACGCCCTACCAGCCATCATTTTGTCCTCATGGACACCTTTTTTGAAGATTAAAAAAGTTTTGAATATTTGTGAGGTAGGTTGCGTTTCCCACTAACCTGGTTTGTAGAACTTCCAAAAGGCATTGCAGATATGAAAAGGGCCGACAATGTGACACAGAGCAAACACCAAATGAATCACCACAGTCTCTTTAAACAAGGGCAGGTAGGCTGAGGAAATTGGTGGGTAAACACAGGCAATACAAAAAAACAACCTACACCCTAGTCCATCTAAAAACAAAATACCTAAACTTAGTCTTAAAGGTACACATATTCCAACAAATTCCAGCTTTAAGAACACGACAGTAGTGATGTCACTGTACATGGCGAGTCTTTCACCTCTGCAACTATTTAAATGAACTTCTGTATCTATATATTTCCATATGTTAATATGAATATATTAATTATTTGAAAATATTCTGCTGTGAGCACCTATGTGGCTGTCATTGTAGAAATAAAGGCGATATAATGATGTGTGCTTTTAGTTTTGAATGGTACATATTTATGACATAGCCACGGAAACATGGCTAATGTATGTATATATAAAATATATGTAGATACAATGTCACATTTACATATACATTACATATCTAAATACATATCATAGATATATGGATGGATGGATACACACACACACACACACATATATATATAGATGCACATATAAGTACATGTATGAGTATTATTCATCCCCTTGTTTTTCTATGATTTTTTCACAAGCTATACATATTCATTTCGTTGCAAGAAAACGTAGTTTGTTTTTCCTTTTTGTAGGTTGACCATATTTCTTTTTATTCACCTGAAGGTAGTCTGTCATTTCACATCGCAAATCCAAGAAAAACAAAAGCAATCCTTATCCCTTTCCTTGAAACTGTCCAACTGACGCGACATCGATCCCTGAACACGGCTTCCACACATACGAACAGAGGTCACGTGAGTTTTGCAGGATATATATGCGCAGACAACATACACTTAGTTTTGTAAACAAGACGGTTTTGGAACTTTATAGCAAGTTCTTACCATATGTGACAATTTTCATAGCGTATCACCACAAGATCATGTTCCCTGTCACGTATTCCCCATGACACCGTCACGGCCCACGGACGAACCCGTACCCGGCTGGTCACGGATCCGTAATATTTTAACATGCATTTTTCCACATTTATAATCCGAGGTCAATTGTATCATACTGATCATGAAATTCCAAACATACACTCCGAACAACAATGGACGGCCGCCGACGCGGCTGAAAAGTGTAGTTTTCAAATATGCGCAAAACTCAACAAATTATTGATGCTTTTCATCTGGCATACAAAAAGACCGGTAACGTATACGCCGGCACTGCCCCGTAATACAAGCCGCTGTAACGGGTGCGATCGGTCCCCGCAGCCCCGCTGTGCCTTGCCGCGAAAAAACTCCCCTGTACTGCAGACAAGCTACTGGCATACTTGCACCAGAAGTAAAAGTCACCAGAAAGAAGTGAGAACAAAATGGAGAAGAGAGAATTTATTACAGACGAGGCTAGGTGAAAACACCTGCCATGAAAGAACGGTACAGCAAAGCAGAAGACACAAGTTAAGACTCGGCCCACGCACATCGTTTGCGACGATCCAGTGACACAACGTCACTGCCCGTATTCATTCACTCCAAAGCCATGTTGAGTAATACTCGTCTGAAAGAGATACGATCGAGGTTGGCGACAGCTTTCACTTAAATATTTCAACAACTGTCTTTTCTTGTTGTACACTGACTGGAGATGACAATGACTATGAACATGAAAATTGTAAAACACACCTAGCCACGAAGCCACTGGATATTCGCTGAGAAATGTAAACACGACCTCTCAGCGATAATACAAAAAGAAAACCCTCGGATTCGTAATTTGTTTTGTATCTGGACCGGCTATCACGTTCATATTACTCCCGTGAATGCCATTTAAAAGGTTGGTCAGTTTACATTAAAATTACCGCTGTTTCTATTTCCCGAAACTATTAAATTTGTAGAGATGGACAGGCAGCCGGCTAAATCAAACCTTGACAATCGCCGAGCTAGATCGTGTAAAGATCGGTCCCTTCATGAATAATAGCCAAAAACACTGACAGTATTATTATGACAAGTATTTGTCAACCCCTTTCCACTGTAACTGTACTATTTTGGTCAGGAAAACCTCTACTGATTTACCTACCTTACACCAGCTACAACTGGAGAGGTCCGACGATAAAAACGTGGGGATACTGATAGATTTGATCAGGGCACTGTGCCAAGCGCTGCTTGGATTCGGTAAACCGCTGTCTCTCGCTAGCTCTACACTACACAGGTCAGGTTGTTGCCTGCAACGCGCACAACATTGGTCAAATTCACACTCAAACACAAGCTAAATCTCGGGTAGGTAATTACATCCCCCTATCTTGGCAACTCCTACGTGCGCTGGTATTCCTTAAATGAGTAAAAAGTTGGTTGATTTCACGTCATAGAGTCCAGATTTCGTCCGGTTCGTCCGCAAACACACATTCAAATCTTCACTGATCGTATTTTCTTCAAATTTGCAACACCACACTACAATAATAGTGCGGTATGAGTGTACTCTCAGGGATATCCATCCGCATCACGCTAACACGATTTTCCCGCAAACTCGGGATTTTACGGCGAAGCAATCCACAAGAGTTCACTTCAAGATATTTTGTGTCCTAGAATGTAACAGCTTTTTTAGGTATTAATACCCTCTTCAGGACGAAAGTGAAGAACTACTTTGCGAACGTAGCTCTAATGGAGTGTTATCCGGCTTAGGTTCGCCCGAAATTTTTGCACGCGATCTTTTCATTGATTGGCGCTGGGATGTGTGATTGGCATTTGTCATGCTTACATTAACATATAATTGACACTTTTTTTCGAATTCTTACCATATCAAATTACGGTAAAAAAGAGTGTCTAAAGTGAGAGACTAAAGTCCTACTTGAGATCCAAAACTGCGTAAGTGAAAAGTGCACATAATCTGAATCTCACGGCACTGGCGCTATTGCTCGTTCTGGGCCGTATGTCCATCAGCTTGTAAGCTTGCAGGCTGCCCCTGCATTGTTCGACTGCACCAATGATCACTGACCACTACCTACACGTACGTGTACACGGCCGGACGGAAGGTTTTCAGCAAGTTCACGATTGCCAAAATGCGCATCGTCAAAGTTTTTTCGAAAAATGGCAGGCTAGTCTCTTCTTTGGTGCATTTGACCTTATTGCTCCACGCAATGCCACAAAATTTCATTGTCCTTTGGAATTTTCCTCAGATTCCCCCGCCATTTTGGCCTATTATTTGAACAGACTTAGGGATATAGGCCTAGACCTCTATTGATAATGATGGCCATGGTTCAAGTTCTACTACCGTGTTTTTGTCACGGCGGCGGAACTTCAAGGTCGCTCTATACCGTCGACTCCATCACACCAAAAGACCCAAATATTAGGCTATATTCGTGCAATGGTACCACGTGATCAATAACCCAGATAAGCATAGTCTGCTGGTGGGTGTCCCACCCACGAACACATGTACACCTGTATCGGTTGCAAGATGAGTCCATTTGTTTCATAGGAGAGCTCCGAAGAGAGAGGCGTGGTAATTATTATAATCATCCTACAGACATAAATTCTAGCAAACAAATAAGCTTACCTACGACTGTTTTGGTACGGACGTTCAGAGCGCAGGATTGCTGTAGCTTTGTATCCTGATTGGCCTTTTGCAACATGACAGAATGTACTCTTTCAAGTTGTACAGTTTATTGCAGAAATTGGTTTGGCAACAGAGTCCCCCTTGTAAGAAAACATGAAAAATTGCAACTTTGACACGTGACATCATTACTTCGCGAATCCTATTTCGAAAAACGAAGTTAAAGAAACACAATCGGAACTCCATGTCATACTTGTTTTCCTTCATATCAATTAATTTGTCATCTTGGGAGTCACGTAACTACTCCATCTGTAACCTTTTTATTATCAGCACACGGTTGTCCCTTCGAATTTCATCGATTAATCTGCGATATTGATGTTTATCTGCCAATTTGCATTTCATGAGCACTCCCGCTCACCGTGATCAGATTTTCTCATGATGTTGTTTATAAACATTACCATCTTAACATTGATGCTGTTCCCTGGGCATTATAGACAACACTATTATCGAAGTCGTTCGGCTGTGCCAAATAAGATAAAAAAAAAAAACCGCCGCAAAACAAACTAACGTCGTTCCCCTTCGTTGACGAGCCGTAAGTTACGGAATAAGCTTATGAAGGAACACGAAATCGCAAAAGTAGGGAGATCGATGGATAATACAACATGCAGTAATTACACCTTCATTTGAAGTCGGGTACAAGAGGTCAACAGATCAGCAATTTATGATCTTTTGTGTGATCGTGCTAATTGGCCCCTATGCACGCCGCTTGACCGCAGCAGAGACACCGTTTGGGGGTTGTTTCGGCCAGAGGAGGAGCAACCCATGGGCCGTGCAGTTTACTCACAGCGTGGCGCCATCGACACCGCTTTGTTTCGGTGGTGATGGAGAACAAAGGCAGTGAGTTATCGACCGGTGAATTTTCCTTCACCGCTTGTTACCAGTGGAAAAGTCACTCGCGGCCGCGAAACTCCATAAACTCATACGAAGAGAGCCAAAGTTGACACTCCGTATAAGGTTTTTTGTCCATTTGGTATTGTTGCTGATACAACGTATACAGTGATTGACAAATAAATATCGGTCGTCTCGACGTCTCCAGGGTTTATGGTCTCACTCCCCGGATTGATTTTGGGGGGAGGGGGAAACTGACAGACAGACAGAGAGTTCTTATCTTTGGTCAGGCGGTCTTTTACATGTAAATAGATCAATGTATGCACTGCTTTTCCCCTTCGACGAGGACACGTGGATTCACCTGAAGACAACGAGTTTTAACGTGTGATGACACATTCATAACCGTAACATTTATATGCAGAATGTTACGTTATCGCAGCACCGTCAACAAATCTTAACGAGATTTGTAAGTGATATCCATTAAACAAGTCTAATTGGGCCGTACTGACTTTTTGTGGTCAACTTGGTCGCGCCAGGCACCGCTTCGTGTTCTTGCACGCTCTCCATTTATAATAATTGGCATTTGATAACCAGCCATCGAGGTAGCCGACGACAATCAACAGGTGGCAAGTCATGGACCGGGCCGACGCCTCGGTTCTGTAACTTTGGAAGGTGGAGACGATTTGTCGGACGTCGACAAGGCTTCGCCGGCGCCGTGGCTGTCCACCGACTCTGCTTTCTTGTTTAAAGTCAGAAATAACATAATAATAATGTCAAGATGTCACTTTGATTCGGGCAAAGGCAATTGGGGATTTGTGACCAAAAGGTCTGTAAAAGTAGACATCTTTTAACATAGTAACGTTCACACCGCCATGTTTGAGCTATCTTCGTGAGAAAGGTAAAGCATAAAGGCCTATAGGATCAATTTTGTGATTATGCTTGAAATTTTTTGTTACAGTTTCGTCCTTTTCCGCTCCTTGTAAAGTAGCAATAAGTCATGTTATGTACATCAGTAAGCATAACTTTAGTTTATTGTATGCGATATGCGCAAATTGGAGAACTTTAAGGCCGAAATCGTTAGGGTTTCTGGGGACGCTTGGTCGCATCTTCACCTGCGCTCATCACAACGACAACTCACGCGCGGAAACGTGTCGGACGAGACTTGAGCGAGAACATACGAGAGCATGCTCATAGCAGTCAGGGAAGACATGCAGGTCAAGAAAAGGAAATTAAACGGCTTTAATGATGGTGATCTCTTGGGACGAGGCTGTGTGTAATTTGATGATATGAGAAGATGGTGAGATCATGTTGAGCCCGGTGAAGAGAGATTTGATAACGGTATGCTGAAGAAGATGATGACATAAAGGCATAGGCCTACAGGCCTATCACATTATGTGTTATATAGAGTAGATGAAATACCCTCTTCTAATATTTCTAATATGGGCACGATAGAGTGTAACATTGTGTTGATAGGCTCTCTCTCTCTCTCTCTCTCTCTCTCTCTCTCTCAGAACGAAGAGCAACAGTATATTTGGCAAAACTTAGGCCTAGAGGCCAAATCTTAGAGTAGGGGATTACAGAAATGTTTTGTAGCTTATGTTTTGTTGTAGTTATAGGTGTATTTGAGGGAGCCGTCTTTTGTTTGCCTGTCTTGGAAAGCAGTTTTTCAGGCTTACAGCTGACCCTGGGCACTACTCGTGGGATTAGCCGCTTCGACAAGGTTCGAGCCCAAGGCTGAGACAAGCCTACAAGCATACCCCGCTAAAATCTTATGCAATACTGTGATGATCCACGTTTGCGTGTATGCATTTTGATGAATTTCTGTTTGGCTTTCCCGGAAAGTGAGCGGCTTTGAAACTCGACACATTGCGTGACTCGACACATTGCATTGCTCCATAGACCCTCGAGATCTCGAGGGTCTATGATTGCACTCGCTGTATTTATGACACCGGGACAGCAGTGTAAGAGTGCCGGCTGACAGCGCAATCTGCCCTTTCTATTTGTAGTGAAATATTTATAGGACAGAATCTGTACACATATTGAACCGAAATATATTCCATTGACAAGGGGTGGTAGCAAAATGTGTGACTCCGAAGACAAAGTGCCTCTCCAGGCGATATGACTATCATCACGTGATTCATGAACCAACTCCTCTCCTCCCCATAAGGAAAGCAATGGTGATAAGAAATATATAGTTTACCAAAAATATTCCCCGAGCTCTATGCAAATTTCGTGGCACGCCGCCTGTGAACAGTCTGAGAGATGTGCGGTGTAAGCTTATTATTGGCATGCGCAGGCAATTAGGGTTCAGGACTGCGAAGTAAAAACGCACGCAGTGATACATACGGTTTCTGCTGCCAAATTACAGTGGAAATAGCTAAACGCAGGATGCATCTATCTGTGACTGCAGTCATATTTTTTGTGTTTCTTCATCAGTACACGCAGACAGCATGTATTGTTGCTATATGATAAAATATTTCAGGTAGTAGGTGCCTCAAAATTGAAAGACTTTTGCACAAACTCTCCGTTAGGAAATTTTAAACCATTTCCCTTCTCAAGAATAACAATTAGGCCGGAGTCACTTAGCAAAATTTGGTACCAGAGAAACAAACTACCCAATATTTCCCGACACTTAAAATTCAAAATGGCCGCCATCTGTGTTTCTTTGTGGGCTAAGATTCACAAAAATAAGCCAGTAGAATTTTATTTCTACATGTGCTTCAAAATGACCCCCCCCTCATGAGTGGTAAACCCCCCCTTCCAAAAAAAACAAAAAAACAATATCGTTTCTGACAATTGAGAGTCACCCAGGAGCACGTCACCTTAAAATATTACTATTGCCATACAGCTTTGAAAGATCAGTAATGTTCGATCAAACATCACATACAACTAAATCATAAATGACTTCTACCCACTGGGAGGCTGTAAATTGACGGATTGTGATATGCGTACACGTGACAGAAGTTCATCTTGTGCGCTGTCAAGCCTAGGGCGATTCGGGACGACTCGGCCTTGGGGAAATTGAGATCAAATTTGGACTTTCCATGGAATCTATGATTTGTAGATTTGGTATGCATAACGAGATGCAATGCAAAGTGATACGGGATGAGATGGGTGTGTTCGCATAATTTATTCGGATCGTGTGTCTCGTAGATTTGTGACCGTTTATTTAACGCATTGGATAGTCGAGATGGGATGAGTAAGTTGGAAACAATAATGTGTATCAGTGCATGTGTGGGAAGGTATAAAATTAATTTGACACAGTGGTACACGTGACGTTTTGAAGCTTTGAATGAATGTTTGGACTGTGAATGTGTGATCGAACTCAGCATAATGTCAGCTTTAATACTGTCTTGATTCGTTTATAATGAATTGTCCACATCGGTAAATTCATTAGCTCCACATGAAGCGGTTTCTGGAAATAGAATGGTGGCCAAAACTCTCTTCGGCCCCCTATGGAGATGTCAGTATGGGCCTTACACCTGCATGCGGTGGTTTAGGGCCCCACCTATACATCCAACAAATTGTGTTGCTGAATCTCACTGAAGTGTCGCTAGTATGTCTGAAACTTTCTCATGGGAACAAACACGTCACCAGCATAGTAGACGAATCTATTTTAGAAAATTACACACGGTCCCATCGAAGTGCTACTTCGAAACTCCTGGCCGAAAACTCGGCGCTTCCGAAGTTATGCAAGAGAGAGTTCGCTGCTAATTGTTCTATTCAGGCCGATTCCGTTCACCTGTTTGGTCAATTTGTGCCAAATTGCACCGGCTGAGCAAAGACAAAACAAGAAAAGTTTGGTTAATGTGTTGCGTATGCATGCCTTCACAAGAACTTTGCGGTTTCGAAAGAGTTATACGTGGCTCAGTGAAGAAGTTTGAACTTTTAAAGTGCCGATTAAGTACCCTGTGGCGCTGCTTTTACGATCCCTTGGAGACAGGGCGAGGCTCATCCACGTTCACCGCTTCTCGCACGATATGAGATCACCGGGACACTATGCGACAATTGGTTAACTGTATACCTCTTGCAGTTCGTTGAAGCAATCGAAATACAAGTGGAAAAAGTCTTACCACGCTTTTTTCCCCTATTACGCAAGTTTAGACTTTTTGATGTCCAGGCGACGTGGCCTGAAAAGATGGGTGTTTGGTTTTTCCCTTTCGGTTTTTTCCATTCATTCTCTGTAAGGGAAAATGACAATAGCGTATTCCCTTTGTTATTAGCATGAATGACTGTCGAGTTTGGCCTAGCTTCGGGGCGCCTACCTTTCAGAAAGGTCTAACAAATTCCGATCATGTATGAAATATTGCATTTCATTATAAAGGTTTGTATTTTTCAGTCGAAAAGGCAATGACATCACCAACATTTCCATATACTGCTAGCAGAGCAACATTTGTTCAGTTCTTTGTATTGTTACAAAAAGTCTGACGGAAAATCGGTTGTATGGGCTTTTCTTGGTTTGTTCACCTGAACCACACACTAATACATATTCTTAAATCTGCCATGCTTTCTCTGTTCAGTAAGCATTGCGTCATGCTCTGTGAGTTTTCACTACACGCAGCTGCAGCATGGACACCTCCGTCGCGGGTTAAAACCACAGTCCCTCAACACACGTCAGCCCGTATGGGTAAACTGAAAAGCTGTTAGTTTACGAGCGTGTAGCTGTTTCTTTGTCCCGTTGTTGTCGTCCGTCAGTTGATTCCGATCTCGTCGCTGCTAGCAACCGCAAGGACTGGTCACAAAGGACCAACATTACAAACAAACATAAACTATATCTTCTATGTATTCCCGCGCTTTTTTTTTTGGTGTGAACTGTGGGAGGGGAATGAATGATGGGAAGGCGTGGAAGTCGTTAAGAGTTAATTTGTATGCCAATAAGACAATGCAAAGGTAAGACAAAGGAGTTTGTCTTCCAAGACTATACTGTAATTAACGACTTTAGTTTTTCTTATTCTAGTCCTTGCACAAACTTCACATTTCTTTTGATATGTCGGCCGCGGCTATTTGACTGTTTACCGTCCTTCGTCCCGCGTGCTCTGCTCAAGTTATCAAATCGCGCATACCTACATATGTTTGGCCCATGATTCAAGTAACCTTCATAGTTGAAGCATGAAGGTGGTGAGTCAGATAAAATATCGGAAACTTTGACCTTGGGTAAAGGTGGCAACACTGATAAAGACCAAGGCCCCCTCTCCTTTCCGAAATCATGTGACATGTACAATTCTGAAATTGCAAAATTATCATATTCTTCTCGCCATTCGGTTCGTCTGCAGTGTTTCGAATTGTTCATAATCTCAACCCGCACCGGACGGAGCTTCGGTTCTGTCAATAAATAGTCCCTCTGTCGGATTGCAGAGCTCCTCAACTCTCCCATTTCAGAGGCGCGAATGGTTCTCATAAAGAGATTTGCGCTTTCCAGAACGACATAATAGCGGAAGACAGAAACGCTATACGCTTTCGATAACAGCTCAATGGTAAAAATCAACGGACATTGGCGTGTGCCGAGCTCTGACATCGAGCGAAGCGATGCAGTGCACGATTGTCCGTTTTGACCTTCGGATTGGAATACCTGCCATAACTTTGAAGGCCACTGCAATAAAAAATACAATAAACCTTAAAACTCACATCGTAGGGAGTACAAAGTAAATCGCCCCGTGTATACTTAAATTTTGAACCATTGTTGTATGCGCTGTTGACTTACTGGTCAAGTCCTGTAGACTCCGGCAAAATAAATGCGAATCAATGTGTGACATTATTAAAATAAACCATGAAAAATGAAAAATATTTATATTTTAATACATCCGCAATTGGACAGGAAGGACGGGCTATCGATACTATAAAATCGCTGTTGACTGCGCGGGGGGTCAAACGGTCATCGCTCCCACTCCCAAGCTGACCAACCCTCAACAAAACGGCCTATATTTGGTGAACTGGATGACGTACAATCACTGCTGATCATGGCAACAACGATGACGACAATTGTGGCTATTTTACACGATGTCCTATATACGTCCCTCTCGGCCTATCCATGGCTTATAGTGTTTTGTCTATCGAAGCTGCTTGTAAAATATTGATTTCGTTTTTTCCCGCATTTCAAAATTATCCTTTACATAGCAGAAATCGCTGTGGTTAGTTTACTATTTTGAGTCGGATCAGCGTTCTCATTTTCATGAACCTTTTGTTGCCACGAATATAGGCAATCACATTAAAATGGTTTCAATATTACCATAGCATGGTTTCCATTACATTATTATATCTCCTTTTCAGTAACAAGAACAACGACAATAATACCACACAACAAGAAGATCATATCAAAAAGACAATAATTTGGATCTACACGTCCGCCTGGGGCGCATATCTTGATTTCAGTGCGTGCATTTAGTATGCATGATTTGGAAAAATTGATGCGATTGAAATATCATCCCCTGTTGCACGGCTTGCCATTGATCCCCACCACATCTTTCAGGAGAGATATTAAAATTAACCAAATAAAATGTTGGTTAGACAGCCGTACTCGTTTCACAAACAACCACTCTCTCGATGCGAACTATTCGCCGAGGGCGTGGGTAAAGAAATCGTATACTTTGTGATAAATCTCAGTGATATGCGTGAATGTTTCACAGCTAGCTTCATAAATACAGGTCGATAAACGATGTTTGAAAATGTTGTAACTTGAACAGCGGTTCGACCTTTCTAAAAATAATTCATATTTTGAGTTCGTTTGACTGAAAGGCGAGTGACCAATGGTAGTTATCCGCGGACGAGAAGGCCTAGATCAGTCATGTGACTCTTATAGACCATATTGACATGTACAAGGCATAGCATCAGTAGCATCGCCCTTGAAAATGAATCCTATAAGCTCAACCAAGTTTGCTTCATCTTTTCGCGTGGTCGAACGCCAAGACTGGACCGTTCATTGACACCCGTTTGTTGATCAGACACATGCACATGTTGATATTATCAATAACACTACTTTGGACAAAATCGACAATGATGGACGGCCTTGCCTTGTTCTATGCCTGGCTTTTCGACTGAACACGATTGTGTCTGTCTCTATTGTACGCAAATATTTCAACCATTCTGCCTCCCCTATAAGTGAACAATGGGATTTTAGACGTTATGGAGTGGGGAGGGAGTCGGGGTCACCACCAATTGTTTCGAATAAAGATATTCAAAATGCATTGCATCGTGTTTTGTCCGTGTAGGTATCTAGATGTAAACAATCCATTCTCTCTTTGTTTTTCTGTAACATTCCACGTTGTAAACAAGCAGCAGATGTATGTATGTATGTATGTATGTATGTATGTATGTATGTATGTATGTATGTATGTATGTATGTATGTATGTGTTTATGACCGTCTGGATGGAAGGCTGAATGGATGCAAGTTGCTGTTTTTTAGTTCTTGAGGGTTTGTCAAAATGCAGTCACTTTAGATTTATTTTCAACAACTCCTACGTATGTCTTAGCCGCCGAAGAATTTCTCTTTTTTATTTTTTCCGTTAAAAACAAGGAAGCCTGTCGCAGTTTCTTCATGTTTTATTTTCCGGAGACGGGAGTTCATCAAATATTTGTCACGTTGTGTAAATAAGATGGGTTGTTTTGTTCGTGTACTAGTTCCATTTTCTATTTTTATTCTCGTCACCTTCTTGATTTATTCTACGACGCAGCATAGCGATGCCCGATCGGGCGGTGCCAACGATAGACATAGGCCAAGAAGCAATTAATAATAATGATTTCTCCAAAATGTACGTCAAATCTTGCATAGCTGGCTTGCTGAAAGTCTGTTTGCTGTTTCTTGTGTTGTATTAATACTGCAGCAATTTTGACCACCGAGGAGGTCTGTACTCGATCCCGCATTGCCTCACCAGATCCTTTCGTCGATTGGAAAGGCGAAATTAACGGCCCACGACCCACAGATAATCAGCATCTCGTGATATAGCGCCAGGTGTTACAGACCAAACTTGACGTAGATGAGTAGCGGTGCCGAAAACAATTGCCATTGTTGTTTACTCTCGAACTGCCAGTAGACACGTCAGGAAACGGGTCTGAGATAGGTCGCACCATGGATGTAACCATGGTCGCACACATATGATCAAGACATTATCAACAGACAGAAATCAAATATAAACAAAAAATCTGTCGCTGAGACCAAGCGAATTCTTCTTCTTGAATACACAGAAAGCTGCACATATAATCTGATATTCTGAACATTTAGGAAGGATTGAACTGTCAGCTTGTTGAGGGTCTGCACTTTTTCGAGATAGACGACAACCACCATGGATTATACGAGGAGTCGTGTGGGGGGTGTTGACAAACAGTGTCGGGAATTAGATGATAACATATCTGTTAAAGATCCGTGGCGTTCAGACGATGATTTTTGTTTGTTTTCGTTGGGGCACCTGCGTCATTTCAAACGCGGATAAAGGGAACACATTTTGATGTCTAACGGCTCGCTCGTGGCCTGGATGTTACATACGGGTATTGCAAACCCCCTCTGCCAAGTGCAAATCAAGCATGGCGATGATTGATGCAGCGCAGTGTGCGAGGTGTCACGCATTTCAATCGATTCAGCAGATAGCGCAACATCTCCGGTATCTATGACTCCTTTAACGAGCCCCGTGGTATGCAAGGCGGACACCACAGACGACAGTCGGCGAGGGAGACATCAATCCGCCAATCTGTACGGATTTTTAGCTATCGGGAGCTGAAAAGTCGTGAACTTCAGTCTTCCCCTTAAAGGAACACAGTCGCTGCCATTTTTGCTTTATCTTTGGCGACTTTGTAGTATTTGAAAAGTCGATGACATTGGTCATAACCTTGAAACATGAAGAATGGCCGGCAAAACTTAAATTCACTTTGCTTTCGGGCAGAGTAACAAATCAGAAAACGAGGACTTATCTCTCGGAAACATGTGATTGCTATTTCAATACAGCGAGATTTCATGTGATACTACCATGATCACACAATTTATAATTGAAGGTTGATATTTATGAAGTATAGAGGAAATGCTGAGAGCAGCGATGATGTAACGCGATGATTTTGTTCACGTATTAAAATGCGTAGGGCGAACCACGGTTTCTTCATCATATGTAAAATGTAAGAGATGGCAAAGGATCATCTTGTAAAATGATGAATTTGTGCTACAGACACAAATATCGAGTACCAACAATGGTCGGACACGGCCCGCGTTGAAATAAAATTTTGTACAGAATTCAACTCAAAGCTCACCATTGGCCCATAAGATAGAGCAACCAGTCCGGTATAGGCTTGTCACATCTTGTGACGTCTAAACCAACCAGCTACTCTGATTATAGAGGTATCCGTACACGACATAAATCGTACTTCAAATCTATTCTTCCTTGGGCCCCCGCTGTCTGTTTTATCTCAAACTGTTTTTAATTTAACAAGTGCCCTCCCGTAATTGGCAGGGTTTCGACCCTCGTATGACTCATCACGTCCGTAACGACGCCCGATACATACAAATGGAAAATTATTTCAAATTAAACATTTAGCCATCTTAATTTACGACCATTGCACGAAATAAGGCCATCGTGCCTCGTGCCGCCTTCTAAAAACAGCAACACTCAAAATTTTATTTATCTGACCCCTTAATTAATGGAGTCGGGGAGATTTATTCGAAACTATCGCCGGCATTCAAGTACGCTCTTCAAACGGTTTTTTGCTTTCAACACCTTCTTTGTGCCCCTATAAAGTTTAAATTAGTTTCTTTTTGTCTTGCTCTGTCAATTTGAATTTGTGTGCTGTGACATGATCCATTGCGCAGGCGCATGACAGCTGCGCTCGTCAGCAAGAGGCAAGCACAGCACAGGGACTGTGAGCCAAGCAACTCTTCCGAGGTTATGCCAACTTATGAACGGAATCTAATTTAAAAGAATGTGACCTTGAATTTACTTTAGGGACTGTTATGTTAACCTTTCAAGCGTTGAAGCTCTTTCCACTTCACCAGTTCAACACATTACTTCCAAGCGTTGGTTATTCTTTCATAATATTTTTCTTGGTATCTCGGTATCTTTCCTCAGGAAATATAGTTTGCAAATGCGACTGGATAGCTTGAAAAGGGAATATTTTGGTTACACAGACACACAGACACAGATACACATATGTGATATCATTGATATATACATATATATATGATATCATGATATAGAGACATATACATATATATGTATATATTATGATATATGTGACATTATATATACATATATTTATATATCATGATATGTGTGACATTATATATACGTATATTTATATATCATATTTATATATCACGGTACAGTGACTTATACAAGCGACAAACTTGGTGTGTTTTTCCGTCTGTAACCTCTTCAAATTCACCCATGGACTCAGATGATGTCGATCCAGCATTATATGACTGTCATATTAAACCTTGCTGAATCGTAATCTGAAACTTAAGACTTACATGTAATGTTGACGAGAGTAGTCGTTCACTCATCAGTACTACATATGCGCAATGTGCTTTTCCTATGTTTCAAGGCTTTAACGGTTGTAACTGCCTTCTGCAGCGACGCAAAACCTACAAAGGTAATCCCACAAATTCGATAAAGGAAACATTTCTGTAATCCCTGTAAAATCTAACAGTATGCGCGTTCGACGTCTGCTTAAATCGCTCGTCACTTGAAACAAATTGCTAATGTCGACAAGAACCGAACCGAACCGAACCGAACCGAACGAAAAGGGACAATACCAATGGCAAGGATCCAGAGCAACCGACTGCAGCTGAGGCCGTGGCAGTGTGGACCTCGCGACGGGCAAATTTTCCACCCATCGGTAAACGCTTTGAGTAATTGATTGATCATTGATTGACAGTCAAATGAAGTCACCCAGTCAAGTGGCGGAAAACCAGTCTAAATCCCCGGGATTTCAAAAGACAGAACCGAAAGATGTACAAGCAGTGGGGTGGAAAACCCGACCGTTTGAGCAAATACAAAGTGTTGGCGTAGAGAAAGCCTATTAACTTTCCAGTTCTCCAGCTTCCCGCTTCTTTCCTAACAACAACAGAGAAATTCAAAAACCCAACAAAAACAATCTCTACGCACTAATTGATAAAAAACAAGTGTCGTAACTCTTATAGCTTCATGCACCTTTACCACCCAAACCATTTCACCTGTTCGTCTTTGAATCCCTCTTTCGTAACCTACTAAAATATACCTCTCAATCGCCTGTCAAAGTTCTGAAAGCCGTCCCAACCTTTCCCCATGACGTTTTTGCTGTGGCATATCGTAATTTGGGTTACCATTGTAAACGCGATATGTGTTTCGATGTTGTACCATAGTTAACTGACGTCGATTAAAAGTTAACATCTTCATCAAATTTCAACTCTAATGATCGGAATTCCTTTATTGCCCATAAAACTTAATAAAGGAAGCCAAGTAGGTGAACGTAAATTTGTTCTGTAGACCATGTAATATGAATAGATTTTTCGAGTTTACACTGATTCCGAAAATGTCGGCGATGGTGGCATCGAGCACAATTTGCTGACATAAAGGCTATAGTTTGCCCTTTACTGTAATAACAAGCATGCTTCCATAATCGAAAAAAAGCTTTTTAAAACAAATATTACAACTTAAATCATAAACACGATAGATTGAAGCCTACAGATCTATGAATGTATTCAATCAAGATCCCTAGACGACAGAAGACAGCACCAATAAGTTGCACTGTAGTGTTAATTTTCTGCTGGATTCTCTTTAATCGTAATGGTCTCATCGAGGACCATTGTCTCATTGAACAGAAGAAAACGACGTTTCATGAAACCCGTACACCGAGGATTGACCATCAGTCGGTGAGATCGTAGTTCTGTTTGGCGGTTCTTTCTTCCTATCTTTGTTGTCTTTTGTTTCTCTTTCTGTTTTTCTTTCTTTTATTTTCCTTTTTTTTTTGAAACCAGACCGAAGTGAATCAGTCTGAGAGAAAATAGCGGTCTTCATGCAATCGTCCTGAAAGACGTGAGACGGACAAACAGACCATGCTAGCCGAGCAGTCAAGTGGAAAAGCCTAACCAATTGAACAAACACAAAAACTGTGTCAAGAGTGAACTTTTCTGTCACCGTGTTCCTCACTTTCTCCCCTTAATTCCTAAAGACAACAAAAAAGATAAAAACAAAACAAAACAGAATCACTTAACACCAATTGAGGCATGGTCAGTGAATCAAACCTGGTATTTTCATGTTCTTTGAGACTTTTCTTAGCGTTTCCGCAAAAACCTTCCAGCCAACCCTTTAATTATCTCCGAACTCCGTCGTTGACTTTTCTTCACACACGAACAAAAAGGGATCAATTCCTCGTCTTGAAGCCGCAGAGAAAGCGAAAGTCTCGCATCAATGTGATTTGTTCAAAGCGTTTTGACAAAACGAGAAGTGACAGTGGGTGTGGATCGCTTTTCATTATGCGGCTGATGAACTTCTTTCTTAGTGTGGGGTTCTTGTAAAAATCTTTAAATGTTGGGAATATCATCAAGTTCACCGGATGAAAGGATCGAGGTACTTGAAGAATGTTAATTTTGAATTTGAATGATTTGCAAGTTTTAGATATTTTCGATCACCGACTTTTGAAACTTAATATGAACTTCATTATGTTTCCTTTCAGAGTACGATCGGCGTATTGCTCCCCCTGTGCCTTCCACATGTCCCTGGACAAGGCCGCTGTGAGTCGAAGTATTGAGTGTCAAGTAACTATAGATCAATGTTACTCAACACTCCGAGCACCTGTACCCATTGATATATGCACCTGGAGTAGGTAGTAGAGGAAGATTTCATAAAACAGGTAAATAATTCAAAACGACGGAAGAGACGTCAATTTTGAGGAAATGTATACAAATTGCGTTTGGTGTTTTGGCCCTGCTCTTCCTGCAGTGCAGGGTGAGACATGAACGAACGCTGCAGTTTCGCACACCGAATCACCAAGGTCAGACGGATTAGCCTGATTTGGATTAAATGACGTCAGCCCCAATCCCCAATAGATAATTTATATTGGTGTAAATGCGAGCACCTTTCTGTATATATGGTGACAAGACCATGTTGCCACAACAGCGGAAGCAGTGTACCTTGATTCGCACGGATGCAAAGCAGACATAGGCAAAGAAAAGTTGTGTCTCGCAAATGTCATCTCTCGCTCAGAAAGCTGAACATCATGGGAGCACCATTAATATGCAGAAAATATTTGCTGCAAACTAATGTTTTTTGCGAATTTAATCCTATTAGAATGAGCAATTAGTATGAATGTCATAAACCCTATGCATTGACGATTGGTCGCTTTACTGTGCCCACAGTATCTACTTTAGGGTTATTGAGAAGTTGAATCAAACGAGGTCCGACTTCACACTGCCTTCGTTGAAGATCAGTTTAACTGAAGGATCTAATCACTATGCACATTTCCGAATAAACAATCACTACACACCAAGATACGAACATTTACGGATATTGTAGCATAACCTAAGGATCTGTTTAATGGCAAATATGCAAATTAATAATAAATATGAACGCCTCTCCTTCCAATGGACACTTATAATCCTAGTATTATAAATATTTCTCCGAGTTTATAGATGAAATGTTGCGCAAGAATTCTTGAACCGTTGCCCATTTTTACAGAAAAGGTCTCTGACACTGTAAGCTTAGCTCTTGACTTATTTATTCCTATTTCAGCTAAAGTCTATTGAAAAAAATGTATCCCCTTTATGAATATGGCGCAACCTAAGTTCTACTGTTAAGGTAGTTCGCGCCTCGAAAATAAAAGACTTAGCAATTTTGCCCAAACTTTCTACAAGCAAACTTTCAACCCCTCTCTTCCAAAATCAAGAATAAAAGCCGGGAGTCGCTGTGCAAATTGTTATACTAGAGAAACAAATTACCCGATATTTATCGATATTGGAAATTCAAAATGGCTGCCATCCCTATGTTATCTCTATGGGGAAAACAAAATTCCTGACTTTCACAAAACTACGCCGGTTAAAACTTTATTTACGCCATAAGCTTCAACATTGGTGCCAACTAGCGGTAGATTAAAAAATTGTCGTAAAATTTTGAGAGTCCGAACATCTTCCCCGAGCAGATGAAACACTGCTCAGGTTCTTCGTGAGTTAGACGCGCAAACGGAAACGCCACATGCACTTACACATGAATATGCGCATGCACTGTTCAGGACTTTAAAAGTAAACTTGTTGTTCTGTAATCTCAAAGATGCGCGCTTTCCTTCATGGCAGCATATGGGTATGGGAAATGAGATCTAGAAATAAGATTTTGCCAGTTGCATGTAAATAGTGTGTGCAGTTCAACGTTTAGATTGACGTGTCTCCAGGTGATTGGGTCGTCAATCAGTAATTTCAGTGAAGCGCATTTTCCTTCATGGCAGCATATGGACACAAGAGATTTTTTAAAGCATGGGAAATGATATTTAAAACAAGATTTTGCCAGTGCATGCAAATTAAGTATGCGTCGTTTGACGTTTGGATTGATGTGTCTCCAAGTGATTGGGTCATCATTCAATATTCCCAATGAGGCGAGCTTTCCTTCATGGCAGAATATGGGCACAGGATCTCTTCTTTGTCAAAGCATGGGAAATGATTTTAGAAACAAGATTTTGCCAGTTGCATGCAAATAAGTATGTGTTTGGATTGAATAATGAGTATGTGCCGTTTGGACTGAAAGATGAGATCCAATAAAATACAGAGTACATACGACGAGTTAGTTGCATGCATCTGTAATAGTTAAAAAGTCAATTATTAATAGACCTTATTCTCCTTTCACATACGAATATTCGGGCTGGTCTTGTACATGACTCGACAGCAAAGATCATATCAAGATTTTGGTCGTATGCTTCGTACATTCCGAATTCGAAACATCGCGGCAGAACTTTGCAGTGCCAAAATGACCAACAGGTGTAAGCAAGGCAGCTGGCGCAGGTGACATTTTTCGTGACATTGACCTCGGGTTAATAACAGTGATCAATATTTTGCATTGTCCGCTGGGATGAATATTTAATCAATGTCACTCCTGTCATCGATTAAAATTCTGTGCTCCGCGGGATGGTTGACTTAAAACAAAAGGTAAATTGGTTTTACTTCGGCGCACCCGAGACGCCATTCCTCCATCCGATCAGGCGTGTTGAATACCTTCTGGTGATGGACGCAAGGAAGACATCAGCGAAAGACAGTGGTGGTAGCCTCAAGGAACGAGTCCGCTGTGGATACAGCCTTTCTAGGGAGACCTTGGGACTCAATAAAATGTGCGTAACGGCAAACTGGAACAATGAAGAACGGGTATAGTCTTCGAAATCCGTCTTATTAGCAAAATCAACATCTTGGTTCACTCTGAAATAATGAGCGGTTGCGTTTGACGTCACCTTTCATCATTAGCCCTCTGATAAATAAAGCTTTTAATTGGCTCTCTTGAAGGAGAAAGATTACACAAAGGCGCTTAATTATTTAACTTATTAATTATTGAAATCGTCTTTTCAATGGAACAATAGGATACTGGTTCGCAAGAACAACGGAATAAAGGCGGACAGGAAATTGTTGGGTGTCGGTTTTTTCACAGTATCCTCCGGAGCGAGTTTGTTTAATTGAAAGTTTACCCTTCACAAAAGAGTCACGCCTATTGAAGATTTAAAGAAGGTATTCAGAGACGTTTCTTGGCGAAAAAACCTTAATGCTATATCGCTTAAGCAAACCTATTAAACAAAGATAATAGTTGAGAAAGGCAAACTAGGATTCCCATATTCCTGAATAGTTCAAACCCGTGACATCTCGTTTCGTCACGGTAAGCTAATTGCGCTCTTCAGAACGGTTGCTCCCATCACGCACGTCACACAATGACCCTAATATTTCTACCTCATACGTGAAGGTTGACCTTTGACATGAGAACTTCTGCTTAGTTCCTTTCTCGGGTTTTTCCGCCTGGCCGCGAAGAGGTTTCGTCACAATTTATGAAACGAGGGCTTATTTTAGCTGCTTCATTAACCGAAAATATTAAACAAGCTGTAAATTTTATATCTTCTGGTAGGAATAAGAACAGTCTCGCTCTCTGGACCCTTATTTTAGACCACTCCCATGTGAAATTGATAAGAACGACATCAGGAGATATTAAGTACAATTGGACCTGATATAAAATGCTTCTATACACAAGCACGTCTCCATCGAACATATTCAAAGAAAGTTTTCCTCGAGTAAAGTCCATGTATCCGAGAAGGCGATTTTTAGTTTTAGTATTACTGTAGTCTTATCGCAAATGGAGAAATGGAACCTGCCCAATTTCGTGTCCGAGTTCCATGTTATGAACAAATTTAACCATCAAAAGAAAGAAGAGAGCGGAGTTACTTCTTGGCAAGTGAGTATCTCACTTTGCGCCTCTTGCTCCACAACTATCGACGCAGGCGCGCGCAATAGTCCTTGCTCGCAGCTCGTATTGCGGGGGAAAATTAACTCTTGCGAAATTGTCGTAAAAAAGGGAAAAAATTGCCTACCCTACTTCTTTGCAGTCCACTGCTTCTGATTACCGGTCTCTCTAGTGACAATCGCCACAACCTGACGAACTTTAAACTGAGCTGGGAGAGTCGCTGAAAGGGGTTGTACTGTTTGGGAAGAGTGTGTGTCGACGGTCACGTCACTCATAATATAATATTTTAAGAATCTTGGTTTTTGAATAAAGTTAATTATTACATGACGTCGAAAGACACTGCGTGATTATATGACAATATTTCAGGATTTCACCCTTTTGAAAAAAAAATAAATATTACCGTGATCATACCGGACCTCCCCGTTCAGTGAGTGTCGTAGTAGTAATGAACTTTGATTGTTGGGGCTACGCCCAACTGAGCGCCGGACTGTTACTGTGATACAAATCTTCTAAACAATATTATGATTTTGTCATTACGCACGAAGCTACATATCCCCGAAGCGAGGTCATTTATATTTCAATTAGGAGCAACCCAGTCTTCGGCCTCATGGTTCTTTTAGAGTGTAGGTAAGACTATTCAAATAAATGTAAATTAGCCGTTGGCAGGTAGTTCTTGTAAGCGCGTGACTTGCCTGTACGTTTAGATTCTCAGGGAGTGATGGAGATGGGGTGGCCACATTTCAGATACGTGTGTATACGCGAAGCATTTGCCCGGGTTCTCCACCATGGCACTCAGGCAGCCTTAATGGCCAAAAAATCAAAGCTATTAGGGTAGAACTCACGTCGGGGACAGGTAGTCGGTCTCTCAAATTTCTACAATTCTTTTCTCATCTACCACTTGTTGGGGCTCATTTTACAGCTCTTGGAGAAAAAAAACTTTGACCGGCTTAGTTTTTCGAAAATCATAAATTTAATTCCCCATAGAGTTAACTCAGAATGGCGGCCATTTTGAATTTCAAATCTCGCAAAATGTTGGGTAATTTGTTTCGCCAGTTCAAAACTTTTAAAAGTGACCCCCGAATTTATTGTTGATTTGGGTAAGAGAATCGTTGAAAGTTTCATTTAGGGATGTTTGAGCAAAAGTTTAAGTCTCTCACTTTCGAGGCACATACTACCTTAAAACCCCTGCCCTTCATGATTTGTTTTTTCAATTTCCCCCGAAATCTTTAGCCACGGGATGGAATGTGAACATTCACATTCGGCGGTACATGTAGTTCCCTTTTCAGTGAAATCAAAGTACGATGGGAAAAATGTTTTTAGACGTCTAAGAAATTAAAACGCTCTTCATTTCAGCTTAATATGTAAAGTATAAACGCATCATTTTACGATGTGAAATGCAACGACCTACATCTGTATCAGCATTTAGTAAATGTTGCTTGGTCCTTATTGATCAGCTAAACGAAATGTGTTGATTATATACGACTGTACTACCGCATTATTTTGTTTTTTGTCAAAGAGAGTGAGGCCGACAGCAGCTGTGTTTATTTTTTGAACTGATTTGGGAATCCGTAATTGACAGAGTCGATCCACTCAGCGCGTTAGCTCCGCGACAGTGTTTACATTGCTATAGGAACAGGCGGATGAAATACGCACAACCGGCGCTCATTACGAGACCAAACCTGTTTTGAATTTTAAGACGCTTTTGGGTCGTCTTTCAGGCTATTTTGGCTACAGTTTTATGTTCAAACTGACACAGTTTACAAAACAAGTTGGTGTGTCAGTAAGAGTTGAGATGCGCCGCATTCAAACTTGGTCGGTGGGCGGGGGGCGATGTTGCCATATCTGCGCCAGCCAGCCAGGAATATCTCCTCAGGAAACTGTGGCAAGATTCACCCAGCTCTCTGCCTCAATTTTGTCTTTGATGCTGTTCTTTCCCGAATGTTGTGAAATAATCTGTCGTTTTACCATTCTAAAGAATCACGAGGCATAAACAGTCGTCATAACCCTACTTGAAAACAAATCGTCATCGTGTGGTGATCCCGTTCCGGCTTTGCTTGTTTATTGGCGAACTGAAAATCTTCAAAATGTCTGGCACCAATTGCAGTTCGTAAATCCAGGGGTTAGGTCTTCAATGCTGGCATACTGGTGACTAATAGCAGCGTCGACCATCAAAGAGCATTTTGGTGTTGCCCGGACACCTTGTGATCATGCGTATGACAATCAACACGGTTGACACGGTAAATACCCACAACAAACCACCATGCATGCGAAAACACACGTACTCTACTTACGACATATACAAGGATTGAGCTCAGATCATTTTTCGGGATTTAGTCGGCTGAAAATATGGTTTGACCCTAAAAAAATTGCTACAAAAGGTTTCTCAACGGTTTTTGATAGAGTCAAATGTGCTTAATAACATATTAAAAGTCTACCAAAATCTGACCACCGGAAACGCGTCATTTTCAAGATGGCGTCCAAGATGGCCGCCATATACTTAAAATGGCCATAACTATACCAAAAAAAATTGCTACAAAAGGTTTCTCAACGGTTTTTGATAGAGTCAAATGTGCTTAATAACATAGTAAAAGTCTACCAAAATCTGACCACCGGAAACGCGTCATTTTCAAGATGGCGTCCAAGATGGCCGCCATATACTTAAAATGGCCATAACTACTTAAATATTAAACCTAGACTAGTGATGTCTGTGTCTACCACCATGTTTTAGTGGTTTAGGAATCCAACTATCATATCTAGATTATAGGCAAGTGGTCATAAGTCCCATAATTTGCATATATATTTGTACATGTATTAAAAATAATCACTGTCACATTCTTCGTCCAGAACATGTTGCTCATGTGGATTTTCACAATTTCCGAGGTTAGGTAGTAAAGGGAAAGCAACTCCACACATCGTTCATATTTTGGGTGTTTGCGTTTTGTGTATGAAATTGTGTATAATATTAGTGTATGTCATGTTTGGCTGTTTTAAGAAAAGTGTTGCTTAGCCATGGTGAGACGTATCCGTAATCTACGTGTCTTGATGTTACTCCACACTGGAGTGGAGAGACAAGTGTGACACTGCGATCCGTTGGCGCTGCATTTCGAAAACAGAGTTTTCTTCATCAGTCGCTTGAAATTCATTCTTGATTGGTGAGACGTGTTGAATGGTTGATTGTTTTTATTTGGTAGTATATTGTTCCACTTACATTTGGTGTTCAAGTAGGGAAGCTAGAATGTCTACTGGTTGGTCTTGTTGTGTTTGTGTAGGTTCGTGTGAACCTGAGTTCGAGCTGTCGTCGCTTTTGTGAAGTCTGGCACTTATAAGTGTATTGCCTATATTTCTGTTCCTTATATATGCGATTATTGGTTGATTTTGGAACAGTTTTTATTTAGTGTTTCGTCTTTTTCAAGTTCATTTCAGTTTTCTGTCAAGGCTTGCTTGATTTTTGTCATTTCGATGTTACGGGCTATATGTTGTTATGAAGACTACTGTACAAAATACATGATAGCTCTGCTAAAAATAATCTTTAAAAACAACACATTTGAATTAAACGATGAATTCTACCGGCAAATATGGGATGCTCTATGGGGTCCCTCGTCCCTGGAAATAGCAGATATTACATTTCACGAGACAGAAATGAGAATAATACAGAAACACAAACAACAAATGCCGACCTGGCTGAGGTTCAGGGACGATGTTTTCCTGATTTTGATCGGAACACAACACGAACTCAATGAATTCATATCAAACATCAACAAAATGCATCCTATTTTCAAATTTTCGTTTGAAAGCTCCTCTCAAGAAATCACATATTTAGACCTGACTATCTACAAAGGTCGTCGATACAACAAAAGAACATTCCCAACACCAAGACACACTTAAAACCAACAGATACATCAGATCCTCAGTTCTTACAAAGAAACTCATGCCATCCTGCAGCAACATTCAAAGGTCTGATCAAAGGTGAAACATTATGATACATCAGAACATGCAACAACGAAACCAATTTTACAGAGAAAGTCACACAATTTAGTGAAAAATTACAAGACCGACAATATAAAAATACCGCAATTATAGGTGTCCATCACATTTGATCTGAATTGGTACATACCAGTATGGGTACCAAAGATCAACAATAAATGTTGTTTCTATCAGTGCAGGAAAATTCCAAGTTGATGTTATGA
The DNA here is from genome assembly GCF_041260155.1 of Ptychodera flava. NCBI lineage: Eukaryota > Metazoa > Hemichordata > Enteropneusta > Ptychoderidae > Ptychodera > Ptychodera flava. The sequence continues at coordinate 13,768,707 of NC_091935.1, forward strand.
CAATGATTTCTGCACAGTACAGCCAGAAAAACAACAAGAAATATATAAACCAGAAAAACAAGAATGACAAAAGTAAATAACGTCTGAAACTTTAGGTACTGGAGGTCAACTTTAGCAACATGCATAGCAAAAACAGCTAGTCCCTCTTAGTTTGAGCAGGTCTGTTAATATGTAACAGTTCAAAAACAATGACAGGAAATGACTCAAGGTCAGTGGAGTAGCCTGTTTCAGTCACTGGCATGCCACCACTCCTACATATTTACAGGATTTCCCTTTTTCTTACCTCATTTGCACATTTTTGACGTCCATTTGAAGAACGTCACGTCTCAGCCCCTGCATCTACCCTGTACACCAAATACTGAGATGATAGCTTTGGCGGTAAGGGAGCTTTTGCGTGTGACGGACATACATCCGCACTAACATACCCACATACATACATAGAGACACACAGACGCCACCGACTCACCATAAAAGCTGTTTTTGTTATTTATGTACATACCAAATATGAGCTAAAAATGAAATAGAACGCATTATCAGAGAAACAGATCATAAAAGCAGAAAAAAACAGCTTGAACAACAAAAAGAAAGAAAGAACGCCACCAACAATACAGTAGTCTTCATAACAACATATAGCCCGTAACATCGAAATGACAAAAATCAAGCAAGCCTTGACAGAAAACTGAAATGAACTTGAAAAAGACGAAACACTAAATAAAAAACTGTTCCAAAATCAACCAATAATCGCATATAGAAGGAACAGAAATATAGGCAATACACTTATAAGTGCCAGACTTCACAAAAGCGACGACAGCTCGAACTCAGGTTCACACGAACCTACACAAACACAACAAGACCAACCAGTAGACATTCTAGCTTCCCTACTTGAACACCAAATGTAAGTGGAACAATATACTACCAAATAAAAACAATCAACCATTCAACACGTCTCACCAATCAAGAATGAATTTCAAGCGACTGATGAAGAAACTCTGTTTTCGAAATGCAGCGCCAACGGATCGCAGTGTCACACTTGTCTCTCCACTCCAGTGTGGAGTAACATCAAGACACGTAGATTACGGATACGTCTCACCATGGCTAAGCAACACTTTTCTTAAAACAGCCAAACATGACATACACTAATATTATACACAATTTCATACACAAAACGCAAACACCCAAAATATGAACGATGTGTGGAGTTGCTTTCCCTTTACTACCTAACCTCGGAAATTGTGAAAATCCACATGAGCAACATGTTCTGGACGAAGAATGTGACAGTGATTATTTTTAATACATGTACAAATATGCAAATTATGGGACTTATGACCACTTGCCTATAATCTAGATATGATAGTTGGATTCCTAAACCACTAAAACATGGTGTAGACACAGACATCACTAGTCTAGGTTTAATATTTAAGTAGTTATGGCCATTTTAAGTATATGGCGGCCATCTTGGGCGCCATCTTGAAAATGACGCGTTTCCGGTGGTCAGATTTTGGTAGACTTTTACTATGTTATTAAGCACATTTGACTCTATCAAAAACCGTTGAGAAACCTTTTGTAGCAATTTTTTTGGTATAGTTATGGCCATTTTAAGTATATGGCGGCCATCTTGGACACCATCTTGAAAATGACGCGTTTCCGGTGGTCAGATTTTGGTAGACTTTTAATATGTTATTAAGCACATTTGACTCTATCAAAATCCGTTGAGAAAGCTTTTGTAGCAATTTTTTTGGGGTAAGGTCTTTTTTTTTCATAAATGCACCCGACCATTTTTCGGGATTTTTGCGATTTCTGTAGTTTCCCAAAAGAGATCAATATTTTCACAAGTGTGTTATTACCGTATCTGGGGAGAGCGTACGGCACTGGACTGACGACTACTATCGATATGGGTCATTGGTCACCGGGTTGCTTTGTTGATGTCGGATTCACTCCAATGTGTTGCAGATGTTACAACGTCAGCTCTGTATCTTGTCGTCTAAACGATTTGATTCAACTAGGCATTTACCCCGTTCCTAAAATAGCGCATCGTTCTCAAAATAGCAGACAGACGCCAATTCAAAGAGCTAAGAATAGAGAATCCCAAACAACTCCCGTGCCGTAAAACACCACGAAAGCTAAAATGGTAATCGCCGAGTTGACTTAAGCAGGGTACATGTCATGATACCAATCATCCCGCATCATGTTTTAATGGTTTATGATATGAGATGATTTGTACAGTCCAACGCGAGTTCAACAAGCTCGCTCTACGCTGAGAGATTTGTCATACCTCTGTCGATTTGTTCGAAATATGAACATACGGTACAGCACAACCCTTTTGTGTAGAACTATTACCCAGAAATGTGTAACCCTGGAATATTCAGGGGAGGCGTTGCTGGCATTCACAAGCGATGACGAAATGAAGTTCCGTTTCCTCCTAGTGATGAAGATTTTGCGGAAATTGAATTTTTCAGAAACGGCTGGCGATACAACTGTTGTTAGTATTTTGTTCGTAAATATGCGAAGCCCACCGACACCGTGAGAAACAATCAATGTCGACAGACTGAAGAGCCGATAGCCGCGAACTTCTCTCAGGTTGATGGCGAATGTCATCGAATAGTGGCGCGCCCTCACAGTTCATTATCTGGCGTCCCCCAGGATGATGCCGTCAGAAGCTCGAGAGCAACTTCTTGGATGGGCTGTGTTTTGCGTAAAATTTGCGCTTCTACCGATTTACTTGTTTAATAATTTATTAGTATACATTCTGTGCTCTGCTTAGTAGGCGATAAAAACGCGATTAACATCGGCTTAATCCGGTTTATCTCATTCCAGTCGATTAACCCGTCTCTTCAACGGCTCTCATCTTTTCATCTAAAATTACCTGCTGCGGGTGCCTCGTTCGAAAATGAACAATGCATCGCGCGATATGCGACTTTTGTATGCCTTAGGGAGAGGGTTGGACATCTAAAAACCACCCAACGTTTGCTGCCACACGGTAGTGCTTGTTTTTGACCTGTCGATTGGGTGTGAATTTGCGTGAGAGGTGAAACAATGCAGGTACGGAAATGACGTCCTTTTTGGGATATCAATTTCATGATATCTGCAACCTTCGATGTTCTTCCACCACAGATAAACTTCACACATTCAGCTTCTTTGAATGATTATACATTATAAAAAAACAAAATAATAACCTTCAAAGTGTGAATATTAATAATAACAAATTCAGATTTATGTATCATTATTATTTCTTTATCAGCTTTACGTTCACAGGAAGACAAATGACTTTACAGCGATCAATGGCGGCAATGCGCCTCACCTTTACAAATGTAACGACTCCTCAGGGACGTATAGATAAGCATAACATTCACTCGCCAAATATAGTAATGCGGAACACAGACACAATTCTGATGATATGTAAATTTCACTTTCTTATTATTATTCTTTCCTTCTATTTGCATAGCAAATTTTTACATTTTTGGACAAATTTTAGAAGTAGAAACATGTCCATGGAGTGGAAGTGTACCTCCACCGCTCCCCCACAGTTGTTAGATTACTACGCTGGGGAGAGATGACTCATCTTGCCCCTCCCCTCCCCTCCTATGTCTCATCACCTATGAGTTCTGTACTACTATTGTCAAGAAAGTGTACTTTTCCTTTCGCCGCTCGCTACAGAATATGTCATCAAGCAAACACTAAGTGTAAGATCATATACGTAATTTACGCATGTATTTACACTGCTTTGTACATTTACAACCCATTGTACATTTATACGACTTCTCAGCCCCCGTTAAATTGTGATTTTCTGAGATTTTTGTCGTTTCAAGGAATAAATTATTGAGTCACTGTACATGCATGGAGTACATATATACATTTAACAGAGTCTGAAGGTGCAGTCTTTTCTCGAAGAGTACAATCATCGAATAAAATTATCAGAAGATACGTTAATCTCTGCGTGAAATACTTACGTCATAAAAAGAGCGAGTTCCTGTAGTCTGAATCGTGTATTTTCTGTTTTCTTTTATGAGTTCAACATCGTAATTCTTTGAGATAAACTATTAGTTTGGCGTCGAAAGAAATTGGCTGTATACTATACACGTCGCAGCGAACTGCTTAGGGTGCGATTTCGCCATCGGCGGTTACCTGGTTACGGCAGACATAGCTGCGCCGCTTCGATTTATTCTTTAAAGGTAGAAGCGAATATTCTCGCCCACCGAGACGGCTCATTTACAACGCCGATGGCGCCGACGATAGCCACGATTTCCTTATCATTCATACCCAAAACAGTTATTCGTAAACCAACAGACACAGCGGATATATCACAACGTGAAAAAAAAATGTGTAAAGACAAGTCAACACCTTAGACAACCAGAATGAGTGATTGAGAAGAAAGAATTTTGCCTACCTGTCTATTCGGCGCGTACAACACTTACTATCCAGAAACGAAAAATCTCGTACAGCGGCTAGTCCGTAGAATTCAACTGTTTGGCAGAAACCTGGAATATAAAGTCACCGGAGTATTAAGTATTTCGCAACAGACGAGTTTTACGCCAACGGTGTTGTGACCCGACCTACTAGAGACTCTGTCGCTGCGGACGGTGGTATTCGGTTGCTAATTTTAGTACAGCGACGATGATTGGCATTTATACGCCAAACGCTTTCAAAATCCAAAGCAAGCCTATGAGATAGGGGGGTGTGTTAAGTCCTTGCGAACAGGCCCACGTACAGTTTTGGCGATCCGTGCGTATGCTCAGACTGGATATATGGAGTTGACACACTTAACTATATACGTATGCTACATATCGCACGTAGCTCCGGGTTGCAAATTTCGAAGTGGACGACACGTTATCAAAATTGTTTTGTCCTGCGTTTACTTAAACATTAGACAGTATTTGTTTTGTATTAGGTAATGATTGCCAGTGTGTCACGTGATCAGCCGTGAGGTCAACTCGGGTTACAGCACAAGCTCCTCTCAGGTGCTGTCAAGAATCCCCAGACCAACCTCACACGCACATTGACAATTCTCCTGCAAGTTTTTTTTTATTATAACATCGGAACAATAAGGCCACAGGCGCCGTCGCGCAAAGCTATAAAATCCCAACGTAACCTAGAGTTGAAGCACTCGGTTGGGTAATGCGGGCTTAGTACAGGGTTCGAAATACGCAGACACCGTGCAAATGAGGATGTAATGATGCGAAATGACTTTTAACATTTGATAATTAACAATCAAAAGGCCATTTCCAATTCTCAGCCTCAGTATCAGTAAACATAACTATTTGCTGCTGGCTTAAAAGTGATGACAACAAAACCAACGGCGGGAGAAAGAGGACACACAGGCAGGAAAAGTAACAACCGTTTTTCAGACAGGGAAAAAAAGATATAAAAATTGAGGGGGAAAAAACACGTGGCGATCGATTGATAGCGCAACCTCATCACATCGACTATATTGGTCCAAATCATATATATTTATTCCAATGAGAAACAGGTGTGAGCGATCAGCATATGACATGGCTGCATAACATTATGATATGGATTATGGAAGCTATGGAATGCACAACATGAAAAATTTGAAGAACTATTTTTATTCGTCGATAAGATAAAAATAGATTGATTAAAACCTGGCTGCGTAGAATTTGGATTTTTACGTGCGGGGGAAGAACCGACCTGCTGTTGAGAAGGGGTCGTCAAGTTCAAGGCCGCATAGTCGATATTTCAGAAGTATCCTGTCAGTGACCGTGACTGCCTGTGCCTGTACGTCTTGATATCTTTCTGTATGTCTATGTCTCTCTGTATGTGATCGTCAGCCCGTGTCTGGGCCTGAGTGGTATGGCATCCGTTGAAAAACTATCAAACAATAGCCTCTTTCAGTGGACAACTTATTAAAAATGCCAAGAATGTGTCCACAATGCGTCCGAGGTTCAAAAACCAACACGCAATTCGTAAATAGAAAGATTTATTTATTATTTGGCAAATTCAATTGCTCTTGCACATCTAGGCCCGAGACCGTGAAATTAATGAGTTTGAGAATAATGAATAATCGATATGACAGGAGGAAAATGCAAACTCGCGTGACGGTGCGCGAAAACGGAATTTGATAAATAAACGCGGCTGGTTATGCAGCCATCGTGAAAATCATTGGACTATAAACCAGTCAAATTTCACAAATGACTGCATAGGTGACACACGCATTTTGAGTAAAGACGTAACTCCAAATTTTAACTGACCATAGATCCCGTGGCGGCCAAGAGGGCGGAAAGTGACAACGGCTGCAGCTTGAGCTGGTAACGGCCTCCACTTCGCTTCACAGGGACAACAACAACGCCGGTCGGTCACAGGTGAAAATTTATTACGTCGTTGTCCCGATCGAGAAAATCAATTTAACGACTCGAAAAAAACACAAGACACGTGATTTTGCGATGTCAAAGTCGAAGAAGGATGATCGATGAAAACTTGCAGAAAAGCAGTAAACACCTGGAAGAACACGCACCCCATTGGCCGTTGGGATATAATTACTCGTCCCCGTGACACTAGGAGTTCATCGTAATCAGTGTGGTATGCAACGATACACCGTATTCTTTGCATTCTTTCGGAGCAAGGGTGATACAAAATCGTTAACAAGAATTCAAAACAGGTTTGACAGCTGAGTAATGACCTATTCTTAATAAACTTTGCAACACAAACAACAAACAGACGAAACTCCGATAAAAATAGAGTTGTAAAACCATAGACAGTGGAGCGGTAGATGCTGACTCATGTTATATATATATATATATATATATATATATATATATATATATATATATATATATATATATATATACGCATATCATAATATATCATATATCATATCATATATCATATCATATCATATCATATCATATCATATCATGTCTTGTCTTATCTTATCATGTCTTGTCATATCATGTCATGTCTTGTCATACAGAGATTAGAAGTACTGACACCGCTAGGCCAGTAAATGTTAATAGTCTTTCCTAGATCGAAATGTAAAGAGGTAGAATATGGTAATTTTTTTGTGTCTGTTCAAAGCAGGCAATATCAGGTGACGTAAGTAGGACAAACACAATATAGGTTAACGTCAGAACTCTGAATTCGGACTGTGAATTCACAGGGTCAAAAAGTCTTTTGGCTTTCTTAAGTCGCGTGAGATGGAAAACACGGGAGGCAGCACGTATACATACAAGGATGTGGCCACAGTGTCAGGTAGTGCCTGGTAAAAGGGACGGTATCTGGGAGAAACCGGGAAAATACGTGAGAGAGGGAGTGTCTGAAACCGAGAAACAAACCATATAAGCAAGCGTCGGGCAAGTCATCAGGTTATGAAAACAGGTGAACGCACAAGAAATATTGAATATCAACGATGGAGGCCAAGTGATGCGGTGATGCGGCCCGTCATCCTGAATTATCCCAATATGGAACTGTTGTCCTGAAATAAAGCGTTTGATCAAGACTAGTCGTAAACCTGTATCGTAAAGTATATTGATTAATTTGCACTAATTACATGGTTTGTAACAAACAACTTGGTGCAAATTTCAGAGATGCACGCATGCGCGTTTGGAAGCAGAGCTTTGAGTTGAATGCGTAAAAAGATAAAACCGATTGTAAATCTGGGGTGCAATTTCATCCGAGAACAAAAATGTTGGTTAAAAAAAAAGTGAAAATCTTTGCAATAAACGGTTTGTAACAAACAAATTGGTGCAAATTTCTGCGATATGGCTGCATATCTACGATCGATCTGTACCCTAGCCTAAACTTTGCTAAAGAATGTGTTTTGACTAGTTTTATAAACTTTGACCTCTACGCAACGCAGGGGGTCAACCTTTTCAGAGCACACGTAAGGTGCACTTGTAAAGTAGTCTATAGATAAACACTTTAAACTGGAGTGGGCCAACGCAACTGTAGGCCTACAATGAAAAAAATAACACCTGGATCATTTTTAACATTGCATTTAGCTTTCAGTTGCACCTATTTGATACTTATGGTTATTTGCGACCTGGCGATTGACGTTGCGAAATACTTTGTAATTGCTATGGTCGTGCGACACTGTCTTCTATCACATTTCGACTCATCTCCGTGACCACAAACTCTCATCTCTAGCATGTGCACAGTTTCAACTTTTCACGGACCCTGAAAACGTATCAAACACTGTCGCAGTCGTTATCAGACGTCGTGGCACTGAAACGTTTCGTGCAAGCACTAACTTCTTTTATATAGATAAACTATTTCGGGGCGATAATACTAATGCCACAGCATTTCGTCAAAACCATTGTTTTGGGCACTATTATTAAGCGGTAAAGCTTAAAAATTATACATACATACATACATACATACATACATACATACATACATACATACATACATATATATATATATATATATATATATATATATATATATATATATATGAAGAAAAACGTTACCCCAGTTTCATATGAACTCCGAGAGTCAGCGCTAGACAGAGCTAGAATGCTGCAAGAAATTATACCCACAGTCTCAAATTTCCCTCTCCAAATAGACGCCTTTATCGTCAAAATGAATGCTTCAATCTCAAAATACGGGGCGTAAGGTCCAAAAACAAACGGTAATATTGATTTCCAAGAAGTAGTCATCGAAACATTCCCACGCATGTAGACACAAAATAAGGGGAAATTTCAGGTAAATTCTCATTCACTTCCTGAGTCCGTGTGTGAAAATTTTGTAGTATTAATTGATAGCTACCCTTTCGGGGGCTATCAGTAAAAACACATGCACGCCAATTTGTTCTTCGCCTAAATGAGTGCTGATAAGTGAAGCCCAAGATACATACAAAGATAATTTAGCGTTTAAGATAAAGTTGTACAAAGTCTTCGATGAGAATTTAATTGAGTTTTGACAAAGTGCAATTTGATAGTGTATGTGTACACGGGTAGTGAGTCGTTGGAGGGCCAGGTGACAGAAAACAGAACCATGCATCGCCGACAGGGAGTTTCATCGCAAAAAAAGGATGGATCATCATGGCTTTATGGATAGTTTTAACCATTTTGACAGTTTTCTCAATCTGGCTGTCCTTTCAGAATGAACAAAAACTCAATTTACTCTCTCTCTCTCTCTCTCTCTCTCTCTCTCTCTCTCTCTCTCTCTCTCTCTTCTCTCTCTCTCTCTCTCTCTCTCTCTCTCTCTCTCTCTCTCTCTCTCTGGATCTCTCTCTCTCTACAACTATCTCATGCTTGTTCTGACAAATGCTGAACACACCTTTGGCGACAATTCAAGTCCTATAGAGAGGAATGCATTCAAAGTGATCGATCGAAATTTAAGGAGCGCCGAGTGGCAGGGTCGCCTTTGAAGGAAACCCCCATTAGGTATTTTACCGTTTGGCCCCGTCCCCATCGGACGAATTCGAAAATGCAAGTCCTTCAATTTGCCACAATGTCCAGTTCATTAAGTCTGAAATAACAGGTATTGATAAGTGTCGTTTGGTAATTTGCAAGGGCCTCTAATGACGAGCAAACAGGTCATTTGCGAAGATAGCTATTGAATTGCGTGGTTAATATGTGCTATCTATCGTTTTAGTGTGTGATATTATACAAGCCGATCGACGTACCTTTACCTTGATGGCTTCGCTACGTAACTGAGACATTAATTGCAAAGACTCCAAAACATTTCATACGGAACTAAAATTCAAATTTAACAGAAGCACTTTGCTCCTCTGTCAAAATAGGGACAAGTATATTAAAAACATGAGAATTTTAAGAAGGACCAAAAGTTCGTACATGATTGGGGACAACCTCGTGGCCGGGTCATGAACCCTCTACTAGTACGAATATAAGCCCTGAAATCCACCCAAACGAATTATAATTTCATTTGCTCTTAAAAAGCTTTCGGAAAGCAATTCTTGTCCATTGCAAAAATCGACCGAGAATCATCGCTGTTACTGAAATTTTGTCATGACCTTCATCCCTAATGGTAATATTGTTGCAAATATTCAAGACCGATACATTCGACCAACATACAGTACCTTGAAATCGAAGTTATTCAACATGTTTAATGGTGTAAATGTATATATTGTAGCGTCTTTTAGTTTCTCAGCTGTAGTCTTTAATTGTTTTCGTGTATTAATCACGAAGATCTTTAAAGAAGATAAGCTTGGCGCAAACAGTACAAAATGTTGCGGTATGGTGTTTGAAAGTAGTCCGGCAGAGAGACCTGACGTAATTTCCCGAAGCAAATTTATGTTTATAATAAATCGCGAACAATGTCAAATTTCTGTCATTTATTCATTTTAAATGTAGTAAAATGGAAGATGTTTTATCCTCGCGCTTATCGCGTCAGCACAGATAAAACGCTTGACAAAGTTATTTAGATTCATTGCGCATGAGCAACAATGGCAAATGACGTAAAAGTGGTATTGACAGCTAAACGAGTGAGTTATTCAGCATTTATCGACGTCAAGTATGCCATTCGATATTGAACCCTTCGCATGTCAATGCTACGAGTAATGATTATGGTTCAAATGTTGTAAGATTCGACTTAGATATATAATTACAGCTTTTAATTGTCTACCAGAGATGATCACGTGATTCTGCCATGTGGCAAAATCGAACCGATAACTTTTGATCTCCTTTCTGCTGCCTGATATCTTTACAGAAGTATTTATTTTTTCTGATCTTAGACCCTCTAACTTGCAAGCCTTCCCTCAATATATTAACAGTTTACACACACTAACTTTATGGAAAAGCTAATTTCACGCAGCCACGATTCTTGGATGGGGACATTTGAAGTCAAATATGAAATACTCTGCAGTCCACGTTGTAAATTTCATCGTTATCTGGTCAACGATAAAGCTCACCGCCCGGAACAGGACAAATTGCAACGGCAGCAATCTCTTGTATGAGTATGGTCGGGTTTCTACCGCTGTAAGCTGTACATTTCTCCCGGTTGATGAAAGCCGGCTTTTATATAATCCGGCGACATAAGTTGAATTTGATTCTTATCAAACCATCGAACAATCTGTTTCTGTGTTACAACCTCATCACGTGGTGTAGGATATTTCGCGAATAATGGGACCATCGCCTGTGTTTAAAAATAATTTTCCTTATTAGAGATTCCTTAATCTGTTCAGTATCACATTGATCAGAAATGTTTTTGGTCCCTGGACTCATGAGTAAATGTGTTAGTGTTCAAAAATACCAAGCAGCAGATGTCTTGCTGGAAACCCGTGCCATTTTCGTTGATGTTACTTCAACGATAATGCTTTATATTACCGACGCTAGACTTAAGAATGCTGTGAGTATCTCTAAGAGATAAGATGTCTCCATGACCAATATTTGTATTTGTCAATCACGTGCAATCCACTGTCGCACATTGTTCTGTATGTGGAGGCTGACGACGAAGGAACACCGAAAAGGTATGTAAATGTGTGCTGGTGTCTTTATACTCACTTTATGCTCACGTTTCCCATGGCCCTCAATACGATGAAAGATGTATCGTAGAAACGAGAAATTCAAATGCCTTAAGTGTACCTTACGCATTTCGTATTAACTGTAACTTTCCCGTGTGTCTACCAAAGGAACACCGTTCTAACACCAGCACAGCAGCGTTATTTGTAAAATCAAGGCCTTATCGCTTTTCAACCACAGCTGATCGAATTTGACCGGTGCTTGGATCGTTGCTATCGAGGACCCCCCCCCCCTTCCCCGCCCCAGAAGCGCAAGAGACTAAAACATATATATACTTACTGTTACTCGGGATGCACAAAATTCGGGAACTGGTGTCAAATGGCGAAAACTGCACTCCGATGCGCCCCCTTTGATCTTCTCTGCAACCTATAACGACATCATATTAAGATTGCAAATTTCGATAGTTACCTAATTTGCATTGGACCTTTAATCGGCGTCTGTCATTTTTTGGGTCGTGTTTTCACCGCTCACGGCAAACTCGAGTAAAGGTCGAAAAGCTCTGTAGCTATACAACACGCTGTCAAATACGCGTTTAATGGACTTTTAGGTAGATTCAGTGTTTGTTTAAGTAAAACAAACACCGATTAGTCTATAGATTTGAACGTACCTTTGACGCTCTATGGCATTAGTTTCTATATGTTACGCCGCGTCGACCTGGCAGGACCCGTGTACTTTGAAGTCGCGGATTTTAAACGAGTTAAACGATTTTTACAAGTGCGATACTATATACTCGGAGATATTTCTCCTGAGTTAGCTGTTCCTGTAGTAAGTGCGGTTGCTGAAGATTTATGGCTAAACAAGTTACACACACACCCAATAAAATTGGCTTCAATTTGATCTTTAATGACGATCTGAAGATTCATTGGCCAATCAAACATGCCACTTTAATGAGAGAACGTGCCTAAAGCCTAGGCCTGTCGAAAGTTGCTCGACAACAAAACCTTTTCACTTACAGCAAAATGCCTACGCGTGTTTTATCGTACTTTAGGCTCGCATTTGGTGAGGATTTTTTCTTGAAGCAGTCGTTGTTACGGTTACAAATTCAAATGCTGGTTACAAGGCGATCGTCCTTTGCCGATGTTTTTCTTGTCAACCTGCCATGGTATGTTAAAAAGAGACATGATGTCTGAAAGTACACGAATGAGCAGAATGATCTTTTGTTTTTACACTTCATAAAGATCGTTACATCTTTTGACACCACGGTAACCATGAACCACTGAAAACACGCAAATGTAGTAACCATGGACAATTACCCAGCATCTACCATCAGTATCAACATCCGACAAGTTCAGATCGGCAGCAGTTTTTCATACTTTTTTCAAAAATCGATAAAACTTCGAATAGGATAAATATCACGGTTTGTAATATCTTTTGACGATTTGCAAATAGGGAAAACTATTTAGGTCGGAATTAATGCGAATAAATCACATTGTAAGTCCATCTTAAGCTTATTTAGAAGTAAAATCGAGCATGAGGGTCAGCCGATTAAGAACAGTGGTTGCTTTTATTTTTGTCATCCTCTACTTAATTTGTCTGTTTGTTTAACACTGCAGCAAAAATGAAATATTGCTCACCTTGGTACGCTGGGGCCAGAGTCGTTTTACGGGTAACAATCGCATGTGCGGTGATTAATTAAGGCCCTCTTGAGCGTTTCCATGGACGCTGTTTTTCGACTTCAAATCAAGGTAGCTCGGCAAAGGGGGTGGCTAGCGGACCCTGCATGCCGTAATCATAGAGTAACAGAGACCTTTGACTTTGTGATAGTGTTTTTTGGTGACAGTAACGGAGCGTCAATAGCAAGAGACGACCTTCTTGTCTATCCCGATAACAGAGATATTCAAGGAATGTACGTAGATAGTGAACTTCGAACAGTCGGTCATGGTGAACTCTGGACGTCGGACAGAAATAGCTTATTATGCCAAGAGTCTCTCGAAAGTCTGTGATAAGAGACCAGTTGTAAATCCCTATCCCATGCCTTTGTATGTGACACATTTCCTCAAAACATCCTTAGTTAATTTGGAATCCGTTTTTAATGCTGTCAGTGGAAGAGCGATTGGTACTTACTTTCTTGAATTGCGTGTTTCGAGAGTCAAACGCTGTGAGCTATATGGTATTAGACCAGTTATTAGTAAACTTGGCACCAACTAGATCATCATATATGAGTCATTTTAACTCTCCAAATACAGAATATGTTTTGGATTTCGGTTGTTATTGAACAGTGGAAAAATCGTTTTACAGCGATATATATTGACAATACGTATATATGCGGGAACGCCTCCTATGAAGTTATCAAGTTCATTTGGGGTCAAGAGGTCACGCTCTTTTCATGCACGATGTCTTATTGTATTGGACTATCCAAAACAATGTGTTTGATGAGAAAAGCTTTTGTTTTTGACAATAAATATATTTTTATATACATATATACATGTATATATATTATAATATATATATATATATATATATATATATATATATATTATATATATATATATATATATATATATATATATATTAGAGAAATCGTATCATCAACATTTATGCGGTTCGTCATTACATGTACTATACATATGTGACCAATTCTATCCTTCGAAAACACAGGAAGTTGAGCGCAATTGTTTAAAACTTTTAACTGTATATGTTCTAAGTTCCTCCTTTAAATTGTATAGATACAAGCCGGTTACTGACGAATCATCGATGACAAAATTCTCTCGTTTAAACGTTGGAAACGATCACGTCTTCCAGCAATATGTTTTGGAGAGGGAGAATATAATAAAGATTTTCTATCCATACTTTGAAGTAGGTGGAAATTTTCAAATATATATTTTGTATTGTTTGTCGTCCTGAATCTGTTGCCAAGGATTGAAGTAAAGTGACACGATTTCAACGGCAATGATACATGTATGCCAATGATGTCACTTGATAGTGCGAGGCCAACAGACGGTTACAAGTACGTCAGGTGGTTGTAAGTACGTCAGCCCTCGCCTCGGTATGTGTTGTGTGTGCTTTGTGAGTACGTTCGCAGAAGTATGTGTTGGTGCACGATTATGGTTTGAGCCATCCCTGGCACCTTTTGGATACATGGGATATTGGAAGATGTGAAATGGCTTACCTGGGTTTGATAGAAATCACGACTTCAAGCGGGAAACAGTTGGTGATAGACCGTACGCGACGATTTATCAACACAATGAACGGCAAGAACTCGCACGTCCTTCACTAGATCTTTCTTTGGAGACAAGATAGGAAATTGACTAATTGAAATTTACCTGTAATGCTAATATTTTGCTCTGAAAGTTTGCCAAGTGTGACGTCGTCGTCATGAGCTGTCAACGCTTTGTTGTCACACCCAGGAGAAGCCATGACACCGTACCAGAGGCATCGTCATGTCTCTCACACACCCAACTCTTTTATTTGTCGGATCTTACCATCATCATCATCTAAAACATAATTTATCTCTTTCGATAATTAACACATTTTTCAAGGGAAAATTACTAGGCCTAAAGTTTCAAGTGAGAAACGCTATTGTAACCGTGGATGGAAAGACTTTTGAACATTTCTAGCCACGTGTTGTTTGCTACTGCCTTCCCGCCGTCCCCCCCCCCCCAATGATGTTTTTGCGACTACCATACTATCACAAGATGTCAAAAAGACACAACATAAATGAAATAATTTTAAGTAACAACGACATGGGATCGGCATGGTGCCCATACGGGGTCTTCTAAGGTATGCATAGAGCGATTGGCTGCTGTAAACAGGTAAAATTTGACATTAACTGCATGATTAAAAGCCATAATGCGTCATTACACATTAATTTATATACATCCATTAACCATCGACACCACACTATAAAACCATTATCCCATGAAGAAACAATTTCCTTGGCTCCCAGAGAATGTGATCATTTAGACTCATAGAGAGGGAAATAGAAGTGCGAAAATACACGTAAAAAGTGTTTATTTAAAACGATTTCACTCCAACACACTTGAAGTGCTAAGTTCATGGTTTATTTATATCGCTTATAATTGACTGATTATACATTAAGTTATGTGCTAAGGAGAACCCTAACATTTACACAGGTTGTACATCATACTGCATTCTTTTTGAACTGACGCGCCGAAGTTTGAATTCACACAAAGCCTTATTGTTTCAAGAATTATAAAGTATCCTTTATGTAAATCGTCGACGGAGTACTCGAAATTCCTCAAGCTTTTCCTATCAGGAGGGAGAACACGAACTTTAATAAAAGAATATCGAAACACCGAGGCGGTTAGAAGATCCTTTTGCAGGCATGGCGGCTCCGGTGTCAAAGGTTAAAACACTATACTGTTTATGGTTACATGTAAACTTTCTTACCGATGGAAGCTAATGGCTTACTTTTGGTCCAATACGAACCAACCAACCGACAAATAAATGAACAAACGAATAAGCAAACAGAAAGCTAGACAGACAGACAGACAAGCAAACAAACAAACAAACAAACAAACAAACAAACAAAAAATAAATAAATAATAAGTGAACTGTTGTCATACGATAATTAGCTCTCTAACATTTTTTCTGTACACTGTCGTTCTGCTAAATTCCTGTATTACGTCATATACTGGACAATGTGACTCGGTCATTATCGAATCGTTTGTGCGCTGGAAGAATTGATATCACCTTCAGGTTTTCGTTTCCAAATTGATGTTACCGCACAGTTGATGTAGTTAATCACTGTCCATCGCTTGTCTAGCCACCTTTCTCATAGAGGCTGCTATTTGTTGGCCGTCCGCGAGCTGGCAGGTTTTCAGAGAAAATGAAGAAAACATACATGTTAACTCTATTGCAAATAGAAATACTATTTTTCCAAAAGAAACAATAACAATCGAGCTTAAGTTAATACACTTGTGTTTTTCTGTGTTTGTTTGTTTTTTTACCTGGCTGGCTGGTAGGTTTTTCAAAAATCCAAGGACGGCAAACAAATGACTTTCTTTAAATGGCCTTATGAATGTTCACACAAAATTGTCTTTACACATGAAAAACGAGTCTTGCGAAATAATGTAGGTCACAAGCCAAACCGATAATCGCCAGTTATTCATTGCATCGTATACGAAACTAGAAGCTTTAAATATAAAACCTTTTTATGGCCTACTCCCCGATAACTCTCCAGAAGAATGCGTATATTGCACAATTCACAAATTGTCTTTCAACGATTGCGCAAGTTGTACTAACTTGCCTGACTATCGCAATAAAAATAGCGTCGACTTAATATTAATATATTGCATGTAAAAGGCTAAAGTTGCTACGCGGTGCTTCTATGTTATGAAATACCTTCTCATAATCAGAACAAAAACAAGCTCGAGCTACGACGAGTAACACTTATCATGCACGTACTACTAATTAAAAAAACACGGAATAAAACCAAGCTTTGCCTTACGCTATGACGTGAACAGTCGCTATCGAACATATTTTTCCAAGGAACAAATGTTCGGTAACGGCTGTTATGAATATGACAGACAGGGGATCGTTTCGTTTATCGAGCTGTCCGTAAGCGTACACGCAGCTGAGGGTTCTCTTCCATCTTGTTTAAAGGGATACGGTCGTCCGAACTGCGCTCAAAGGTTGTATGGGACCACACGACCAATGGCAACACTATATCCAATGTACGATAGTGATTGATGAAAGTTAAAACATGTCTGTCATAATCTACATCGTATTTAAATGTTGCAGCTATGATGATAAAGTGCATCTAGATATCGTGCACGAAATACATTGTTTGTAAACAAGAAATTCGCACAGGCGCAGTCCCGACGACTGTTTCCCTTTAAGAGTTCCGACCGAAAAAAAGCCGACTTCTCAACCTGCCTCAAAATTGGCCCAAAACTGGTAGTCAAACATGAATGTGGCAGTTCAAATCAAAACTAGGGTGTTTTGTACGGACACGCTGAATATTTGCCGGTTTCAATATGACTAATCATGAAAAATTAGAAAAATGCGTCAGGTGGAATTTTGGAATCTCTGAACAAACAGGACCCTGGTAGGTTTCACTTCCACATCGCTCCACACTTCCCTTACCAGGTCGATATGTTTGTTAGGCCTTTGGTTTAGGGACAGCGCGCAATCCAAAGTACAATAAATTTTCGAGTGAGTAGCGTACAGCTATAGCTTACTAGGTAAAAGTACAGACGGGTAACTGTGCCGAAGACCAGAATAAAATGAGATTTTGTCGTCAGTTAGTTCTTGTAATCTTCATCCATCTTTACTGTATATACCAACGTTTTGGCAATACACACAGACCACCTTTATCATGATAAAAACTAGCAGACAAAAATCAATGAAATAAAAATGTTGCCCAATTATGGTTGTGAAAATTGCAGAGAGGGGGCGTTTAAAAACGCCAGGAGCATATGGGTATGATATCATTCGATAAAACTAGTAAAAAGCAGAAAGTGACAGAAGAAAAAAGCCGAAAGGAACTATATGTCGATATATAAGATAAAGGCAGCAAATGTATAAAATAAGAAAAATCTCTAATATGGAAGTTTTGAGACTTCACATTTGATTTTTTATTTTTACGGGCTTTTACTTTACCTGATGAATGGATGGGAATTATCCGTAGGTGTCCTCGTGGTTTACTATATGTTATAGTGTTTTAACGATTTATAACTTCCATCAGTGCTTATATACTTCCTATTTTTACGACGATAACGACGCGAAAGAGTCGTTAAGACTTGAAGAGAGGTATTGCAACGACCCTCGGAGCTTACAGCTGTTTGGAATTGATACAGATAGTCTGAGAGTAAATTCATGCTGCAAAAGAGCCGTGCAACAATGGCGATCTGAGAACCATGAGGCGGTGTGGGTTCTTGGAAAGAGGGAAGACACACAAAACTGTATCGACTTTTTCAACAGCTGCCTGAATACAGCATCCCCTTTCAAACAGAATACCTATGGAGATCATGTTTTTACCAATAACGACATAGGAATATTTCGTCTTGTTTGATAGTCATTTCCAAACAAACGTTGGAAACAGAAGTGCCAATAGTTCAGGGCTGAATATTACTGTAACATGAGAAAGGCAGTACGACCAGTAAAATATACTGCATATTCTTTGCATTGATTCGCTGTCTCTGTACAGGTACACAAAGTTTGTTTTTTAGATAACTTGTGCAGGTGCCTGAAACTGGCCTTCCCCTTTTGGCGTCAGTCGCGGAGAACAAAAGAACATCTCTCCTTGCATTCCATCGCGACCGAAAAATATGCATCAATAATAGTTTTTTATCTATCTGGGAAACAATGTGAAAATCGATTGGTACATATTTGGGTCAGATAATACTACGCTTAGGTATGGGGAGGGCATGTGTGTACGTGGAGGGTGTACCTGCCTGAGATCAAGGCATGATTGGTAGGGCAAGCAATAATACGATAGCCTTGTAGGGCTATTGGTGGCGTATAGATGTACATTGATAGATATAAGGGAGAATATCTCAGTGGAGGCTTTGGTGTATAGATTCTGTCGTACTGCACGCTGTGATACGAATATAGTGCTTGAAGATGTCCAGTCAGAGTGACAGTGATAGGAAACGCCTAGCTGAGCTGGTTGTTTGACAGGGTTATGACATAGCATTAAACCCTGGAAATTTGTTGATTAAAATTTTGGATTCTCTGTAATGAATGGGTATGTTAGGTCGTGAAATGGCCATCTTATTTATGCCAAATATCTCAAAAGTAATCATCCTAATGTATTTATCCTGCATCCCCATGTTAATCAGTAATATAATATTTTTTCAAATGCATGGACATGAGAGATGTATTCGCACATAATAATGTGAGCCACTGGGTGCTCACGATAATCGTGCAGAATTTCATTCTGGTGTTTGGGGAAACTCCCAGTACAATTAGCAGCAGAGGAAACTATGTAACTATTTTATTACACACTTGGTACTCTATCTGAAAATTAACACCTTTCTGTTGGGCATCAAAGGGTTGAATAATTACATGTATCTACAGAAACTGTGATGTACAAATAATGGGAAACTGTGAAGGCGGTGTGAAATGCATTCTTTTTGAAAGTGAAATTGACTGCACCATGAGGTTAAAGTTCATCTGAGCTTTTCACAACCAGAGTTACGGCCATCCCTTTCATCTTCAACACAGCAGATGCAACGGGAGGTCAAAGGTCAATATAACCAGTATGTCTGCAGCATGCAGTCATCCATCACATTCTTTCAATGTAAGGGGGTCAAGATGGAACGAGTGAATGCAGGAAAGAAATAATGGAGGAATGAAAGTGAACAAATAAATGAACAAATCATTGTGTAAACTTTCACTAAATAAAAGAGAACAGGGCAGGTAATATATTATAACACTGAAATGTTTATTTTGAAGTGAGTAGAGTACAATAAGATTACAGCACTCAAAACATGTGTCAAGTCCATGATCCAATCAAAATCCCCTCCCTTTCCCTCTAGAATAATATCACCATTATGAAAGTCATAAGACAGGGGGATGTACTCATGTATTGGGTGTGACAAAGTAAAAATGTACATCAGTAATGACAAACTATGACAATTGTCTGTGAGAAGGACAGAAAATAAGTTACTAATGCAAAAAAAAATATCTGAATTGATTCAGCTATCTGGTGTTTGGAACAGAGCACGACTGATGGTGAGGAAGGTACTATAGGACGAGATCAGACGCAACTTTCAATGGTTGAGGTTATAAATTATTTTGTGACAACTCAGGGTATTATTTTGGACTAGTCTACAGCAAATATAGCAATTACGGATTTCTAACTTTGTTTTTTGACATTCCACAGAAGTACAGCCTTCTGAAGTCAAGACGTGGGTTATCTCATTTACATATTCTGAATGACTGACTGTGGAAAAAGAGTGAAATAATTTTCACTTAATACATGGTCTACAAAAAAAAGGAAAATACCTCATCTTGAAATGAATTCATTTATACATCTGGAACTTTAGAACAAATAACACAAAATGACCCTACTTAAAGAAAGAAGTTCACAATCACAAACTCCACAAAATTCCATAGTAAGCTCTCCCTCATTTTGCATTACATAATGAAATATTCCTGCATGTAGGACAGTTTGTACTGAATAAACACTGGTCTATATGCTATATCTATTACAGTCATAAAAAGAAAAAAAAATAAAGATTTCATATATACACTAGAAAAGGCCATGATTCTTTCTGTCTAACAATATCTGGTTGCATGCACAGGAGCAAAAAACAACATTTTTATCTCAGAAACCTTTGGAACTAATTTAGTATGTTGCTGACTACACACACAGCACTGATAATAAGTGCTGGGACCGAATATATGTCAATGAATTATGAATTCTCTGTTAATAGTATAAAATTCTACTGACTATACAGGCTACTGAATGCTGGGAAAATCTGAATAACATCACTTTGAGAAGTAGTTTCAATTCTTTTTAAGATCAATAAATAATAGTACAGTCACGCAGTATCTGCTTGATGATTGATAGAAAGGGATCTGGTGGTGGTGGGGTGTGTGTGTTTGTCTGTGTGTGTGTGTGTGTGTGTGTGTGTGTGTGTGTGTGTCTGTGTATGTGAATGAGAGAGACAGCAAGCTATTTTGCTGGAAATCAAATCAAGTCAAATGCTCAGAGCAGATCACATTAGCTTCTTTCATTAAAATTGAAAAGAAAAGGCGGAAACACTTGCATTCAAGATTATTTTAACTTGGAAAGGGGTAAATTATCAAGAGATGAGGCAAGCAGACGGAAAAAATGACCCTGGGAATCAAATGAAAACTGTGGGCCACATTTATACACTATGTCAAAGTCCATTGCGGCATTTCGTTTCTCTGGGGAATCCGAGTCACCCTGCCAAGCATACTGTATATTGTCAGAGGCAGCCAGAAAAATGCGCCCCAATCATTATACTTCAAATATTCACATTTCTTTAAAATCGTATTCAAATTGAACAATTGAAAATTTTCTCTAGATTTCTGGAGATATAAAGCGAAATTCATCTACATGACATGAATATCACACCTGGTTGGCTGAAGTAGTCAATTTCTTTGTTTTCTGAACAGCTCAACTATCTCTTTGTCCTCTGTCACACAAAAACAAAAAATAACAAAAAAACCCACAATATCAATATTGAGGGTTAACTATCATGAATAACTTTGTTTGGATGAAAAAGTATTTCTACAGAGCATCTTACTGATTTATAGAGTTTTTGCTCTCTTGTTCCACTGACTACCTGTTTTCAGGTAACGGATTTGAGAGTCAGGTGACGCGCCAAGAGGAGATTTTTTCAAGTTTTGCCATAATAAAAGTAAAGATGAATGCACACAACTTACAACTTGTTTCATTATTGTGAATTTGATGAAAAAGAGGAGTGTCGATCTTCATTTTTATCTGATTGAGATTTTGGCATCTACAATGGGCCACTGATGAAGATGCCAGATATGCTCTCAAACACACACTAGAAGAAGGAACATTACAAGTCAAACCATGTTCGCAGCGACCCTGTCCTTTCCATCCCTGGCAAACCTGGATGCAAGATCAAATCTAAGAGACTGTTCTCTTTCACAACAGGGTTTTCTTTACATTAAAAAAAAGTCTGCTTTATGTTTCTGTTTTCTTGGCTTGCAGATGTACTGGAATTCAGTGTACATAACCAGTGGGTGATTGCAACTGGTTGTCGGTGAAGACCTCTTCCTCTGTTGTATGGTGTGCCTCTTCATCAGGTGATGGCACAGTCCAGCTGGCTGTATGGCGTGACGATGATCTGTGACTGGACTGTCTGAATGTCTCTGAGCCTAATGCTGCCATGAAAGGCTTGGCGTATCGACTGTACACATTCCTGTGTTTGTCTTCAACGATTGGGTCACTGTAGAATATGCTGTGTCTCATATCCGTGGCTGTGGACTGTAAAACAAATCCAAAATCACATATGGAGATCAGTAGTTGATCACATTTTGCCCCAACTATCTCTACAAAAGACGGAAAAGGACAAAATGCTGTAAAAAGACATCCTAACCACATCAGAAAACAGAATTTTTATGGCTAGGACTCCAATTGTACTGATCTAGTTCCTCCTTGAAAATCAAAGAATTGAAATAAAGTGCAAAACACAAGAGGTAACTTGTGGTAACCATCTCTACAACTGAGTTTAACAAGTTGGGCGTTACTGCTATATTGGATAGGTAGTGCTGGGTTCTCTGAAACATCTTTCATATAAAAGTTCAAAGGGTTACCCCAGAGAAGTAGATATACAATGCTGCATATTGTTTCATTAATGGTACACTTTTATAGCTTAAATACAGTGGTCAGCAGCTAAGTTCCTGGGGCCAATTGCCATATGCGAGCAGTGCACATGAATGCCTGTACAAGGATCATACTAGCGTAATAATTACAGTAAAAACCTCCAAGAATTCTAGTGTTCAAGTGATTAAAGCATCATAATTTTTCAGAAAGGATTAATATTGTTTTTTACATCTGATAATTAAACCACCCAATGAACATTGTTTTCATTTTACCATGTTGGTTGCAAACTTGAGCAGACTGCGATAACCTTGTTTCTGGCAAAAGACATAGAAGACTCAACACAGCTATCTCTATGGTTGCTTTCATTCCTGATTCACACCATATATATATAATCATTATCTAGATGTGTTTCAACACTGTTTCCAATTGGTAACCTAAATAACTCAATTGTTTACCCTGACAAATCAGCATCTCATATCAAGATAAAACATGTTCTACGGTGATAATTTGGCTCTTCGAAATTACAACTCCAGGTTTAATTCTCATGAGCAAATATTACAAAGAAAGTAATTATTTTTCTCTCGTTGATTTATTACAGTGAATACATTTTTAGTGTGAGTAACTATCATTGAGATATTAGGTTTACGTGGGCACTTTTTATATCCAAAGTTATTATTCACTACAAAAGAGCACTGCCCTGATATTTTCTTTCTGATAGCTCAACAGACCTAAGAAAGTTTCATTGAAAATCTACCGATATAACCATGACAACAAGACATAACACAGCAAATTGGCTTCTTTGCGTAATATATAGATTTGGCTTCAAAAGCCAGGCATAAAGTGTTTTGCGAAAGCTTGTCCCAGAAAAAAGCGTTTGTTCAACCCAACTGTCCCAGTTGAATGCTCTGATGGGCAGACTCACAAAGTTCAGGAGAAGTATAAAACAAATATTACAGCTGTGCTTGATTGGCAAAGACAGACTGACATTTACTTTCAAATTTTGCAGTAAATGCTGCTAGCAAACAGTGGTTTCCCTAGAGGACCTAGATATACTCAACCTGACCCCTGACCTATGTATGACCCTCTAGGTTGGTAGTAATTCATACAACTTGTGGTTTGGGTCTACTGACTTGTATTTTGGATTGATAGGCCAACTCACCAGTTTTGACCTGACTCGTTTTGGCAGTGATTCATCCTCTATGTACAAATCTTCCCGTTTGACAGTTGTAGAAGAGCCATCCTCAAAGGTGACCTGGTACAGTGTGATGGTGTGGTAACCTCTGAACTGTGCAGAGTACACCAGCCCGTCTGGCCATCTGACCTGCACGGCACTTCCCTCAGCAGGTGGGCCGGTGCGGTCACAATCATAGTTCTGATAGAATAATGGAAGGCATGACAACACCGTTATTATCTGCATCGGTTACAAATTGACTTTGTTACTTCAAGATAAAATTCAAATTTATCCCATGAATGCCTGCACATGTAGGCAATATTTGTATCCTTGAATAAGGGAGGGTCAGGGGACATATCAATAATATGTAATGTGCTTTTGCTTTGTTTATTGAACAATCCATGATATGTATAGGAAATACAAAAAGTATTCACCGATATGCTTTTCCAGGCATTACAAGGAATTTCGAGGATACGACATGTACTGCCTCATGTGTCTTGGATGAAATAATTCTGACTTGGCAGAACTTCAACATTGTTTTCATACAGACTTACTGAGTGAGGGGTGATCTTCACTGGATGTGGCAGGAAAAAGACATGGTTAAAGAAAGAGAAAGGAAGGTGGGAAGTTTAGTGAGGGTGGACTTACTTCAATATCACAGGGGAATAGATTGTCACTGTATGATCCATCATCAAAATCTACATGGTAGTAGATCTGCTGGGTGGTGTCAGTCACGTCAGCACGGTAGTAACGACAGTTCTTATGCTTGGCAATCACTTGCTGACCCAGCTTGATCTCCGGCAGTGGTCTGTTCTGATTCTGTCCCACAAAACAAAACAAAACAAAACAAAACAAAACAACACATAATGAAACAAACATAACCATCAATTGTGATCACATAAATCCTGGACAGGTCTCATGAAATCCACAACTTTCATGACAATGGTGACAACTTTCGTGATAGTGGCCACAATTTTTATGACAATGTATGTATGAGGCAAGCTGTTGATACAGTCTATCTTCCGAAATGGTGAGTCTGTCCTGGAATGTGGACATACATATCTATACGGCTTTGTATTTTAATTTTCTTCTTGTATTGTATATTGTATTACATATCCTCAAAGCAAGGCAGATTAAAATGGTCAAGGTCATCACCAAAGCACAACAAAAGTCTGACCATTAACCACTCATTTCAAATACATCCTTCCATGATCAGTAAGAGTGGCCATATATTTTGACATGTCAAACCTTTCTATCTACTGTTGTTGTTCTAAAACGCTGGCAGTTCCAATGAATTTGAAGTGCATTAACCTCATCTGCTAATTCCCAGTAAACAGGTGACAATCATCATTATTAACGATTGAGTAAACCATGGTGGTGAAAGGGTTAAATGTTTCTTTGTAATCGCATGAAAAAATGTTGCTATAATTTTACTAACTCTTGAAAAATTACAAGAAACAGAGGAAGCTTACCTGATCTTTACTATTGTTATGTTTCCGACAGGTGACGTAGACAGAGAAGGGCCAATCAGCCGGTTCCATGGTGACCCCAGCTGATGTTGCACAGGTCACATGGAACGACATACAACACTTGCCAATAGAACACTGTATGCAGGCACCCACAGTCTTCTCTGATCTCACAATGGAATGGCAGTAAAAACACCTCTGAAAATAAAAATGAAAAAGAAAAATCCAACTGTTTATGAAATGTAAACTTTCACAAAATATTTACATACACGATGGTTTTTGGTAAGATTGGGGAAAGCAGATGAAAGACTGAATCTTGATAAATTTTCTGCTGTCTACCAACGGAAGCTAGCTCAATGAAAATTAATGGGACTCTTATTGCAGCCAAAAGCTTATCAACCTCACAAAAACCTAGAATTTATTACCTTTTCAGTGTGTTCCAGTATTACAAACAGAAATTTAACTCTTGAAAAATTCTTCTGGGGTAAATATCATTCAAGCTATCATTAACCCTTTGAGCAATTTTTCCCACCAAAATTATAGTGTGCATGATTTTACCAGTTTTGTGAATTTTCCTGTAATTTTTTTGACAATTTTGGACCAAATGAACATCAAATTTTATTTGCTTCAGATTTTTATCAAAATTTTAGCAAAAATTAGAAAAAAATTGACTGGTGTATATTTTGATATAGGTGACAAAAATTGACTCTGGCCCTCAAAGGGTTAAAGGTGATGAAATTTACTTTTTCCTATCTTGTTTCTGTATTCTTAGCAATGCTAACTGCATTCAGCACAAAACTTCAGGAAATTCTGTTCAAAGGTGATGACCATCCAGGGTGGTACATGCAGGAAGATGAGTCAGTCACCAGAAAAAAATTATTCATCAGCACAAAGACCTGTTTTATGTGTATTTTTTCCTCTGTGCCCTTTTTTCAGCCGAGCGACTACAATATTGTTTATTCCTTGTCTTCCTGTCTTTGATGAACAAACTCAAAAGCACTGTGGCCTGACAATGAGGGCTTTCAACATTTAAGTCACAAATTATTTTGCTTTGATTTGTAACTTTTGAGGTGCAATTTGTCCAATGGTCTGACAAGTGCCTCTCTTCAGGCACCATACAGACAGGTTCAACCTGTTCACCCCGACTTCCTGTTGTGTGACCTGTTCTGACCACAGGGGACAATGGGAATACTGTGCTGTAAAATGGTACTTCACGGGTAGGAGGTTGCCATGTTGATCCATATTCTATTGTAAAACTCTTCAATTGTACTTGGCTCTTCAACAAATTTGTGTTCTGTGGTCAGTGTGAACAATGACCACCGAAGCTTGGGGTAATCAGGTTGAGTTGACTCACCAATTTCATCCTAGCCGGCCTGATCTTGGTCACATCAACAGGCTCCCTCAGACCCACATTTTCGAAGGAGACGTCTGGCACAGCCACGGCACACACCATGTGCACCCATCTGCCATCTGTAGTCGGTTTCAGCGCCCCACCTCGTATGCAACAAAGACAGCAAATCTGTACAATCCAGAAACAAGAAAAATAGACATTTGGAACTATAACAACACTCAGTTTAACATGCTTGATTGCTTACCAAATGGTTTTGGTAAGCATTCTGATGGCAGACAACTTGCATTAATTCATTGTAAGCAGAGAATTACATATTCATTGCTGACTAAGAGCTTCACTATTTAGAAAATGCATTTTTAGTTTTTTAGCGGCTGAACAGGGTTTAGTTCGGACCACAGCACAAGAACAAATATGTTGCTTTATTTGTGTAAGAAGACAACTACAGACCCTGAGGTTATTTCTCATTAGCCTTGCCATTGCATTTACTCAGAGAATTCTGTCCACCACATACTTCTAAACTTCTATACAACACTACACAGACAAAAACAATAAAACTTCTTCACTACAAATGCCCACAGAAATAACAGACGGCCTCATGACAATACATAGATTGACTGTAGATGCATTACGATGGTCAGGATCATATTGTGAGTGGTTAGTTTTTGGAGAATGCCACTGTGGAGCAAGTGAGAGTGTCTACTGAGAGGAATGAGAGGGCTTGGCAAACCAATCTGGTGTTGCTCAGTGAGTCAAACAGCATATTTGTAAAGATGTGCTCGGAAGTATTCTATTCTACATTTGTTGAAATACCTAACTTTGGAAGATCAATTACCCCATCTGCCACTTCCTAAATAGGGGTTCCCAACTGATATGGCCATCAGAAATCAAAAGACCAAACAAAAATAACAAAGATTTTGTGCTCATTTGACTGCTCTGTAAATTCATGAACTCTGTGTACTCACACTGTCCAAGGCGCCACTTGCACATCTTCTACACTGCCATTCCCCTGTACTCTGATTGGTTGCTTCAAATTCACCATAGCAACCTGAAATTAAATAGAAAGGTGGGATTTCAGATAACTGGAAATTCTATAAACTTGGAAGCTGCTGTACATATTTTCTCAAGATCTATAATTAGTATAAGGACAGTATATTACACAAAATAGACTGAAACTGCTGTTAGTCTAAACAGACTAATTTGACATTAGCATCATATGGCACCTGTGTAGTCCAGTATACATATATTGACTGGCCATAAGGGTAACAGCATATGTCTGTCGCCTGAGGGCCTAAAAATTCACCCTAAAACAGTCTGTTTCATGTTAGGGTGACTGTCAGGCCCAATGAAAAAACAAGCATGTGCTATTACCCTCATGGCCAGTCAATATTTGTTTTGTAACACACCTCATCTGATTTTCTTGCCAAAATATTGAGAAGTTCCTCAGCTATTATCACTCTTCTCATTTGCAGACGACACCGCCATCTTCTTTGCGCATTTTAAAATGTGTGCATATGTTGGTGGCACTCCAAACTTCCCAAGTCAGCAGTTTTTCTGAACTATTGACTAGTTCGCAGTTTTGGAAACTGTTAACCCGTAACATACCCTTTGCATGTCTCAGCTCAAAAATGATGATGAGGTGTGTTACAATATCATATGTACTACATGCATTATGAACTTTACATGTGATGAAAAATATTACAATACTGAATGAAATACAGGTATAACTGCATGAGCAATACAAGTACAACATGGACATGTAATATATTTATTGCTGCACCAAGGTATGTAATGCAAGTATGGTGAACACATGAAAAGAGAGTTATGATGTATGTAATAAAGATATTATAACATGATACACGCACTAACGCACACATGCACAAACAAGAGACTAAAGGTGTGACATGCATGTAAAATTTGTGATATGGATATTATAGAATAATCTGCAATGGGTGACAGACAGTCCTGTCCATGATCTGGTTCAGGGAGGTTCAGTGACATTGGATCACATATTAACAATAATCAGAAGATTTTTTACGCAGTTGTAGAATTCCTCATAACTCTGAGAATCTGTGGTCACTACAAATTCCCCATGTGATTGGTGAAAATTGAGACCCTGAGGGGTTTATTGTTGGCGATGCATTATATTCTGTGACTTGAAGAGCGCCTAGGACACTGACCTGCAGATGTGCAGGAAACACTATTATGTCTGGTCAAAATGACCACACAATGGGTCTTTTAGATCACAAGACTGAGCAAAAACATAAGGAAATGAGTTTAAAGAAAAAATCCGGATTCTGAGTAATGCCCTGAAAACAACTTCTTTCACCTGATTGCATGGTTGCCAGACTGCAGTCACACAAAGTCTAACTGACACCATTTGCTTGATTACGTTTCAAACCAAAGTATGGAACAACCCTGTTGTTCTGTATGGCAAAATTGGTGCTTTACACTGGAAATGGGGTGGGAAAGGGTTAATTTACAAACTGAACTCACTTGCATGGACAGCAACTTTACATGAAGCACACTGCAACACCACGCTCCTTCCCTCCCTGTCTATCAAATCATTAGTGTTGACCGGCATTGATTCGGTGTTCTCTGGGTTAGAGGCGTAGCACATCTCTGGTATACACACCACTGTCCTGTCCTCATCAGATGAGCCATTTTCACTGCTGTTCCTCATGGACAGGTTCCTCGACGGAGACAGCTGCATTATGCGGGTTTGCAGGTCGGTATCTTCTGGTTGGGTATTCGTATCCCACTGTGGAGAAATTAATGAATAGGGGTGTTATCACGACCAGAATGAAAAACAATAGAAAACCTTTTCACTGGCAAACTATGGTTGTGTCTCCTCTTGGTTTCAAATGGTATGATTGGACCATTAAAGTGGAAAATGGGGGAGGATGGTGAAAGTGTTGATTGCATCACAGTGTTGGCTATTCGATGTAGAATTCAGAATCAATCTTATCACCAATATTATTTACATAATGTGCTAGGTTTTGGGTCACTTATTCCGGAAAAGCCATTTTCGTGGCATAAACACATGTACAGACACAGACACATACACACACACCCATCCACGCACAAAAACTCAAACATGGATTTGTTTCCTCCACTGGTCTGTCTATTATCAGATAGGAAGTGAAAAACTCTTGTACAGGATCTTGAGCTATCACGCTGTGAAACAATTCTTCACTTTGTAATGAAAACAGTGTAGCAGAGTTCATATCTTTTTAATGTTTTCATGATATAAATGGTTGTGTAAACACAATAAACACTGCATTTTTTGGGACAAAAGTGTGAGGTCATAGTAAATCTGTTTCAGAAGTGTACTCAGTGAATCCTCATAAAATGCACACATCTGGATCCATTGTTCACTGTACAGAGAAATGGGTCCATAAAACTTTGTTCAAGCAAACACTATGTTTTGAACTTTGGTTAGCTTTAGAATAAGAGAAGAAATTCACATCCAGTTATCAATGTTACTACTTCATAAACATCACTTTATTAACCCCTAACATGCCGCTCTTTGGTTCATCCACATGTCTTACACCATGCATAGCTGGACATGTCAATTTTAGAATGGGGCGAAACAGGACAGGGATGCAACGGTCAAATTGGAGGGGTGAAGGTTTGAACCAGAGTGAACTCACCTGTATGGGCTGAAAAAGCTGGCAAACAGAACATTTGGGCCCATACTGTGCAGCTGTGGAATTGAATGTTTTTTCTGCTTCAAAATCGAACGGCTGGTTAATCCAAAGTCCCTGGAATGGCTTGGCCCATGTATCTGATTGATCTTCAGTCCCTGATGTCATATCTGAAAATTGGGGATAAGAAGATTGTGGAATGAAATGTAAAGGGGTTGGGGGGAGGGGGGGAATGGGTTCTGTGCTTTTAATGAAATATGCTATGCCACACATAAGTGAGATAATTTCTTTGCAGTCCAGGAATCTCATACTTCCTATCACTGATGCTACATGTTGAATAGGTGAAACACTGAATTTGAATGGCTCACGGTACAAACAAAATCATGTGCAGAAACATGCATAGGTATTCCTGTACACATGTTTAAGAATATTTTTGTTTGTACTACTATAAGTTATGACTTCTACAATGTCCATTTTCAAGATAACACTGCAGTAAGTACAACATTTTATTCCAGAGAAGGCCTATTGCCCATGATAAAGTGTAAATGAAATAGTAAAGCTGAAAGCTAAATTCAAAATGATGTCGATTTGAGGAGAGTTGACGCTGCAGTATTATGTTGGCCCAAACACTACAGGGTCACAGCAAGGCAATTAAATGAAAAGCCACAGGTGTGAGCAAATCTATATTCATGTTGGTGTTTCGGTTTCAAGGTGAATATTATGGTCTGCCAAGCCAAGTCAGGTAGTTCTGTAATACTTTATTCTGAGGTTGAACTTCAACTCATTGGTTCACTAGACAAGTAACAGTGAAAAGTGGACCAGTCAATACCAAAAAAGAAATCAGGGCTCTGGACAAGCTCAACGTAAGTTAGTTGCTCATTAGATTCAACATAAAGTATCCTGAAATCAAAGATGCATACACTATGTATGCACAAGTAGAGACAGCCATGGTAGGAAAAGGGTTAAAACATATTGCAGGATTACACAGAATGAGGTATCCTATACAAGGATGCTGACCGAACCTACCTTCTTCACTTGTCATTTCTTGCTTGGCAACCGGTAATGGTGATTTGGGTGGTTTGGTGATGGGGTGTCTTCTGAAAGGCATACCTTTCCCTGTGGATTTTGAGAGGTCACTGCCATCTGACCTGCCTGCTAGCTCATCTGCATCTGTGCTATCATCTTTAATTACAAAAAAATCCCTGATAAATGCAAGACTCCGCTGTTATAATTACTCAACTAAAGAGAGTAATGGGTCGAGTTTATGAAGAACATGGGACTCTTACACCTTATAACTTGTTATGTATGTGTGGATGAGGGACATGCAGATGAGGGAGATGAGGGACATGAGGGACATGTGGTGACCGAGGGATATGTGGCTGACGGTTATGCATATGAGGGATATGTGGATGAGGGTTATGCAGATGAGGGTTAAGTGGAGATGAGGGTTATGCAGATGAGGGATATGTGGAAGAGGGACATGAAGATGAGGGATATGTGAATGAAGGTTATGCCGATGAGTATCAATACCGATATGTAGAAGAGGGATTTATTCGACAACTGCAAAACAGCATGATTTTGTGAGAAAATGAAATAACTGAAAGGCTTAATCATTCTTTCTGCATAAGAAGTACTGTGAAAGAAATACAGTGCTCACAAATTTGACCGTTGCACATGCAAAGACACAAACGCCTTTGTAAATTGCCTTTACAACGACAAAATTTTATTTTCACTACGTGTCACTATACCCAAATATAGTTTTACCTGCTATATGCATGCTTGCATTGTATTCACCCATATCTTCCTTTTTCCTCTTCTTTCGCCTCTTTTTCCTCTCTGGTTCGGTGTCATTGCTGCTTCCCCATCCTTCCCGCCCACTGCTGCTGCTGTCCATTCTCCTCTTCTTGGGCTTGGAATGACCTTTGACCTTCAGCCTTTCAACTCTCGGCGGAGGGAGCTCTGGTTCTGTCATGACTATGGTCAGGTGAGGCGGTTCCTCCAGATCATCAAAGTTCTCTGGTATGAATTCGTCTTCATGTCCGACATTTGGCATCGATTCTGCCTCCTCTTGCAGGTCATCCATTAACTTTTCCTTTTTCTTTTTCTTTTTCTTGTCTTTATCTTTCTTCTTCTTCCTGTGTAATTTTTCTGTCTCATCATCCATATCTGATGAGTCTTTCCTCTTCATCTTCTTCTTTTTCTTTTTCTGTCTGTGCTCCTCTTCCGCTACCTCTGGAGGGTATTTGTCCAGCATTGGAATTTCCTCCTGTTCCGAATGGATGGGCAAAGGCTCTTCCTGGGTGTATTTGTCAATTTCAGGGGGTGTGTCGTAGTTTTTCTCAGCGTGTTCAACCTTTGGTTGTTTAGATTCATCAAACAGCAGCATTTTAATCGGGGTTGCTTTGAGAAGAAACTTGGCTTTACCTTTGGGCTGCTTGGGTGGTCTGCCCCGTTTGCCGGGTACCTTTGGCTTTTTCTCGGCTTTCTTTGGTGAGTACATTGATCTGCCATGTCCTGATTGTGGTCGTTTTGCGGGTGAGACTGACTGTTTTCTTTTGTAACTGTCTGGTGAACTGCAACTGGAAATAAAGACAACATTTATCATGACATGCGTACTTGAGCTTACTTTGTTCAATCACATTATTACAGTGATACAGTATCTCTGTACTGTGTTAAACTGCATGATAGGACCTATGCCGAAAGGTCTACCTTGAAATAATCACCTCCATGTTAGCCTTCAAATCTATCTCATGCTCATAACCTAGGCATTTGAGCCTATTCCTCATTTAATATTGACCTTTGACCCTGTCTGCAGAATGACATTGACAGAGTACATTGACCTTTGATCCCGTGTGCAGGACAGAATACAATCTGGTACATCAGCTGCACGCTCTTGGCTTTAAGTGACATGTCATTTTATATCACCTATGAAAAGCTTTAAAAAGTAATCATGAATACAGCAGTTTTCACATTCCATACAGACGTCAATGTGATCTGCCATAAAGCATCTATGTTGGCAAAACCACTGGAATGACCAAAAATGAGTAAACACATGATTACAGGTTAATTATAATTAAAAATTAGATCTTTGTTACTTTTCAATTACATTTTCTCTTGTATCCATCGCTATGCAATTCATATCCTCTGTTTGGTGATAATATGTGTACCTTGTCTTGCCATGGACAGAACACAAGTAAATATTTTAATACTTTCAGCTAATCATGCACAATATCTATAAATTTTTTTAATTCAAAGCATATGAATAAATGTCTGGAATAAAAGAGTTCACAGGCAGGCAGTGTTTTCATTAGAATTGTTTAAAATACTTACGTTTGCTCTGCTGCTTGCATAGCTGCCAGTCTCTTTGGTTTTTCTGGGACATGGTTGAGGCAATCTTCAAGGCTCTTGATGTCTTTGCCTCCTTTCCAAGCCTCGTAGTGCTGAGGTTGAAACTCTTTCACGAATATGTCCATGCCAAT
Organism: Ptychodera flava; assembly: GCF_041260155.1. NCBI lineage: Eukaryota > Metazoa > Hemichordata > Enteropneusta > Ptychoderidae > Ptychodera > Ptychodera flava. Next base: position 13,802,483 of record NC_091935.1, read on the forward strand.
CTTGACATTGTCCCGCCGACACTGACATAGCGTCTGTGGAGAGGAACAACATTTGACCTCAATCAAATGACAACTTCATCAACAAGAGAGAAACTACAGCATTATTGAAGTTCATTTCTGAAGAAACTATAACGTATATGACCATTTATTAACATGTTGAAGCACACTGCAAACTACTTGTATCTCTTCCGATGTGCCCTTTTTTAGAATTTTACATGGGGAAATTCTAAGGTGACACAAACATATCTACCCATGATGGCTATTCAAAAACTTTGCTACTTATACCATTTGTGTGTATGTTGTCTGTGTACAAATACCATTGACCCTTATCCTGTCAGGTCTATCTGTTCCCCATCTCATTAACTAGAAATTAAAAAAAAATTGTTATCAAAGAGTTTTTTTGTGGTAACTTTGACATGTGCATGGTCTAAGATTGACTTTATAACCCCTCTACAGTTGATTTCTTGAATTATGAGTGGATTCATGAATTCATATTTGCATTCACTCTCACAAAAGCTATGTCTTGATCTTGTTCGCTACCTAGCTTTACCACAATGCCATTGTTTTGATGGAGTTTGATTGCACCCACATACAGAATGATGGGGTTGATAGGGTTGATAAAAGTGTGCCAGATACATTCTCAACATCAGCCATACCATACAGACACAATGATGTGGGAATACGAGGGATAAGTTTTTCCCCCTTTTACAGAAAAGTTGCAGCGTTTAACACGCTCATTCCATTGCAAAGAAGTAAAAAGTACTAAGTTTCAGTTTTGACTGAGCATTCAAGCTTATCGATTATGGAAAAGCTTTCACTTCAACAGAAGTATGGTACATTTACCAGCATGCTAGATTAGGTCTATTTTCTAAGTCACAAAATAAATGGCAGATGATTCCTCATCTTAGATTTAATGTTTTTTTACAAACATATTGTCAAGGATGGCTGACCATTTTTTGAGTTAATGCATTACCACTTCCGCACGCCTGAATCAGTGTGAGTGCAATATTACTGATGTGTAAAAGCGTAGTGTTTCGTTATTGCGACAGGTTAATTCATTAAATGTCTCCAATCGAGCAGAAAGAAAAACAAGTCATCTGAAGTAATATGTCATATAATGTATGTGTGTCAATTGACACAATGTGCGTCAGAAGTCCCAATTTTCAAACTGCTTGAACACACAAACTACCCCCCTGGTTGGTCACTACCCCTAGGCACCTCTCTTTGTCTTATTCACTGCCCTGCCACAATGCTATCACAGTTGACTTCATTTATTCATCTCATAAAGTTTTTGTTAGAGCACATGCCGCCAATTTCCAACAATACCATCTCTCAACTTTGAACCAGATTCAACGCCTTGTCAGACACGACTTAAAATTCTGAGGAGTATGAAATGAAGTCTGCTTGCTCAACTAAAATTGGCGATTTTAGCGTCATTATAAGGACTGCGATCAAAATTAATTTGGTTTAATTTCAAAGATCAGATGGCCCTCAAACAAACAGAAGCCAATGCTACATATCTTTGTACTGTAGAGTCTGGGTATGTGTGTTAAACAAGTGCTGTAGGGCTAGAGTTGGATTTTGTAACAATTAACTCTAAAATATACAATATACTCTACATAATACAACTTGCGCTAAATTATACAACTTGAAACAGCTTCTGAATATACAGACAACCTTGGACTTTATCATGCTTATTTTATGGAAGTCTTTTACTTTTTAAGTTGATATATTCCTGTTGTGTCCTGCAACCTAATATTGACAGTAGTGTTTTTGGAGAATCTTTACACTTTTCAGTGAAATAACATTGTGAAGGAAGTATTCACTAGTTTCAACATTCACCTCTTTAATGAGGTATAGCTGTTATCTCTCTGAGAGACGTTTCACTGACTTCAGTGTCTCTACCAGGTGGCACGTAACACTGTTTTGGAATAAACACCTACATGAAAACTACAGCTGCTGCTTGCTGTCTGTTCCTGAGTTACTGAAGAAGAGGACTCGCCAGCATACGTCATGAATCCTTGTTTACAGATAACATTTCATAGGTGTAATCGTGAGAGCTTGTTATGAGATTAAACACTGCCTTGAGGAATGATTTGTAGAGATTACCGGTGTGTGAGGCGGAGTGTCTGTGGACGTTGTCTCCTTGTGAGGTTTGTCCAGTGGAGGCTTGGTAAAAGAGGAGTGACTGTTCAGTGATTGTCTGAGATGGAATATCATGGCATTAGCCGAGACATGATTACATTGTGATGTGTGTGAAATATTAGTGGGGGACAATGTGTGTGTGCAGTATTCCTATGGGTAGTGCGACTTTGTGGCATGGAGCATGCTGGGAGCAAGTGTACTTGTGTGTGCTGGGGAAACAGTGTGGGAGGCATAGTGTATGAGGGGATATCAAAATACTACAGTTAACTTTAGTGTGTATTTGTACCTTGCACATGTACTATGTGTATGTGTGAGCTTTTGGACACATCAATGCTGAGTGTATGTCTGCCTGTGTGTGTGCTTTCAAAGTTTAAGTATTTGATTGCCAATTTGTTGACTTGAGCACTTCTATAGCCTGTTTTCATTTCTTCAACAATCTTTACTTGTCACCTCATTCCCTTCCTACGGCTCTGTCTTCCCTATTCAGACCAAGGTTGATCTTAATTCCGCCATCCATCAAAATCTGATCTACCCTTTGTTACTATGGCAGTCACTAACAATGTAACCATGGAGCTGTGACTGACAAGATTCGGCATCAATGTACCAGTGACAACAGGTGAGTGGAGTGACCAAATCTGACATGTGGAATTTCAACCACAGCAGGGAAAAACAAAACAGGATAAGATTAAAGTCTTGGCTAAACGTAAATCTCAGACATTGGCACACAGTCAGGTATACAGAATTTTCACCACTGTCAATCATTTTGTAAAAAAACACCATCTGATAAATGATTCCAAAAACCCTAACAAAACAACCTGGAAACTACTTCTCGTCACTGTGTCTTAAGATTCACAACAACACAAACATCAATGGGTATGAGTGTGTGTGTGTGGCCTTGCCTCCTAAGTGGTGTTATGTGAACCTATTGGCGTAATCATATTGGAAAATCATAGCTGGTATTTGTGGCTTAGCAGTGAATGTATGTCTGGAATATGCAATCTGCTGTTTGTTCCTCCAACCCATGCTAATCTATGAAAGGAACAAACAGAGGCTGGAATGTCCAAGTCTAGATCAGATTCCATCCCTACACCTGATAACTTGCATGACTTTCCTATTATCCTGCCCAAAAGACTTAGAACTTGGTAAAGTAGCCTCTTTGGGATACATGGTTACACCGGGGTATGTCCAAATCTGCACAGTGTGTGTGTAACCTCCTTTAGTTCCTATACACCATGTCTTTTTGTTGGAATTCACCTGCCAAATTCTCTGGACATCTCCATGGTTGCAAAAACCTATGTGACGACAGTTTCACCATGCGTCATGTATTTGTTTCCTGAACTGTGGGTCTGTTTATCATAACTGTTTTAACAATACACAATACACTGACAAATACAGCACATTGGTGAAAAACACTGCATTGGCTGATATGTATTGGAATCATTTGTGTCAATAATCTAAATTTCCTTTTTTCAAAGTGAACAAATTTCTTATTTACTCTATTAATTTGCAGTTATGTGTTTGGGTGTCCCTCTCCATCACCTGTATGGTGATGGAATAGGACTGTTCAGAAACAAATGCTAGGCTCTTTCCAAGTCATTCTTTTGACCCTCTAACCTTCAGTCTTTGGTACATCCCTACTTTGTTTTCAACAGGGTGGGTGGACCTATATACATGTATACAGGGGTGAAAGCGCTGAACACAAAGTAAACAACCATCATAGATTATCAATCCACCCACTTCACCAGTATCAAGCAAACTAAGATTATACTGAGGAAAGTAAGAGAACACTCAATATTGCCAAGGTGAGCAATAGCGTTCACTGGTCCACTGAAACTTGTATGCTTGGTCAGAGACTCAAAAGTTAGTCATGATAACTCTGTCACTGACCCTTCTGATATGGGATAGGAGTTTGCCACTTGAGATCATCAATACGCAGCATTATACAGCTTCCTTCCTTTGGTTGTACTCTACTTGTTGTGAGTACCACTGCTATTTACTCGCCTCTTTCACAACAAATTTTCGCTCCTGGGGACATGCTAAGTTGACATGTTTTGTGCGCTACCTTTACTGGAGTGATACTTCAAGCTAAACTATCATGCAGGGGTTTTTTGTTCCCTTTTCATATCGCTGTCAGATGCTCAGCAAAGAAAACTCAATTTATCATGGGATGCAAAGAGGGGACAGGGGCGAGCAGACTGCGAGTAACATCAAAAATTCTTCAAGACTATTTCAAGCTTGAATGAGGAAAGACAATACTGTTTACAACATACAAGAACAAATTTTCATAAAGACCTTTTTTAAAGATTAAAGCTGATTTGAGCGGCTTCCAGGCTGTCAAGAGGGTATTGTTCTATTGCCATGTTTGTTTTCGTATTTTGAGCCAAATGTAGCTAAACCACACCACACACACAACTAGCATGGATTACAAGGTTTCCTGTAATAATTAGATTGTCCTTCCTTTTCTGTCAGAGTACACCTAGGTAAACATCCTGGTTCAAAACACAAAGTTTTCAGGAATAATTCCTCAAATTCAAGAGGAGGGGTTGACATTCTAACATTGGTATCGACAACAACGTATCCCCATGCCAACAACTTTTGTCACAATATTGTGATTCAATTGGTGAATTGATAAATAGTGCAGCGTGGGAACATACTGATGCTTCAAAACTTCTACAATGCTAGTCAATGATACTTCCACCAGAAGTGGCAAAGTTATGAGTATTTGTTTCACAACTTAATCCCTTGGACGTATTCCAGAGTGCTTCAAAACTACTTCAAATTGTTGATATCGCTTTTCACTTGTCCTATTCCGGCGTCCGCACAGTTCAAACTCTACTACTTTGTCCACTTATTCTAAGTTACATAAGGTAATGGCCTCCCTCTTGTCTGCTTGAGATCTACTCTCACAGTACAGCCATCAACCTGTGACATCTTGTTTTATCTTGAATTTTAATCCAACTTTTCAGGCAAGCAGTTTATAAAACCTCTACATACACAAATGCTCACAATGGAGTAAGACTAGCTCATTTAAATTCACTTGGCTGTGAATATTACTCTGGCAATAATTCAAACTGGGCTCAAAGAAATGCAAAAAAAAAATAACGTAAAATGATTCAACAGGTTGCTGTTCCTTGTGTTTCTGCGGCTTTCCTGTTGCCGGCGCCTTTCCCTTGTCAAATAGTCTGGAGCAGAGATAGGAAATGGATCTTGTCAAACAGTACAGAGTACAGAGGGTCCCTGGGGTCATGACACACTCTACCACCTAGCAGCACTCACTGTCATGACCCCCTGCTATTCCACTATTGTTTGGGTGGGCTATACCTGCCCTGCATGCGTAAACACGGCAAGATATCTATTTACCCCTGTCAGAGGCATTAAGGGCTGAAGAAGTCAAAACACTTTTTCCATAGCCGGGTTTTTATTTTACGTAATTGAGATTTGATAAATCCGCAGGTCTCTGTTGTTGGAAGGTAAATCCTTGGCATTGTCGAAGGCTAATGAAGCAAAGCAACATACTCTGGTACAATTATTTGGCTGGTGGTATACTCGAGTCCATACCACACACACACAAATTCAGATACACAAGCACTATTTCATGGGCCTTTCCTTTCAAATCTTTTCAACCCCCGGTACCTCCTATCACCAGGCACACAATTTAACTGGTCACACAAAGGTGGGAAGCAGGCTAGAATGAATTGCACTGGGCCAGAGAGAACAATAACCTAGAGCCGAGTGATTAATGATCAAATAGATGGGCGTAGAACACGAGGCACTGCCATGCTGCGCCGCCATACTCTTCCTGAACATTGAAGGAATAAGTTTGTAAATATATCTGGTATGTGCTGAGGGGCTATATACACTTGCAAATAAAAATGTTTAGTTTAAGCTACCACTTGACAATGATTAGTCAAGTTGACATTGCATAAACAACATTGAAATTGACACACTGTACCTGAAATTTATGGCTAGAACCTGCCTCTCAACTGACAAGTTCTTTTACATTGTCCAGGCTTTAAAATCGACAACAATATCTATCACACAACTGTACGACTAGGTTTATGTATGGCTTCATATTTTAATTTGACTTCCATGGCAACGAAAAAGGAAAATATTTTTGTCTGGCACATAAAAATCTTTTTATGGTATGTCAAAGAAAAAGAGTTCAAATTCCACAGTAAGTGTTAAGAATGTGTAAAAATGTTGAGGGATACACTGCTAGAAATACATAAAATACTCACATACTCACATCTATGTTTTCAAAGAACGAGCTAATGATTTATGGAGTACTTTATTGGGCAACCCTTTCAGACCTGAAAACCTATAATTATGGGTGCAAATAATGGGGATTTCGGAATGCTACCTATGAGCTGACCTAAACGGGGAGGAAAACCCCAGAAACCATTAAAGTGTGGAACGTTTCAAATCATGACTGCCACTGATCTGTAACACTTGGGCAGCTTTTACTACAGCTACACCGAACTGAGAGATGTGTTCAACTTTCATTGAAACATATGAATAACTCCACAGATGGCAGCCTCAAACTTACAGACTATTATCAGGGCAAAATTTTCTGTTTATTGTTTCATTTTTCACAAACAAAAGACCATAAAGCCAGATTTTTACATCCTGGTATTAACATTGGCGAGCAAATGGATTTCTTTAAACAGGGAACACTAAATAGATGGTTTCAAACAGGGAACACTCTCTTCTTCCATTGTGACCTGCAGGATGACACCTGGGTGCAAATAAAGGTCATTTCAGACAATTTCCCACCACACTTCCAGATCACATGGAAACGCACAACAAAGGATAACTATAGCCTGTGTTAATTGCTATCCTGATACCAAAGGAATCTAGACTGACATTGAAAAGGGAAAAAATCCCAAGGCATTAGAGGAGCAGCACATGCCACCTGTTGATTCAAGCATGTCCTCTTTAACCCCTGACCTCATAATTTTTGGCATGTGGAAGATTTAATTGTTTTGAGAGTGGGTCTATTAATTCCACATTCCACTTTAAGGTTAGAAGGGGACTCAGTTTTGTTTAAATGTTTGTTTTATTGCAAACCTTGGCTGCACGTCATCGGCATAATAACAAACTTTGGTTTCCATGGAACCATGTTTATGGTATTCACAGTTGTACGTCTTTGGAGAACTTTATAAAGAGCAGAAGTGGCCCTAAATGTGTCTGAAAATGCCTGAATGCTGAAAACGATTGTTTGGGGCATGAGTGTCTGTGTATATGCAGGAAGAGAGTTTGTACAAGGTGGAAGATGAAACCGTGTGTGATGGAATTCAGTGTACAACCCTTCACTGCATTCAGCGTTCTTTGAAGCTTGCATGTAACAGAAGAATAGGCAGGCGGAATGTGTGCAGAGTTGGGGGCAGAATACCAACATGAAATAACAGGGGGCTGCCTCCGACAATGGCGCATACAACAACAGGCTAGGAACAACAAGCCCAACCTGCTAACCATCTCATGGAGCAGTGCAAAATGAGAGGTATTTGTTTGAACAGACCAGACTTGTGTCAATGTTTGGTTAACTGCACACCTATGGCGGCTGACCGTGGTGAAGCTGTAATAAGTGACCATTCAGCTGTGCCCAATACCATTTCAAACGATACACATTTCAGAATCTGACCGATCTCATACAGGAACGCTCTGAAGGAGCAGACTTCCTGTTCTTTCTCCATTAGGACCGCTGTTTTCAATAAATAAAATTGCCCCCATTGCAGAATTTACATACCAGTCACATCACTGACAAACCATCTGAACAGACAACAAATGAATAAATAAGAGATAATATACATAACATTTCTCTGACCGATTCACAAATGACGGACAATTTTTTGACTAAAATTTCTACAAGTGACTTCCAACTGAAATTATCTTATCTGAAAAGAGTGATCACTTAAAAATTATAAAAACTATACTCTGCAATTTTAGTCTGTCCATAATCTCTGTTGGAAATATGCCATTTAATTTCCAGCCACACTTCCAGTGTCAGCAAAAAAGCCATTCAAGTGCCAGTCAAATTAAATGATTTGAAAGCAATTTACAGTCAGCAAATTAGCCACTTGAAATCTACCTGGCAGTACACAGCATGACATTGGAATTGATTAATAATACACAGGGGCCTGTCTTGAATGCTTTGGGTTTTTTGTGTGTTTATGCGTGTGTAGTAAGTATTGGACACTTCAGGAATGTTTCTGTACAACACTCAAGGTAAATTGCCTGGAAACACATCCAGTGTCTTCATTATTTTCTCATTATCCAGCAGCCTATTCATAGTACACGCATTGCAACCGAAATGAGGACTTCACACTTGTACATTTATATACACACACATACATACCAAAATATACAACACCGTCTGAGCTGGGTTGTATTTTTCTCTCTCTGTCCACAGATACGGACTACTTTCCGGTGGAATGTGCGGGGCGGAGCATGGGGGAGTGGCCAGACTTCCGTTCCTGGGCACACTTACACACCTTTTTCATGCACCGTGTACCACTGACAAGGGAGGTGATGGCAGAATCAAGATAAATAAATAAGTAGTGCAACTACCTTTGCTCATACACCGCTGGTATACTGATATCTCTCTTGAAGAGAAATTTATTTCTTCCTGTGTGCATACCTATTGTTCACACGGTGGGACCATGAATTAATTTTGAAAGAAAGAACTTTAAAAAGATAATCTCAAGTGTGGAATAGAGAATACTGCTGGCCTTGCAAATGACTAACAGAGTGAAAAGCTAAGCTTTGTAAGTACCATCAACTGCAGCTTTAAAAAATTCTCAACACACCATTTGCAGCACACATTTTATACACTTGGATGGTGTACTGTATTGGGCTACTTGCTTGACAATGAGCCACACTCGACCGTATATCCAATGACCCTGAGAGTTATTTCTCTACAATCAGACTTGAAGACAAGAAGCATAATTTCTAAATAGTGTCTGTCTGCTTCCTGTATTTGATGTTACAATGTATCATTTCACAGAAGATATCTCTCTCACGCTATTACCTATATACTGTGAAAAAGGCACATTTTCTTAGCAACTACCTCGATGGAAGTAATTTGTACGAAAACCTCAATGAGATAGTTTACTTCTTTATCACCTATTAGGTTGATCACAGTTTGGTGCCACTTTTACTACAGTTTACCTTACAAAGATGCTGTTTTGGTGTGATGCTGAAGTATAGAAACTCTATGGAGTAAGATAGACACAACAGTGACCCTTCAACAAAAATATCTGAGCTCTTAATTTGAGAATTTCAGGGGATTTCCTCACATGAGCCTCAGACTAATACATATAAAATATCAACTAGAAATCTTGTACAATGATGGTTTGGTTTGTATATAAGATTGGTGCAGAGGGAACACCGGTAGGCATGGTAACACACTGATGGTTTTGCAGGAGGTATGATCACCACCACCTTGACTGGTCGGTCCAGTGATTCTGACTGGACTCAAATCTAGTCAAGATAACAGCCCTGTTGACTTAGCAGCTCTTTCAACAGGGTCTCAGAAAACAATTTGGCTAAAATGGCCTGTAGAACAAACACTGACCTAACAGACTATTTGCACATGCATACAATCAAACATCAATTACCCATTTGCTGAAAGACGTCAACTTGCTTCTGCATGTTGCAAATGGAACACACCTGTCTACAGCAATGGGAGGGGGACTGCTGTTTGACCAAATGAAGTCCACCAAGATTGGTGATATTTATATGAAAAGCTAACAAGTCTAAAAGGCAGTTTAATGTCTCTGATAAGTGGCAGAACTTCATATCAAATATAAGATGAATAACTGTGTTATGGCAAATTGAGAGATTGTCCCGTGTTTCTCATTTTTCATGTCTTTCAGATGTTTTGTTCTAGTTTCTATTCAAATTCAGGCAAGTTGCTTCTTCAAAACCGAGAAAATATCCACAACAAGGTCTCTGCCACATTTGATTGCACATCATGCATGGGCCAGTTAGTTAGAATGAACTGCATACAGAAACAGCAAGAATAGCTTGACTCTTGATGAACTTTTCTCAAACTGAAACGGCTTTTCTCAGTGCTATGACACCCACGGAAGATTGATACATATGTTGCATAGGTTGCATGCCTGGTCTAAGTGGACCATGTAGAGAAAAGGCCCAGTGAATTGCAAAATGGGAGTTCTCTGCCTGCTACTTTGCCGAGTGGCGGGAGATACCATACAATCAGCATGGACTAGTATGTCAACTATTCCAATTGTCCATTCATAAACACTCCAAAAGTCAAATACTTGCTGAGAAAACTCAGACCAGTGCTTGTTTGTCATCAGTCCCAATATGTCACAGATCAGTGGTGTTAATTGGTGATTACAGAAATGATTTGGTACAAGTAATTGCACACTAGTCATCAGAATGCACTCAGAGAGAGAATGAGAGGCAGGGAAGAGAGATAAGATCACTAGGATACTAAACTGGATCCAAAATACTCAAGTGTGTTGCATAACACTACGATGGTAGTATTTTGAATTCAATCTAATTCAAATGATGATGCTTACTCTCTTCAAGAGTTGCCTGTGGGTTGCAAGCTTCAAAGATACAAACAAGTGGTTTATTTTCGGTAGTTCTTCACTTTCTGTTATTGCTCTGCTTTACTTGCCTCCCTATCTTTTATGAAACCATGGAGCAATGCGAACTCTACCAGTAGATCAAAAGTTTCAATGCTACCTGTTGGCATGTTTTGTTTCTTATTTTTACATTCTCCTCTCACACTCAGTCTGGAATTGAACCACCTGTTTTTCTGCTTAGACGCCAAAGTTTTTTTGGGTTCCCATAGCTGGAAAACAACTGCCTAGGCTAGTTTCCAGACAAGTGAATAATAACGTTCGAGTTCTACACTTAACTCTTTGAGCGCTAAAGTCAATTTTTGTCACCTCTATAAAAATATACTCTGGTCAATTTTTTCCAGATTTTTGCAAAAATTGTAGCAAATTAAATATGATGCCTATTTGGTCCAAAAGTATAAAAAAAATTACAGAAAAATTCTCAAAAAGTGGTAAAATGTCGTACTAAAATTTTGGTGGGGAAAAATTGCGGTACTCAAAGGGTTAATATTTAAAACATGAGTTGTACTATTGGCAATGAGAGTAACTTTCTGACCTTCAGAAGTAATATGACATGAAACATGATGAATTCTATGCATCAATAAATTTTACAATTATAGTACACATATTGGTTGAGGAATGACGCAGAGAAGCATCAAGGAATTCATCAATTACTCAGACAAAGACCTTGAACTTCTCAGACTGTGTACAGACTATGACATCAGTAACAGAGAGTAAAGTTATATGGTCTATTAGTTGAGAAAGCGTCACTGTAAAACATGTGCGAGATATTCTTCTGTGAGGCTTTTACTTATATAGTCTGTACAAGCTGCAGTGCAGTACTGTTTTATGTACGCACTCTTTAAAATATAATGAAAGCCAGTTGAAACAATCGAAAAAGCATACACAAAGAGGTGTTCTTTTCTTTTCCCTGACCGCAAGTATGGTTAAGTGACCACAACTGTGGTTAGCCTGCAATAACTATACACATCTGGTCGTTATCCTCTCACGCAGCTCTTGTCTTATTTGTTGTGTCTGTTACAATCTGCACTGTTACTGAACTAAATGGCAATGTTTCTTAGGGTCACACACATCTTCATAAATAAGAGCCACCGGAAGAAGGGGTGAAAAACCTTTGGGGACATTAGCATAGTAATAGTCGCAGTGAAAGAGTTAATAGTCTGAAATCTTAGCCCATACTATTAGCGGGAGCAACGTCACATGAAAAAAGTGTCACTCTCTCCTGAGGAATTCCAAAATTTGTTAACCTTTGCTCGGGGTCAATGATTAGGTATGGAAAGCGTGAAATACCTGTCGAGACAGGTGTGAAATTTCACGTACTGGCAAGTAATTGAAAACAGCTACATTGACACAATATAGCCAAAGGTGTGATACACCAACCGATGAACAAGCCCACAATGGGAAAAGATGCAAACAACAGCCGCATTGAAATACACTACAATGTGATACTGAACACACTTATCATGAAGGCCAAGTGCAATCAAGGCATTGGTATTACTGCTCTATGAGGAAGATATTGAGAATCTGGTAAAGTTGGCTGTTTGTATCATTTCACTGCAAATCATTGATCAAGCGACAGTTTCGTAGACTGAATGAGGGGGACAGATAACAATCATGGGGAGTTAGAAATAATGGTTCCCATTTGAACCTTAAACCCTTGTCACCACAATGGTTTGTCCCAAATCCATTGTTTTCTATGGTAAAGTTGGACCTGTATACAGGGAACTGGGGGTGAAAGGGTTAAACCCTTGTGTCCTAAACTTGTGATGCGGATGAGCAGTTTCATTGCCCGCAACGGAAGGACCCTGCACCTTTCCGGACACTGCGTAGGTGGACGGGAAGGAAGTAGGTTCAAGAAGGCTGACTTTGGTGAAATTACGGCGCAGAGAGCATCAAACAAACCTGAACGCTATATATCTTATGAATCTGTGTCTCTCCCACGTTGAAGAATCTACAGAAATGGATGGGGCATAGTGCCATCACTGATTTGTACACGTTTACTACAATAGACCCTAACACTTCTGGCAATTTCAGCCTGAAGAAAAGTCATCGGTTAAGTCAGTCACTGCATAGCAATGTTCAGAGTTTTCATCGGTGTACCAGGGCACTGGTTTGAGATTCTCATCTCATTTGTACGCACACAAGCCATGTGTAGAGGACCATGCTTGACTTCCATTCACTGTGATTAACGTACACCCAGAGAGTCTGTTAAGTTTGTAGAACTGGGCTAAACTGATTGTTCAAGGGGAACAACTGAGCAAATAAACACATTGAGGATTATTCAAACAGAAATCAATCCAATTTGAGTCACATTCTAGGTTAAAAAAGTGTGTGAAGGTACAGACAATGACTGGTGCAATCTAAGCAGCAAAGTACGAGGAAGTATTTCTAATCTCCTTGTTTGTCTAAAAATGTTTTGAACAGGTTAAAAATAAATTTCTAGTATACTCGATAAAAAGTGTGTTAAACTTTCTCAAGAGGGTGATGAAAACAAGAAGACTCAGCAATAACATTGACTAGAATGGGCATTGTGACTGTCAAAAGGGTTTGCCCTCACAGACAAAGAGAGTAAGACGTTTTAATTAATCACTCCCTGTATTTCCAGAGGCAATCAGACCTACAAACACCTGTTAGAAATGGAATGCTTTGGAAGCTCACTGAAGGAGTAAATGCCAAAACACAGCCAGACACCTTCCACTCAAAAGGATTCAGGTAAATAAGAAAGGAGAAGAAAAGAAGAGCCAAAATAAGCAAGGAGAAAAATTTGAGATGTTGTTCATGTTTGACAAAAAGACTCTAAAATGATTAAGTTCATGCTATTTATCAACAAGATGTTGTTTTTTTCGATCGTTGAACCCAACTGCAGTAAGTTGTGTCTTCATTATAGACTAATTGTACATGGCTTGTTGCAACTTACGAAACACAATTACCTAACATGTAAGCAATGGCATCTATATGTTTGTATATTGTAGAAGTATAGATACCACATATGGTTGCATTAGAATATTTGGTCCACCAATATCAATGTAGGTTGGGCAGAGTATGGCTGATTCTATTATTTTGATACTGCTGAAGTGATACACTGATGCAGGCCACAGCCTTGATAATCAAATCAGAAATACGTTGACTGGCTTTGGAAAACTACTGATGAGTTCATCAATGTGATTCATTCTGCATCTCTGCAACTCTCCAGCTGAATTTCCAAAATGGCAACCCAAAGCCTGAAGGACCAGCGGAAACAACCTCTACTGCTTGGCATGACTGCATAGACCTTTTCCTGGTTATCCCACAATGCATTGCTGCAGCTGTATCAACACTGATATACACTTAAAACAACGAAAACATACTGATTTTGTGCTGTACAACAGATTGTTATGCAAAAGTGACACAAATTTGCAATGCAAAATAATACCCTGTGTATAATCTATCCATCCGTGATGAAAATATAAGTCAGGTTGCAATCTGCCGTAGGGTTCTATGAGTACCAACATACCTCGCGGTTAAAAAGTTCTATGCGTAAGGTACGCTTTGCATACCCTAGCGTAAATTGCATCATGGAACCGGTAAAAGAATTATTGGTACAGGCAACAATTCCATCACGTAATGTAACTATCTAATGGCCAATGAACTCAAGACCAAACACCCTGCACTTCCAGAGGACTGGTACAGGTGCGCAACAACTGATGCACAAACTCTTGTCTTTGTTTTAAACACTTGTAAAAGTGTCTTGAATTTCTAGTGAATACAGGCATTCTAGTGTTTTACCTGGCTAGCCGAGCCAACAACCATGCTGGCTTATAGCCAAAGAAACTCAGTCACTAAATCTGGCAATAAAAAAAAAAAACAAACACAAATAAATAACAGTCAAACCCTGGCTTAAAGCCAGTGACTTCAAGCAGGTAATGCCGCCGTAAACACATCTTCATTTTTTCATTTCTTTGCGCGGCACTTTCAAGCAGATCACTGTGATATACTATCCAAAATAAGACTAATGGATTTAACTTCCCTTCATATTTGCAAGTTGGTTCCAGACCTTGGCCAGGAGAACAAACACACGTAACTTTAACCCTATAATGATCAAGATTTGGATAACCCACTTTTCGTATATGTCAATACATGTACATAATGCTGAATGTCAGCAAATCCTGGTTTCACAAATTGTTGTTTACAGGGCACCCTTTGATAGCGAACCTATCAGCATAGTGTACAATGATGCAATGATGTCATTTTGTAGCATTTCAACGACCAAATTGGATACAACTGTGACAATGTTGAATCTTTACATAAGGAGGTAAACAATGCTACCACAACAAGACTGGCAGCAATTTGTTGGTCTGACCAATTTGACTGAATGAGCGTGTTTGGAAAGGGGGGTGGGGGATGGGAGGTGGAGGAGGAGCATATGAGGTGAGAAGGTGTTGTGTGTGTGAGGGGTAAAACAGAAATGGCTGCTTTAGCTGAAAGAAATGGTATGAATCTTGCACAGAGTCACAAAGATTACCAGCTTTTGAAAGTTCTTTTTCAACATATCATGTAAATATCACAGATAATTACCAAAACGTCCTCCAAAAAGATTATATTTCTTCACACTCTAAATATTAAGTTCAGAGAAAACACAAATCAAACATCAAAAACAATATTTTCTTTCACTCAAAAAATGGAAACATTAAAAGGTGATTAAAGTTTGTCATTCTGGGTGAGGATGAGATCTGATAATTTGCTTGCAGGAGCTCTGTGCAGTGAATTTAAGTTCCCTATGAGTGATAAAATGCTAAGAAATTATGTAAAGAACTTCCTCCCTTGTCTCTCACCAGAACGAGCTTTGCTGCTTTGAAAGGGCAGAACTTTGTTGAGTGACTTTCATCTGTAAAATCATGTTGTTACTGTTGTGAATTTACACAAAAAAGGTGGAAGTGCAACAGCGAGTCTGAGGTTGTACATTCAACAACTGTACACTACGTGACCTTTTGAATCTGACAATGTCATGCTGCGATGGGAAAAATAAAGCAGGACTTGCTTGCCATGCTCCTGTACAATAGCACACACATATAGAAACTGCTGCAGAAAGCAACCACAAATCGTAACAAACATCATGAATCGAGTAACTGGAGAGTGAACAGCTGTACCTCAGGTGGTTTGACCGGGATATCATCCCTGACGTAAACTGGCCACTGGCAAGCACAAATTGCCTACAGTCACGCCAATAAAACGACGGTCTAATTTATGATTGCTGCAGATCTAGGTGCCGGGCAATTTGCGTCATACCTGTTGAGTAGTTTGTTAATATTGTCATAAATATTTTAAGTCATTGACATTTTTTCCCTGCAGCTATTGACGTGAAAAATGGTGTTCAGATGTTGCCGCAGGTAGGAATAAATTTAAATAAGCTGCCTGAGGTAAAAGTGTGGTGATGATGAACTTATCTTTTAATCTCATTACCTTTGTACCTGTCCTGGGGAGATCAACTTAAGCACCTTCTGATCTATAGGCTGAAGCCATGTGTTTGATTTAAATTAATGTCTGGCAATAATTGATTTTGTTTCTAGGGAACGAAGCAAAAACCGTAGGGGTAGAAGTAACTTGGTCCTTCGTTAAGCAGTGTGAAAAAGACCAACGTGTTCTCAATTAACCTGCAATACGGCTTGATAACGCAGACACAATGTAATGTTGTAATGTAAGGTGGGGTGGAGATGGAGTTGTGATTACTGAGAAAAAGGAACATTTTTGTGATTATTCTCACATGCTAGAAGTCTCTAATGGAAGACAAATATAAAACCTTTTGCATTACACAGAATTGATAGAGTTGGGTTCTCTTTCTGGTGGAATCAACTGGCAACTGCATCAATGGACTGTGTTGAGTCTTGAAGTACAAGGGTCTGTACAGTCAGGTACACATACACTTCATCATTGTGTCTTCTGCTGTATCACACAAGACTCAACAACTTGTGAGATCTCTCAATAATTGCTTTCACTTCACGACGTCCAATAGACTGAGAATCGCAATAATGAGACAGGAGGGAAAATTTTAATATACAGAGAGCAAGACATTTAACATTCTAAGTGACATACTTGATCTGTTCTCAGGGATTCCTCAGCCTTTTTTTGTTTCATGAGAAATCTAAGAGCATACAACAAGGATGAGATTGATAGATTTGTACATTGATGAGGGAGATCAATAGATTTACTTTGCTATCATTGAAAAAGTCACAATCCTACCCTGAGATGTGGTTTTGACAACTGGGGCATGAAGTTTTCTTTAAAGAAAGTTGATTCCCCTTGACCTATACAAAGTGGTTGTTTGTGCTTGAGGAATCTATTTGGGTCACCCTGACCTGGCTGTGAATGCACTTGACTTGATAAACTCAGGACATTGACCTTTTATGACTACTCATCATTGAACAAGAGGTACACACACCGAACAAGCCACAACAATGCTGAGAAGCTGAGAGAAGTTCTCCACAAGTCGTCTTTTTTTATTTGGAAGAAGTGACATTCCACTCTAATTGACAGTTTGTGTAGCGCTCACAAACCCTGTGAAAGGGAAGGTACACACGTTTCTCGTCTGAAGCTGTGAAAAGCATTCTTTTCTGGCAAGTATCTGGAGATCGGTATTGTGTTTGGAGACTCTTTGCTGAGGTCCACTGTCACCTAGCTGCTTAAGTTGTGTTGACTGTGAACAAATGCTGCCATGTGCTTCAAGAAAACATTGACTTCACTGGGAGCAAGGTATTTGTATTTTTTCTGGGCAGGCACAGGGAACTCAAGCTTCATTTGTTTGCATGGGATAGCGCAGTCAATTCTTGAATACCATGGTTCAATTTGTGCCACAGACGGCCTCTAGCATATCTATCCATGTGTTATGAACCTAATTAACACACGAGTTTGCAGTAATTTAAGAATCAAAACCTAACAATTGCGACATTCCAACAACTAATATAGCAATTGGATTTGGAAACTTCGCGCTCTGCTTTTCTGAGATGACTTAATACAGACAACGGGTGATTTGGGCGTAGACCCAACATTTATTCTGTATCCTGACCAACCCAAACAAAACACCCAAACAACTGTAACATCAAGCTATTCTTAGGCTTTCAATCTGCAGAGCCATGTTGCGTCAGTACCCACTCTCACCTGGAATGTTACCAAGAGAAAACATCAGGGTTTTTTTTCAGTGGGAATGCGCAAGTTTTAATTGTTGCGTGTTTTGTATCTGTCTTCCATCACAACTGTGTTTTTGTTGCAGGCTGCATTAACGGTTCTTGTGATCTAAGTGGGGGATTTAACTCTTTTCTTTCAAATAAAAAGAGGTCTGTATTTACTATTTACTGAGCTGCTTTACCAACAACGGTTGATAAACGGGAGACAATGAGAAGTGGCTACAAAATCTTCACTGCAGCATATGGTTTGGCAGAGGACACTTTCTGATTGTCGGATCCTCTGTGTTGAAAGTGGCTTTAGGGTGGGGTGATGGTTAGGTAGCTTTAAGTTTAGATGTTATTGTAGCAACACTATCATGTGCAACAATGCTGGCTAAACGATAAGCCTATCATCTTTCCCTCTTCTCTATGCATGTAGGTAGAGCCACGATCATTGAGAACAAAAGGACTGAACCACACCTTGCATGTGAGTGGGGTGGATAAGAAATAGGGACTTTCCATTAGGAAAGGAAAAATGCAAAAGCACACGGAAGAGGCTGGACTTTGATTCTCTTTGAACAAGGATGAGTAAGAATTAAATAGCATTTGAGAATGTCCTTGATGGGGACCAAAGGGCCACGTGACTCTGCCAGCAACATGATTAAATAGTTCACAGCCATCACTTTTTTAAAGTACTCCACTTTTTAAAGTCTACTGTGACTGTACATCATCACTAAATTAATTCACTGCATGAAGACTTTGACTGCTATTGGATTTTGATACGATGATATTTTTGAACCAGATTCTGTGGTGGTGAATTGATGCACTTGATGTCAATGTTTTTTGGAAGTCATGCTATCAATCTATCAATTTTTCCTGAGTACATGGCATTTAGAGAAAAGCATCATTCTTGAAGTCTAAATATTGGAAGATTTCAGAGAATTTGTTTTCATTCATAAATGTCTATGGTTCATGGAAAACACTTGTCAGATAGTGAGAAGCATCTAGAATGAATTATGATGTAAATGTTGTTACCGTTAAAGTCATTTTATAAGACGCGTCTTTTATTATGATGTTGCAAATTTTGAACCCGAATTATTTCTCAAGAGATGGGGTGCGACTTATAATATGTACTTTTTGCATTTTTAAAGGGGGCGTGCCACTAATAACATGGAAATTCTCAGATTATTTTTTTTCGAGGAGTTGGGGGGGGCCTACTGATAGAAGTTCGCCTTTATTGAATAAATAACTTTAAAAGATAATTAAAAGAAGAGTTTGCTTATGGTAGTTCTCTTTTGGAGGATGTGGTTGCCCATGGTTGAGAAACATATGAAGTGATACAATTTTATTGAACCCCAAGGAACAACAAAGTTTTAACTTTTGATGAATAGAGCCGACCTCAATGGTGGCTGGTAGTGTGACAGCTGTGCTGGAAAAGGGGTGCGACTTATAATGCATACGTTTTCCATTTTTGAAAATTTAAGGATTTCATCCTACTCAAGTCAATCAAAGGAGGGTGCGACTTATAATGCAGATGCGTCTTATAAAATGACTTTAATGGTAATATTACATGTAGCTACTCCTGAGAGCAAAGATAATGTCTGTGTTTTTATCCTTTTCATGGCAGCTTATTTCAGGATATTGGGAATTAGAGATGAAGAAAAGAAAGATCCATTTCTATCCGACTCTCTCCCCTACATTTTCTGAAAATATACAACAAGCTGGACAAGCAGTGTCCCATATGCAACTGGCATACACGTCAATTGCTGTAGACAATATGAACAATTTTCTGGCAATCTCATAAGTGGAAAAATTTATAACTAACAACACAGTACAAAAAAAGTCAAAGACAGGAAGATATTTTCTTTCTGAGCAGCAATTTATCATGGTATTGTGTCTTGTAAAAGACTTTGCTTTCCATTGAACCAACTGAGCAAATGGATAGAAATGGATTATTGCTCTAAAAATTCATGTATAAATAAAATCAGGTACTATGCATTTCATCACATTATTGTATCTATAATATTCCATGCACATCAAAAATACACAGCTCCATCAATATAATCAATGTAAACTTTTTCCAGAAAAACAAAAAAATTTCCTGTCGTAATTTTTTTGTCTTGACAGTACCTCTTTTATAATCTTGAACTTTCTCCTCTGAAAACAATAGGTTTGTTCCAAATCTAGGTAAGAGAAAATGTTGATTGCATCTTGAATCTTGTCACAACTATGATTTCACTCTTCCCTTCATTTATGAAGTTCACTTCATTGATGTGAACAAAATTTATTAATGTACAGTAGGCTTGAACAGAGTATGCATTTGAGAATATACAAGAGGACAGACACATAACTCATTTGTAAAGGGCATTGCAAGAAGATGAAGGGGAAAAAATGTATTGTGTGAAACCATTTTATATAGGAATAGTCTTTCACTAACAAATAGTCACTTGGCAGTAGTATCTCGGAGAATGTGAGCAACCTTTACAAGCAAACAGTTGTGAGCCTAATCTTGGAATATGTTTCATTTTCTGCTTTTGATTTGTAGAGCCTCAAATAAACTGGATGGATTTCAGACTACTGTGGCAGCTGATCTTTTATTTGTGGTTTGAAAAAATCAGAACTGTGTCCACCTTCCTATCACCCTTAACTGACATCCAATGAGACACGGAAAACCCTGGAATCCCTGTGGTCAAATGGCAAGTTGTCTGGAAACATTACACACACACAAATGCCTAGGGATATTTAGATTTCAACTGTGTTGGCTGAAATTGAATTAAATTTAAGTGATGTCCCGTTAATTGACAGTCCAACACTTCTGTCAACATCTGCAGTGAACCTAAACCATTCCTATGAAGTTGTCAACTGGGAGTAAATGGCAAGCTGGTCTGCTGGGAAACACCCACATTGATATTCCATTCGCTTCGATTCATTCAATCAGATGGTGGGCTTCTCCTAACCTTTTGGACAACACGCAACCTCAGCTGCACTGACTTGACGAGAAAATTGAAAAGAAAAAATGGGTTGGAAGAACCGATACCTAGTTGTTGCTAGGACACATAACAGGCGTTGATAAACTGGCAACAAACGAGACGCTGAGGTTTTAATTCTATTTGGCTGTGCCTCTGTTCCTTCACAAAGGCAGCCAATGTTCATTTTGTTGGTGCAACACGCAAACAAATACTGGTGTGTACTTTTTAATAGCTCTGATTCAGAAGCCAAGTCACAAATCATAGCATCAAGAGCTGCAGCACAATGTGACAGGCACACAAGTGGCTGGTGGCCACTGTTACGTGTCTAGTGTCAAGGTGTTCCCTGGGCTCTGTTGAAAGAAGTCCCAGAAAGTGGACACTCCTCTGTCTTCGTCTTTGTGTCGGTTCATAAAAGATACCGGATTGGAGAAAGATCACACGGCATAAGCTGTTAAGCCACAACTCTTTAGGCATGGACACATTCAAAACACAAGGTCTGGATCTGTCATTCATGGATATCCTGTGTAAAACTCATTCCACTAATAGCTACTTCTGTGAAGCGGATTATTTTATATTTTTTTAAGCGTGGGGTGCCAATCAAACATCAGCCGTACATGCTGAGAAACACTGTCTGTAGATGACAAATGGAAAGATGTGTCAATGAGAATCCTGCATACATGAATATTAATGAGAATTTGGCATCCCACTGTCAGCTACTACATATACTTTTTGTTCTTTTATTTGAGCCAGAATCAAGAAATTTAGTTGAGATATATCTACAGTGCAACACAGTCATCACAGGCTGGTGTATAGGTAACTTTTGGTAACATATTTCAACCACCACCTTTGGTTGTGATATGTAAATTTTAACCTTGATCAGATACCTGATGTGTGCTTGATTTGGGATAAAACCATTCAGTCAAGCATATGAATGATAGTTTCAATACACATATTCAATATATCTGGGGAAAATGTATCGATCCAGTGAAATAAACCCTTTAACATTCAAAACATCACATCACTTGAGTCACAGACATACACTGTGTGTAAGGCAGTGAATGTTGAGCTGATAATTGTTGAGATTTACAACTACTAAAATGGTTAAATGAAGTCATTAAGGCATTTATAATGAATATTCTGTTGCAACATCCCTCTGACCCCCCTATTTCCATGTGTTGAGGTCCAATCACCCAGTTGATAACAGTGTGGGTGTACCAAAGTCTCTTGGTGAAAGGATCAAACTGTTAGTTTCCATGTATAATTCTCTGTAACTAAACTGAACTACTAAGAACCTGTTTTGAAAAAATGACATCATACATGCTGCAGGTGCAGTCTCGCTGACACAATCTCTTTTTTCTCTCAGTGCTGATATCACATGAGTGGACAAATTGGTTCATAATCACATCCCGAATTAAATCCGACAATCACCTCAACATTAAATTCAGACAATTGCTATGCATTTGCTACACACAGGGAAAACCTGGTATCAAATCAAAAAGAAAAGAAGGAAAAATTGAATTCAGAGATAGAGCACCGGGCACACCTGCGTCAACAATCCACTCCCTAACCAAGGTGAAATGATGTAATTGTAAACTGCGGGACAAGGTAATGCATACATCATTGAATTATAACCTTGAACAGAGGTTGAGCCGGACAAGAATGTGGACAGCCATGAAACAAACATCACCAAGGCAACTTCACGCCCAATTGACTTTTTCAATCAACATGTTTCATGATGACAAAATTGTCGCAAGTGATCTGGAAACACAAAGGTATGGGAAGGTCAAATGGAGTTCATGAGATGTAGTGAGACCCCAATCTTAAACAAATCTGATCACTGAAATCTTTGAAACTCATTCAGAATGAGTCACTATAACGACAGCAAATCCATTCCTCATTTACAATCAACATTTCTTTGCAGGAATTGACATGTATACTCCACAATCACTGATGTACAACCTATATTAAATGAATAGTACACGAGTGGCACCATCAGCATTGCACGAAAAGAAATTTTATTAGGTTTAAATCCATTTACGCAGGAAGAGGGATTGTGTTTTTTATTGCATTGTCGGTTCTTCCTCAAGCAGACTTCACTTAATTTAAATTTATCAAAATGAAACATTGATGAGAAGATTAAACCTGAGACACCGATTCTAGACCACAGACAGCATGAACCTACTACATTATTCTTAATTTGAACATATGTACAAGACTTCCAATGTATCAAATGAAGTCTTGTCACACGCTTAGATTGAGTACACTACATTGGAATTGCGATAATAAATATCAATTATCCCCCACGAACATTTTTAACCAAACTTAGATGGTAAATTTCAGAGTCAACAACTTACTCAAACACTGAGTTGTTAAAATGTTTGAGTTTTGGTGACTTTTTTGGCTCATGAAAATTTTAGATGATGAAAATCTGGCTAAAATAAACACCAACTCTAAATAGGGGATGATTGAAGGAGGTAAAGTGAGTCACTTTCGGATTCCATTTTTAGATAAACGCAAACAAGGTACATGCTTGTTTCCATAGGATAGGAGCACACAAAGTTTAAGCAAACCTACAGAAGTCCATGAGAGTAAAGGCATAATTGGTTCATGGGTGAGTGACTGTTTGTCAAATTGACCCAAAATAAGTTTATTGCAGGAAGTGTTTGAAGACAATAATAAGGAAGCTAAAAACAAAATCAAACACTGATTCTGTCTGGTAGCTCACATAGTATACTTATCTTCATGAAGGAAGTAAATAGCGAAAATTCTTAAAAGAATGGATCTTTTGACTTAAAATAGTTGCAGATGATATCTGGCCATAATGCACGAAATATATTGTGTTTTAGTAGCATTGTATGCAAAATAAATTGAGGTGCATGTTCATCAAAACTGACACATTGATACATAAAGCAATTTGTATCACTCCACAATAACAATTCAGCATGGACAATTTCCATCAAGCCAGCATGTTCTGGCCAGCTGTTCAGCAAACGCAAGCCAAGACAACGCCTTCCTTTGAAGTTCCTTAATCTAATGGGCGAGATAATGTACAGCATTAGACATTCATGGGCTTCCTGTACAAAGGAAATGGCATTGGGATAGAAAACAAAGCTGTATGAATAACACTACGGTAGAGACAATGTCTAGTTTGTGTTTAATTGACTGTCCACTAATGATGCTTAATCAAGTAAAAACTGACATTGCCTTTTCTTGAAATACTTTTCAATGTGTGTGAATAGACAATGAATAGGGGCTTCTCAGAAAAGATCACTACAGTTATTTTCTGATAACTTTCTAGTGCTTTGCTTTTCCTAATTGATGCCTATTATGGCTGAAGAGGTGGGGATATTCTTCTCCGTCCATTGTTGAGTTTGAAATCCGTGCATCAGGATTGTCTTGGATGGGGTCAGTGTGTGTATTCATTGAATCAAGAATTGGTGGAAGTCAAAGGGGGGTTTTTCACAATCACACTCATAGTAAACCACTTCATGAAAGCTGGTTTTATCACAAAGCTACTTAGCCAGGATGAGTAAATTCACAAGGCTGAAATCCAGGAACACAAGTTTTTCTACAGGGCTTGTGACGTTGCAATTTTCCTAGTCCACAGATCATATAACTATAATAATAGATTCAATATAATATTCCATACAGGACATTTCAATAGTGTTGCATGGACCACTGATGTAAATCAATAGCACTGTTTTAACGACCATTAAATGGTAACATAGCTTCCCTGTGCCAAATTATAGTTCAATACAAAGACTATCT
Organism: Ptychodera flava; assembly: GCF_041260155.1. Taxonomy (NCBI): domain Eukaryota; kingdom Metazoa; phylum Hemichordata; class Enteropneusta; family Ptychoderidae; genus Ptychodera; species Ptychodera flava. The sequence continues at coordinate 13,827,113 of NC_091935.1, forward strand.
TACAGTCACAATAATGATCTGATAAAAGAAATTGTAAAAACAATGATCATCTTTAGACCACTTCATAGAGAACATTTCAAAATGACAATGATCATAAAACAGGTGTACCGTATAAAAGAAGCTTGTGTAATTGACTTGAATATGACAATGTTGATGAGCAGGCAAATACACATCTGCCATACTCATTGCCAACACAGAAACACTTTGGCCATTCAGCGATAATCATGACCTCATGCTGTTTGCAACTCAGTCGATTTTTTCCTAATTGGCATGTGAGATGATACAGTTGAAAATGAGCCAATTAATGACAACACTATTACAACCAGCACTATCAAATGCATTGATCAAGAGTGCCAACTTATAAGACATAGCCATGGCTAGCTGTTATCCATCGAATGACAGCAATCATTACACAAGAGCAACTCCCCAAGAGCCAAGTGTGTTCCTCAGAGGGTAGAATGCACCCCATAGAGAGATTTCTGAAGTCAAAATGTATCATTCTTTGATAGTCTACCCTCTACAACAGTGTATAGACTTACTTGAAGATTTTACGGAAAATGAAGTTTTTACCATGATTGTTTTTCATGATGAGGTTAGTTAAGGTCTCTTCCACAAAATGATAGCAATTTTATATTTTGCATATCTGTAAATTTAAGGTATGTGGCTGCTCTCATCAAATCAACTGTACAGTTACCCCTGATTTCATAGTTTGAATATCACAGACAATACTGTGTAGCCAAAAGCTTCCACAAGCAAAATATGAACAGAAGTTCAAACTGTCATTTTTAGGATCTATATTATATTAATGACACACATGATCTTAAGTGGGCCATTGCAAGAAGTAATGTTCCAATATATGTCACTCAGTAAAAAGACAAGATCATAAGTTGGTCACAATAGCAACATCATTCAGGAGATGAACAACTGATCAAGCCATGTTCATTTTCAAGCCACTGAAGACTCATGTGTCCTATGCAATAATTCATATATCATCCACAATTATCTGTTGGCCACCAGACTGTACAAATAATGGTAACCTAACAGAAACATGTTTATATGCCAGACTAAATTCTGCTGTATGCAACATTAGATCCGGACTTCATCTGATATTATAAAAAGTGGCTAAAAACAGCTCTCATATCCGCTGCAAGTATTGGTGAAACCTCCAAACGATTTGCACATGGTAAGGCTCAGCTAATATCAAGGTATCCCTGAAACAGACACTTGCTACTCCAGTGTTCTCCACAAGGGGTTTTTGACGGGCGGTGCGCCCGGCTTCTTTTTGTCGCCGCCCACCTTTAATCTCGCCCGCCCGCCTTTAATCTCGCCCGCCCACCTTTGTTTTCTGTCGCCTAAACTGTTTTCACAGTCAGTTGTCCGAACAGTATCTGAAAGCCTATTGAATAAAAATGACAGCAACTGACAACGTCGTGTAATAAAGAGGGACCGTTCACACATCTGTCGGTTTGTTTTGCGACTGCATGCAATCCTCAATGTTCCCCCAGGCCCCGACGGCCCCGATCCTTTATTTTTTTCGCCCGATCCTGTTTCATATCCGCCGGCGCCGATACTCTTTAGTAAATGTGGTTGAAGACCTATGTTTCTCAGCGGCGATTTTGTCACGCTCTTATTTCAGCAAGCTTTTCAAGTGTGAAACGGCCGTAGTGCCGATGAACACTGGCTAAGACTTCAATTCAAAAGCTTGAAATGTGTTAAGCTGTCGACCGTACCGTACAGACACCGTCCATTTCATACAACGGACACGGTACACTCGAAGGCTCGGGGTTGCATTTTTGCCAGCGGACACTCAGTCAAAGCATCTATGCTATTGTCAACTGCCATTGCCGCCAATGTCTCGTACTTGTAAGGATCCGAAGGTCAGGAAAGTGATTTCGATCAGATCTGGCTAAAATCGTACGATTGGTTGAGACAAATATCAGATGCAAAAAAGTATGGTACTTCGCGTGCTCAGGTCGTTGCGTATCCGAGCCAAGTTAGCCATTTTGAGATCCGTGTACGTCCACATGACGTTGAAGCCATGTGTGTCACTTCCTGTCACGCATTCGTAACTTGCATGGATTCATTCGATTGACTTTGAGAAGCAGTTGCGTTTGATCAAGTTTCAAAATCCGTGACCGTTTTAAAGCATCAAAGGCACAATGAAATGAAGTAAAAAGAAACTGCACGAGCTAAAATCATCATTCGTGTGATCATCCGAATACAGCAGCTATGTACCGTACATACGGTTCTGTAGGCCTACTGTATAGTTCAAAGGTCGCGTGTGATCGAGATCTAGTGCGCCAGCGTGCTCCACACAAGCAGCCTATGCCGCGCAGTTATCGAAGTTGTACGTTTGCCGAACTAAGAGTCGATGAAATTTCAAATCTTTCTCTTGGAAATACTTGGTATCATTTTTTTCGGGCCCCCCTTTATTATGAATTGAGTTTCAAAGTCAACGTATGTTTCTCTGCAGGCATGCTCCGCTGACTCCGCATTGTAACTTAGTGCATTATTCAGTCCCGTGTCAACTTGTCATGGACGTAAAAAAAGACGTTCATGGCTTTACCAATCCGGCTACAGACAAACATATAGTAACAGAGGGTCACATGAAAACGTGCCATCATTTGCCACTGATTATTTCGAACACTGATTACTTCTCATGTAGGCCTACTTTTGAATTTTCATGTTGGTATTGTGCAATATATTTACTAAATTGTGTATTGTTTGTATTAGTTCAATGTGTTTTTTTTTCACTTTTGATGTTTTATTATTTATTTAAAGTAAATAGACAGGATTTAAATGTAAAAATAAATTGTATAGCTTGCCATTAATCACTGCTGAATGGAGAAAAATATTGAAAATGTCAGAAGTATATCTCATCACTGGAGCATGGAGTGCCTTGTGAATAGCTCTGGTGATATGTAAATTGTATGCAAATATTATGCAAATACATATGCTAATTAGCCCGCCCGCCTTTAATTTTCATTTGTGGAGAACACTGTACTCTGTACGTATATGTACTGAATCATAGCGGTCCATGCACTGTGTGAATCAACAGTTCTACCTACCAGCAAATCTTGTCCTCACCTCTCTGCAAATAAATACAATTTCCTAACATAAAGAGAATTACAACCAACCAAAATCAACAAAATGAAAAACCCCTGATGCATATGAATTGTTGAAGGGATACGCTGAACAATCTATGTTGCACTCTTTCCAGGCAGACAATAAAGGAAAACTGTCTTCACACCAAAACAAGTGCTGCAATGTACGGCTAAACTTTACGGCGCTGGTTTAGCACGTGTACTGCAGACTGTTACCAAGGAATCTTAATGGCAAATGCTTTCAGGGCATGCCACCTGAACAGGACTGAGGAATGCTCCAATCAATCTAGAGAAATGTGATTGATTTGCAAAATGCTACCGTTTAAAAAAAACCCAGGAATGCTGTTCCCTAATGTAACAATGTCGTCTCCAGACTCCATATAATTAAGTCTATCAAACAGAATGATGATGACTGGATTATGTTTTTTAAAAAGACACAATTAAGAACATTTGGCATTTATAGCCAGTGGCGAGGCTCTGACCGCCAAACTACTCAACCTTCAAACTCTACTATACCGACTGCACAGTACTGAAAACTGTTGCAGTTTCTTTCCGGTAATGCCTGAATAAGCATCAAACTGGAGATGGGTCACATAGTTAATGAGCTGTGGGCCAAGGCTGTCTGCACACCATTGGCACATTTCGGGAAAAATCCCACGTACCCGATCAGGAGTGGCCAATTCGGAGACCAGCTGGGATGTAACAGCTTGTTGTTTGTCTGTCTGGCATTTCAACCCCTAGCCATGCAAACCCTAGGGCTCCCCTCTCGCATCTCATACATCAGTAAGCATTTGTTAACAGAAGGAGCAGTTGAAACGCTGAGCGTCACAGAACTCATTAAACTTTTCTATGATATTACTAATGAGCAAGGGCTGCCACTGATATGACTGGCCGATCCTGGCATTAATTTATAAGCACAGCGACGATTACTCTAATGAGCTCATTTATTGTGCAAAAGGCTATTAAATGAACTAATTTTCTGTTACTTGTTGACAGTTGGACTTCTTCATGAAACACTAATTACATCAAAGCATTTGTCATGTGAGACCTAATTAATTGGGCGACCTGATGAGTCAACCGGATGAGCTACTTGGAGTTTGTGTCCAACATCCTCACACTGCTGTTCGTTTTGCTCCATTAAAAAATTTAGAGTCAAAGTAATTATCGCACTACACATGACAAAACTGTCACAAGTCAACAGTGTTTTGGCAGCCTGTGTATATGAAACATGCATCAAATAAACAAGCAGACCCTGGTACTATCTGAATGAATCCCAACATCTCTCCTGCTTTTCTACTTGCGATCTCAAAACCACCTACATCGCCGCTCCGTGTTCAAAACACTTGATTTGTGCTCTCCTAAGAGCTGTGAAAAAAGCACCCAGTCAATGGTATCTATCGCAGTCTCTCACAGCCACAATGAAGCAAGAGCAATTACCGAGAGGAGGTACTGTCCTTTCATGCTTGGCATACCACCTTGTATGGCCAGTACAGGCAAAGGGTACCACATCGGACTGGCTATTAACACACACCATAAAGGAACTGCTAAGTTGTGTTTATTCTTTTTATATCTCTCTATAGCCATTCTACACAAACACTTGCTTAAGAGCCTTTGCTTGTGTTTCATGACTTGACAGAGGCAGTAAATGCCTAATTTTTATTAATGGGCTGTGGCAGTCTGCCTCACTGGCACATACTGAATTCCCCATCTCAACAGATTTCACATAACGTGGGTGTCCTGCGACTGAACTACACTGCAATTAATCTCTCACCTTGTATGAGTTTTTTTATTTTTTTTACTAGAGGACATAAGAGAACAGCCCACTTGGGAAATTAAATAGGTCACTTTAAGCTCTGTCCGCCACAAAACATTGTCATTGGGTGGCCTGGTTTTGAACCACTTGAGATGAAATGTTGTTCTGAACCATGCAGCTCCTTGTATCCTTCACCTTTCACTATGTAGAAGGCTGAAACGCAACACACTCCAAAACAGAACAAGTCTGGGGAACAAGTAAAATTGACATATATGGCAATCAGGGACTTCAGACAATCACCTCGGTTGTAGACACGCATGTTGTTACAACCTTTAACACAATAATGCCTTGAAGCTACATGTAAGGCAAAGTCAGCAGATGCTACTGTTTCACTTCAGACCCTGTGCTTGTACTTAGTTTCCAATTCTTTCTACTCCTTTAGTTGACTGTAATATCATAATTCCCAAATCAGTTGAGCCAAGTTATACCATTTCAAAATCTTTCACATTTGTAATAACATTAATTATTCAATCAACATCTCAAAATTTCCAATTTAACAGGACACCAACACATCTACCGCTGTTCTTCAATAAACATGAAGCAGCGCATCTCAATTCCCTTAAATTAATCAGTTACGTATATCTTTTTGTAATACTGCTGATTCAAAGCATTGGATAATTTCAAAGAAAACATTTCACTTCCTTCCACCAAACTAGAACATTCTCAGACCACTCAATATACATGTATCATCAAATTGAAGTTTTGAAATCATTCATTGACTGCAATCTTGGTGCCCAAAACAGGTTAACTTTGTACATCAAAAAAACAAAAAACAAAGTCAGGGCAAAGGTTTTCCATTTACGTGTTCTCATTAATTCCAACAATATGCATTTTCATGGGATAAGAAATCTGGACACGTAATCCAAGGCACTCTCATAAAATGCATTCTAGTGATAATAAATTCAAATGTTTGCCGAGAGACAAGCAGGCATGCAAAAGAGCTGGAAAGTGTACAAATGATGGGCATTTGGGAGTCTGATCACCTCGGCTCGTAATTACAAAGGGTGTGCAGGTATGTGTAAAATGATTTATGTTGAAGGCGGTTTGGATATTGGTCATCATTTTACGATGTCTCCGCAGCTGGGCAGGATTTGAAAGTGTCATAAAGGTGCCGACTTCCACTCTACTGGTGAGACAATAACCATTTGTAAATCATCCACGTTTCTTGCCAGGGGCTTTTCACAAAGTACACTGTTATTGTTAAGACCTCATTAACTTTCTTAAGGCCAAGAGAAGTTGTACAAAATTTGACTCAGGTCTTGTCCTGTTACAACTTTCACAATGAAAGTTTTTGTATCCATCAGTATGACAGATGATGGTAGTTCTCTGAAAAATTTTGTTTCACAGTCAGCATAATATTTGATTGTGCATATGCATTAACATGAACCCTAATCATCAAAAAGAAGTTTCACTACTACTTTCAACGAAACGTAAAATCAGGAACTTTTTACACTCATCTCTGTCAATTTGTGCTCTCTCATTTGTAAAGATTCTTTGAAAATACACAAACATAAGAACTTAAAAAACAAAATGTGTTTATGGGAAAAGGTACATGGAGTCATGTTTCTACTGTGATAAACTTTCTTTGGAAAAGTTGAAAATAGGTATCTTATACATTAACAGGGTAGTGTCTGGATAACATTTTCAGAGTTTGATGTATTCAGATCTGGCTGTTTATTACTGGTAACTGTGACATTAACACTGATTGATGTGAAAGTTAAGTTTTGGGAAAATATATCCATTATCTCATGGGAAAATTTGTGATCTTGACACATACACATCACAAATTTGAATCATTCACCTTACTTCAGTCTTCTCCTTTTCTTGTTGGGAAACTCCAATCATTGCCTAATTTATGTTTCAGCATAACAGGAAAACTTACCTGTGTAGCTCTCTTGCCAAATTCAATCCATCGCACAGATCCAAAGTTGGTGGACTCGGCACAGTTGAACCCATGGTTGAAACCCGAATGATAGCCATAGGGAAATGTGATCATGAACTCTCCTGCTTCTTGTGTGATCTAGTGTACAATGTGGAGAATGGATGTGAGGCTGCATTTACAAACACCTAACTCTGCTGTGTAGTCAACTGGAAATGCTATAAGTAGAGAGTTGCTCTAACTTGCCTAACTAGCCAAAGCACAGACAGCCAGTATGATCAAGTTTCATTTTAGCCTAACTCCACTACGAATAATTTGCATAAGTTGCACAGTGCTGTCAACAGAGGGCTCACTTCACATGGCAGATACAGGTCTAAAAGCTATTCTAGTAGTTGGCAACTGCGTCAGCAAAACAGCGCCCTCAACCAAAAGCAAGCTTAAAGCTGCATGGTAAATCTTAAAAGTGAACTGCAGGAATTGTGATGACTGTCAGTCAGAAATTTCACACATCTTTACAAAAAATAAAAGATAATACACATTCACACTTTGTGGTGAATATGATACAGTGTACAGGAATGAAAATTTCGTAATTACTTGCCTGTTGGACTGAGCTTATGTGACCTTCAGATGATGCCAAGTTTTAGCCAGTCACATTGGTTTGATAAGAGGTCTATTGATGTTGTTATGTTTAATTTTGCAATGATGAAGCAGCCTTATATACTATTAATTGCATTTATGGGCACTAGATTACTGTAGTTTGGTTTCACTTTCACTTTGGTTTTTACAAGTAAAAATGAAAATTCCAAATTTTTGCCGCAATGGGTATTTGTGGTTGACAACTCTTCACCCTTCAAATTCCTTGTACCTAAACTTTTTCTGTTTCCTCAGGCTTGGTTGCACCAATACACAGGAAATGGGATGAAATGTCAAGGTGGTTTATTTTAGGAATTCTTTTGCCTGAGGAATAGGACCTTGTAGAGGTTTTCAGAGTGAGCTAAAGTCTCAATGACCCTGTATGCAATCTCTGTAACTCTCCTCGAGAGGGCAGAGACCCCTCCTGTTCTTCTGCTATTTCACTGGTTGGGTAAAAGTCAAAGCATGTTGCACTACCATTTACAGGAATTCATTCATCTACAGTTGTTCAAGCAGGCATAAAAACGATGCGTCTCAAAAACTGTGTCATGCTACTGATCAGCAAACATGGTTAATGCTTCTCTTTTACTGTACGATTACGGCTGTTTAATTAAACCCATGAGACACATGGTATCATAGGTGTGAAAAGGTGGTGTACAGGCCACCGAGGTCATTTCTGTATCACTAAATTGTACGCAAGGAAGTGCTTTGCTGATGTCTCCTTACCTTGTTGAATGGAATCGAATACTGCTTCAAAATGTGGGGAGATATCAGGGTCATCTTGTGTCGCAGGAAATTTGCACAGCCTTGAAAACTGCTGGGAAAGAAACCTATGAAAATCATGGAAGGGAAATAACATTGAGTTAGTTCATGATGATGCCCCACCTACAACAAATTTTGTTCTCTCAAAAAAATGTAAATCTGGCAGGACTAGAAGTTCCCATATGTAAGTAAAAGCAACGGTCACTTTGCCTTGTACCTTTCCAAACATCAATCGTTTCAGTCTCCCACTGTCCCTCACTATACACACATACAAGCTGCTCTTCTTCCTTCACTATAAAACACTCTTCTGCAAAGTTTCTTAGCAAGCGCTGACAGATTTTTGTTTTTCACTTTGAAGTCCTAGCATGTCTTATTTCAGTCACTCCTTAAACTGCATTTTACTGTGCTAAGTTTAGTGTGTGTGTGTTTTCGTGTAACTTTCTGTTTAACCTCTGTCACATGGCGCCCTCTTGTGATGATTCATTGACTCATATGCAAGTACGTCATGATCACCTCAGGGATATAGAAAAGTTTGATTACAAGTGATAAAATAATAAACTACATGTGGTTACAAGTTGTGTGTGAGCACTGTAATTCTGTGCAAAATGTCCTGAGTTTTTACCAAACTACATAATTTTCACAGCTGGCAAATTGTAGCAGACAGTACATCGTTTTTGCCTGCTGTCCCTTTTTTCTACATTCAGAACCTGTTTGTCTGTTTGCACTGAAGTTCTCAGATCAAGAACGATTTACACGGTATTGTAAATATTACTTTAATTTTTTATTCATATTTCTTAATCTGCTGAAGATGCTAAATAAGTAATATCTCAATGTTAACTGTGATGGTGCTGCTCAAAATTCCATACAACTGTGTAACATTTATGAACAATATCGTATGAGAGCAAATGACTATCGTCATGCTTTTGAGATTGATTTCAAACAGTCACTACTTAAACTAATGTAAGAATAGTTCAGTCACATTAATTACAGTAATGATTGAACTGTTAAATTACTTCAATTACTGTGACTGAACTATTCTCAAACCTGTCTGAGTGTATTCATGGAATTAAAACCAAGTATATCTTGTCATCACGCTAGACAGTTTGCAATCATGGGGCGTACGAATTGATGGACAAATAAAAGATTATCATAGATGTTACACCTACCTGCAGCCAATCTCTCAAGTCTTTTACCATGTTCTGGTGGAATAGCATACCTGTAAGGCAAAAAATAAAATTTGTTTAAATGCCCATAGTGTGTGTTACAGTGTATCAAGCACAGAGAATGACAATATCTTAGCTATTCTGAAGAGGCAGAATCTCAGACATCAACATAACTACTTTTACCTGTTGAATATGGAAGGAAATTCTAAGAGGATGTTCAATGGTAGAATATGGAGTAAATCTTGACATAACAGGTCTTATCATTTGACACTTAGTATATCTTTCACACGATTTTCCAGGTCTTTGAGGTCTGTCACTCATTTAGCAAAAAAAAAAACCCAGTTTTCTTCTGAGCCCCTCACAAGCGAAAAAGGTACATTGTGTATCAGTATGACATAGGGGTAAAGCTTGTAAGTCATTTGAAAAGCAAGGCAGAAACTTTAACTCACAACTATAAACCGTATTTGAGGGGTGAAACAAAGACACAGAGGATGAAAAGGAAGACACAGATGACTATGCATCATCAAAGAGTCAATTCTTTGACACCACTTCTAAGTTGTCAACTTGTACCATTTTCAAAACTTAAGTCATTGCCATGGCAAGCCTTTGCATTAGAAAAATGGATGAAAATATTACACTGTCTTGTGATGGGGCATGCACACACAGTAGTTTTACTGTTTTCACAATTGTACAAACATGTCAACATATCAAAAAATATCTCACCATGATTTTGGTGCACCAAAGTGTAGATAATTGATGCTGTACAGATCCATGTCTTCAGTATGCCAGGCAAAAGTTGTTTTCCACATTCCAAAATACAAGTACGCTGTGTTGACGCCCTCTATCTTGATACCCTGCTTAGCTTCCACAATATCAAGGATGGTCCTCAAGGAGTTGATGTTCCAAATGTGTTGATCAGTGTCGGTGACAGACCCTGATATGTCAGCGCCATAGATGGGTGAATTGTAGGTGATGTTTTTCCAGTATTTGCGTTCCAGGTCATCAAAGTCAGTGTGTCTGGGTGTCTTGTATCTAGAAAATAAAGCGCACATTTTGAAAAGGTTAAATACCATCAGTGTGTGGTGCTGTTTTCATACTGACATAGATGTGAGATGTACAAAATGTGAGATGTGAAAAAAGACATTCGTATACTTTTAATCAGGGTAAAAATATTTTCTACTACCGGTACTTAAATTCAAAATCAAAACCTTTCTATATTATAGTATACATGTCAAATGGAGGTCAGTGACTTACTAGCCTCTAAGAAGTCATAGTTGCACCTCCCTGTAGTTATTCCTTGCTTGGAATTAACCAAGACTGTAAGCTACACATTTATATAGAGCATCATCTGCATACAATTTCTAAACGAAAACATAATATGAATGGTCTGTCTGAGGAATGAAATACAATTCAAACACTACAGTAAGAGAATGTAAGCTTTGTTGACTTATATTAAAGCAAACAGGCAGTTTCACCAATCCTTCATTTCACAACCTCTATCCAATCATCTAAGAGCCTACAATTACTGTTTTCAGATGTTTGAGCAGAACATGACAGAAATATGTGAGAGACTGGATTGCATATGGCATGAAGTTCAATATGTGTCATATAAAGACTCAGTTTTCAGTTTACCAACGATGGATAGTACTGAACCATTTAGCTCTATGATGGTATCTACGTATTGACCATCTATGAAGGTAACATACATTTGTTTACCTATGGGCCTGAGGGTTGCTTTGAAACAGAGTATTTCATGAGGCCCATAGACTGAGGAAAACAAACTAGTTTGGGAGACTATCAGTTGCAGGAAAACACGTGTGTGCTGTTAGCTGTATTTGGCCAGTCAATGTATATTTTGTAACACATCTCATCCAATTTTGTAGCTGAAAAGTCAAGAAATTTCCCTGCTATCACGTGTCTTTGATGTGGACACCATATCTTCTTTCATGTGTCCCAGGATGTGCTTATGCACAGGCACCACTTTCAAACGACAGATGACACGACTTTTACCCAGTTAGCAGTTATGGAAACTGTTCACTGGTAACTGGCATTTTGCAGAGCTAAAATAACGCATACCAAAGGACTGTAAATTGACAAATGAAGACAGAGATTGGGGTGAGGTGTGTAACAATATCATCTGTAACAGACCTCATCCAAACTCTCTGTTGTGAGTCATCAATTCACAGTCAAAAGGGGGTTTGGGACTGATATGTGCATAAAAGATGGTTACCCCTAATAGTTTTGGAAATGTTCCCTGACACGCTCACAGTTCAGAAAGCTGTTAACTTGATAAGTTTGAAAGTGCCATCTATGCAAGTGCACATCCCAGAAACCATAAACAAAGATAACAATGTAACCTGCAATCAAAATGAGTGACAGCTCAAAAATCTCCCAATATTTCAGTGAGTAAATGGATGAAGTGTTTTTTTAAAATACACACTGACAGGCCATATTCAGATAACAGCATGACTTCCTGTTCCCAAGGGCCAATGAGTCACCTGAAAGACTACATGTCAGTATGCAGTATCTTTTGTAATGTGTGTACATCCATTGAAATCAACTAAAGTAAGATGTACTGGATGACTTTGAAAACAAATACTGGATTAAATATCTTTGAGAAAGTATTGGGGCATAATAAGACCACAAAGTAGGTTTTAGTGAAAACTTGGTTTGTAAATTTATTGGTTTAATTCACAAGATTTGTATCAACCTGTGTTTTAACCAAATTGTACGCATATGTGTATAGGAGAGACTTTTGACATTAAAGAAAACTGGTCTTTGATGCAGTTTAGGTTTAACTTATCAAGCCTAAACCCAGAAAGTCAGGCCAAAAAGGGTTAAGGACAAAGATTGGTTTAGGTCTTCTATCAAACTAAATTACAACTTGATGTGCATATACTGGCAAATAGCATTCGTGGCGATAAGACACTAACATAAATTTTCATGAAGGACCCAATACGTTTTATTGTTGGAGTACAATATCCGCTGCAACATGCCTGGCTAGACAATGTTGTGAGGGAATGTTCAATTTGTTTTACGCAGGTTATAGGTGTTCAATGTCAGAAGTGACCTATGTTGTTGTTTTGACTGCCAATGTGTTAAGTCCTGGTTATCAAATGATCACTCTCCTTGCTTGTACACATTACAATAACATAACATCAGATGTGAAGAGACATGTCATTACAGTATTACATCAGGTGAAAGGAGACATGCCAGTAAAGTAAAACATTATACACTACAATAGTACAATAACATTGCAACAATTATGTAATAGGAAACATGTCACCAGAATTTAGTACGTACATACAATTACATAATATCAAGTAGATTTATGTAACCTGAGTACATTATATAGACACTGACATAATATAATCATCAAAGTATTATGCCATCAATGTGAAATTACATGTAAGGTGTACATTGAAGGTGAGAGGCAAATTGTTAAAGTTGTTAAAACATCTTACAGACAACAGAATAAGGACATCACTTCTGAGACAATAAAACAATCAAAATGTATGCGGTGTCTGAAATCACTGTCCCTGTAAAACAATAGACTATGAGGAAACAAAAGAGACAACTTTCATGGATTGCAACCCTGGCTATAACCATCAGAGGCGGTGAGCAAATCCAGAGGTCTGAGATCTGGGATCACAAATGTTTTTGCTTGAGTTACGGAAGCGAGCTCAAGTGACGATGGAGTTGTACAAAAAAGAATGCATACATGGCTATCAAACCATGCTGAAAGGACTTCTGAACTCACTTCGATGTTGGTCCCAGTCCAGAGCCTTTACAAAATGAATTTGCTCACCCTTACTATGGGGCACATCAGAAAACACAGTTGTAGGATTCCTAATCACAGCAACAGTGCCTTCTTTCCTCTCAAACAACTTACCTATCACTCTCTGCCAGTACTTTAAATTCAGCCACTGTCATTGGCTTCTTCTGGATGTTGTACTGTGTAAACAAACCCTGACTTCCACTCACAAACTGAGATATTGGAGCTGGTATGATTATATCTTGTACCGGCTCGTAACTTCGGGCGGGAACATATTCCTTAGGTGGAATAACCTAGAAGAGAGAATAGACAAAAAGCTTTAGTTTGAACGATACTCGATTCTTCAGTGCGATAAAAGCCAATAAAATCTGAAGGTGTACGAGTTAAGCTCTGCAGATAAGTAGGCTGGAACATGGGTACGCCTTGATTCGTACAATGACACAAAATACCATTTTTCATATTACATTTGTCTTCAGTCATCCTGTTCCAATAAATTTGAGTTTATCTATGTGGTACTGGTTTGTCTGTATCCTAAACTCAGTTGAATACAGCAGGCAGGTGTAAGGATATTGGTGTAGATCATTGAAAACATGATATAGTAATGTGTTGGGGTGGCAACATTACTTAAATACAAATGTAACTTCAAGGCATTGAGAAGGGGACCGGTTACATTTTAGCTGGCTCAATATCGTTCAGAAATTTGCTGTTCATTTTGACTTCCAATGATGCTTTATCATTTCACTGTCAAAAAGACTAGTCAAATACAAAACCATTTCCCTGAAATCAGGTTCCATCTGGGCATTCCCACCATAAAAATATGAAGTCAGCAATTTATATTTCAGAATAACAGCTACCCTTGGTAACTGCATACAGTCAGGCAGTTTGTGTATGTTCCCAAATGTCGTAAACCAGCAGAACAAATATCAAGACCTCATGATCGCTTTGTTTTTTTGAAGTTTTCAAATCATAGAGCCAGGACCCCTGCTAACTGTAGTATACAGAATGATGTAATCCTGACATTTTACCAAGGCTTCAAGTGGAAAGATCGAAAAGTGAAGAAATGTTGTTCTTCTTCCAAAATCATATACACGCGTTCCAAAACCTTTGCAAAACTACTGTAGCTAGATCAAGCTCTACCACGGTCAGCATCCCCATGTTAAATCTTTCCTCCTCCTTCCCTCATCTGACAGTCAAATAGAACTATTGCAGACGATAGTATTGCACTAACTTCTGTTGTGAAAGGGCTCTTTCAGAGCATGTATGTGCTGGCAGTAAAGTAGGGGATGGGGTGTCAAGATTACATATGTGCATGCAGTGGCAGGTCACCAAGTACAAGATTCAAACTAACACAGCATGAAATCTACAGATTGATTACAGGACACGCCTGCAACAGGCTCTGATCAGTCTCTGCTACAGGGCGTGTTTAATAACCCTGTCACAGGGCTTGTAATTTAGTCAAGAATTCATAGCTGTAACGGAGTTAGCATTGTGTCTATCAGCACTATGTTGACGTCTAAAATATGGTGATTCTTATTAAGCTCTATCCAGTGTGGAATCTCAGGGCCTGTTACAGTATTTGCAACTTGTTGGATTTTGAGGGGTTTTGCACATCTCAGATATTATAGATCTGCCTCCTACAAGTGCATAGACTTTCAAACCTGTCATAAACCGAGCTAAAAAAAGGTGATGATACAAGCTTGTCAAGCTTTATCATACACATGTGTTCACAGCTCTGTCTCAAAGAAAACTACATTATAAATAGTTTTTCACGGTTCTTATTTCATCTCTGTGCTGTATTTGCTGACACAGGCATGTGCCAAAAGTGAGTGACAGTAGCTGTACAGACTATGTTACAGTGATGTACAAATTTTTTGCCTCATGCTTCACCAATCAAAGCCTAGGTCATATTGTATGTGTCATTTTGGTGCCAATACACGTAAAGAGCCTGTTACTGATTTGCAGTTTCCAACATTGTTGACCTGTTTGTTTGTAGTTTGGACTACTGTTGACAGGGTAAGTTTGAAAATGCTATTGGTGCATGGACTCAGGTGAAAATTAATAAAGAAGATAAAACTGTCCTCTGCAACCTAGATGAGTGACAACAGAATAATTTCTTGATTTTCCAGTGAGAAAATTGGACGAGTTGTGGAATAAAACACGTGTTGACTTGCCATATTCAGGTAACAGAATACATTTGCTTTTCCATGAGAGTTGCTACTAAACAGTCTGTTTCTCCTGGCATTGGGACTTGTGAAACAGAGTATTTTAGGGCAACCCTCATGCAAACAATTGCTGGCTGTTTCCTCCATAGCCAGTCAATATGTGTACACTTCAATACAAATATGAAATGTCACCTTTTGCCACCAAGATGAGATTTGCCAGTTGTTTTGACATCTGGCAAAGCCTTTTAACATTCAATGCAAGCTATCCAGGGGTGCATGCATGAGTGTGTGTGAGTGTGTTGGAGGTGTGGGGGTGGTTTCAGTACATTACCTTTGCAAGTCCAGCTTTGTGAGCTCCACAGGATTCAATATATTCTATATAGCTGCTGAAGTCTCTCATCTCCTCCAGCGTTGGTCTGAAGACCATAATTTGGGGTATGGAGGATGACCCCTGCGACGACATGGTTAGATTTAGCTTCGGTGACAATCACAAAGCTGAAATTAAAGGTCAAATAATCACTTTACAAGATACCAAAAGTAGTTAACACTGATTGCCATCTCCTGACAATGACCCATATATGCTGTCAGAAGGCTGCACTGAACCCTCTCACATGTGTAAACAATGGAGTACTTTGATGACATAACTTTGATAATCCAGAAGATCATGTAATCTACTCACACATATGAAATACCTGCAGGTGAATGATAACTCTATCCTTTCACAAAAAAGTGAATAAATGAAACATAAAGGATACATGTGTGGCAATCATTGTTCTTCAATGCAGAATGTATAGGGGAAAATCTTTCAAACAGAGATTGTGTCAAAAGGACTTCACAAGAAACAGTTTGAAGTGACAAGTTAACCCTTTTCCTGCCAGACAGTATCACTTCCCTATCAGCCAAGTCAGTAAAAAGCGGTATTGAGCCAAAACATGACGTATTTTCACCCACTTGGCTTGGTCTGTTATAGCATCTTTAGTAAAAAAAAATCAAGTTTACAGTATTTATGTTTTCAACAGCTTTCAAATGTACAGTATTATGTTAAAATACACCATATGGAATATGTTGTGTTTCATTAACCCTTTGAGTGCTGTAATTTTTCCAATCAAAATTTTAGGGCAACATTTTACCAATTTTTATGAATTTTTCTGCAATTTTTTGATAATTTTGGACCACATGGACACCGATTTATTTGCTACAGTTTATTTGCAAAATTTTTGCAAAATCTGAGAAAAAAAATTACCAATGTATGTTATATAAAGATGACAAAAATTGACTTTGGCGCTCAAAGGGTTAATTTTAACCATCTTGACCTGGTGGTGAAATATGGACTTGGCAGGAAAGGGTTAAAGAGTGAAAATCAACAGTCCACTTGCCACAGGAAGTTAAATTAGCCCTTTATAAAGACGTGTATGAATAAAGGCTCATATTAAGATAAAAATTCACAATATTCAACTTAAAAGGACTGTCACGACAAGAAAGGAAAAATTACATAGGGAGTCTGAGAGACAGTGACTAGTGGTACTGGAGGTCTTAGGGAAGCCCTAGTTTGACAGACCAAGGTCACATAAACAGAGAAATTTAAAAGGAAATTCTAGGATATCGATGTAAAAATGACAGACATAACCATTCAGTCTAACTATTCAGTATCAAATGAAAACGTGTGCATAACGGGACACAGAAATTAACCTTAGAAAACTTGAAGAACTGATGAAAAGTTGGCATGATTACATAGTACATTTAAAGTACAGTGTTTTCAGACCTACCTGAATATCTAAAAGCAGTTTTTGGTTTTGGAGTTAGATCGTCGGTAAATAATGTACAAGTGAAATGACTGAGAAGGGCCCAACAAAATGCATTAAAAATATGGTATCTTATCTTATCTGATTAATTTTTAAGCATTGTTGCATTGTCTTGTCTCTTTTTGGCAATCAGCAGAGCAGAGGCGGCGAGGACCGCCCCGTTCGCATTCGTAACAAAAACAAAACCACGTGTAATCGAGAAAATATAAGAAATGACATAAACTCCGAGATCACACGTCGAATTTCCCCCAAAACTGTCTCTGCATGACTGTTTGTGATGTCTTAGACCAGCATTCAACGTTAGGAAGCCCTAAAATGCCCGCTGCTGACAAGGTACTCGTTGTAATGTTCTGTTTCGACGATATGTACTGCTAATCACAAAATACACGTACACCGGAACTGTCCTGGTATTAATTTCGCCGATACTACGAATTAAGAATAGATTTCCCACTTTGTGCAAGTTAATCTGGAGTACAAAAGAAGCTCCGATGGCTTGTAACAACCCAAACGCAGCACAAAAGTTCCCGTTTGTAATAAAAAATTGCGAGTAATCTGTTAGTGACGTTCAACCCCCGACATCCAATATGGCGGCTACCATCACACCAAAACCAAAAGGCGAAGACAAGACTGCAACGTTGGCGATCAAGCAGGCTCACACGGACAATATTTTTCGTCCAAAACAACAAAACAGCGAAATTGGTAATTTAAATAGAATGTTGAAATTTCGAAAAAGTGGACGTCTATCAGGATTTCATTGGGCTTTGCATGTATTTTTCGGCGACTCGACGTAAACACAGATTCTGCTGTCTTCGAGTTGTGTTGCAACAGCATCGTAAATGTACCATGCGAACAACAAACGATGTGTACAAGATGATTCCTAGTTTTCTGAAATCTTTAAATTCTTGGAGCAAATGGAGGGGTAATTGTTTAAATCCATCCCCTCTGCAGTTTGGGCGTGGAGTAGACACAAACAGCCAGCATTTTTAGACGGAATGCAAACTTACGGCCTGTGTACTGGTAAACTGTGTAACAAATGCACTTGCAACCTGAGTGTCTACGTGCACTGGCCTCGGCTTTACAGCATTTCCCGAGCAAGACAGTGGTAGCACCTGCATCTGGGTTAAGTTGTGATCACCAGGCCTCAAAAAACATAACAAACTCACACAAAATTGTTACCTTTAGACACGTAATCGCCTGATAGTAACTGAAATGCTTGATAGAGACGCTGCATTCGGGAACGATCGGCCATCGAGCGACAGCCCCGGACGAAGGATACTATTTTTTTGTCTTCGGATGGACCGCTTAACAGCTTACAACTCCGCGCAAAATAGTTCAGTAGCAGGCAACTGGGTAAAGCAAAAGAAAGACCGTAATGAGCAATTAATGTTTTCGTTGTATTTCATCGCCGTAAAATTGATATATTTCACATTATTACCTTCGAACATACTGCTGTCCTGCGATATTATCGGTCGATTATCGACTGTGGGACTACTTTCACACTATTTGTAATCACACGACCAGGAATCGGGTCACCTGGAAAATATAGTGTTGCATATGTTGCCGAACTATTAACCGAGAACACGAAACTGTTACCGAGAACACCACAAATGTGTGTATGGACTGTATGGAGTTCGGCAAGATGTACCCCCCTTCTCTCTCTCTCTCTCTCTCTCTCTCTCTCTCTCTCTCTCTCTCTCTCTCTCTCTCCTACCCAAACATTTATTGCAGCAGTTTTTGACAATATTCATGGCAGTGAACAAACGTTCTTTGTGTGAAGGACGTTTTCTCCTTTCGGATTTGGCCTTCTTTTACCCTAGACATTCTTAAGTTCATTGTTTTTCCTGTGGAAAACAAAACACTTTTGAATAAATAAATTAAAGTAATTTTCGAAGACAGACATTTTAAAAATCGACTGGTTCACTGCGAATATTTCGGTCAAGATGAGAACTAAGTTCCAACTTCAGAAAACTTGTCTTGTTTTGATACTACACTTTCTAGAAGAAGTTCGTCTTCCTTATTTTCATGAATAATCCATATTGTGGAACGAATGATGAACAACTGTCTACCATGAGAGTGTACTGCCACTACTGGAGCATTTTTTTTTTCATTTACGGGTATTACAACACAAACTTACACAGTAGGCCTATAGTTTTTTAAGTGCATCCGTCATTAAGAAATATACATGTAGGCCTATTTCCACCATTTCATCGATGGCAACAACTACATTTGTATAAATATTTGCACCACAGGTACTGTTCTTATCCCTTCACAAATAGGGCTGAGACAATTCTACGTCAAAAAGACATTTATGGATGTTTCGTTGAAAAAAGGGGTTACAAATGTGACAGTGTTGAACCTAGGAATAAGCAATGTGTACATTCAGCAGAGCTTCGTCTAAGTTGTAAAGGTGAGTAAATTTAAAAACAAACAAACAAACAAACAAACAAACAAACAAAATAGGTGCGCTGCACCAAAACGACTCTAGGAACGACAACACCTGCTGATACGTTTTTGTCAGACACATTTTTACAACCCCGTAAAGTTAAAAGTTTAAAATGCAAAATATTGGAATAAAATCGTTCGGTTTTCCCTAGAAAGAACCCGTTAATTTTTTTTAGTCGCAGAAAATTTCTTCCTTTACTGAGGAGATCAGTCCGATGCATTATTATAATAAATAAATCACATTACATATAATGTGCGTCATTAGAATTATGAGTGTCATGATTTCTCCCTGTTTTACGTCTGTAATCACGATGGAGCGGTTTCCCAGAACAGGGCTTAGATTTTACAGAGCAGCAGACGTCTAGTTCAGAATACACATTGGTTTACTTTTCCACATTGCAAACTTCTACAGCAGGACTGCAGGGATACCTGACCCCGACGCACAGTCATTTCTTTTCCGATATTGTCCTGGTATTGGACTAATCCTTCATGAATTTTTAACATAGCAAGGCCGCCAGTAGTCTGGTTCTATACCGCTGCTGGCGCTACACTCACTAGGGGCAGGGAACAAGACTAGACCGAGACAGTGCTGTGCTGTCTTTTAATACTCATCCTAAGGGGTCTACAATTTTTCTTCAAAGGTTGCATTCAAATATGATAGATACAAGTTGGTTCCCTTACCAAATAAGGATCGAAAATGTTGAGCCTACAATTTGTTTTAAGTGCATTAAAAGGGTAAAGGGAACAACACTTTGTGCATCTTCCCAACTAAACGGTACTTTTTTTTGTTATCTGAGGGCGCCCTTCATCATGAATAAATAAAACATCCTCTGAGACTATGTTTCACTCTCTACACCAGTGCTTGAGTAAACCGACCGGTCTTCCGCGGTTAGGGAGCGTTCAGTTTTACGGCTGGGGGGGGCCGGCAAAATCTTGTCGCCGGTGTTCAAAAAAATATAGACCCCCCTGCATTTTTCGTGAAAAAAAGATGACCCCCCCTTTGTCAGACGAAAAAAATTGATGACCCCCCCCGCTTAAAAATAACCAAAACCCATATGTCAAATTTACCCGCATGGTTTGGATTTGAAAACCGGTACGCGCGCGCACTTTATTCGTGTAGCAGAAATGCCAGTGCACAAACTTCTCAGCCACATCCATTGAAACGTCTGTTAATTAGGACGACTGTAAGGCAATTTTTAACTTCATTTCCATAGACAACTTATGTCCATGGACATTGTATAAAGTGAACTTTATTGGAGTGGTTTGCCAAAGGCAGCCCTCCGGTTAAGAGGGTCATGGGCCATTACGTAAAGTCAACTTTATTCTAGTGGGCCACCAAAGGTGGCCCGCCGGTAAAGAGGGTCGATCATGGCTATTGCATAAAGTAGACTTTACTGGACAGGGCTGCTGAAGGCGCACGGCCATTAAGATTGCCGTGGGGTATTACATAAAGTCAATTTATTGGAGTGGGCCGCCGCAGGCGGCCTGCCGGTAAAGAGGGTCGATCATGGCCATTGCATGAAGTAAACCTAATTGGAGTGGGCCGCCAAAGGCGTCTGCCCGTTAAGAGGGTCATGGGTAATACATAATGTATATTTATTGTAGTGGGCCGCCGAAGGCGGCCCGCCGGTAAAGAGGGTCGATCATGGCAATGGCATAAAGTGAACTTTATTGTTGGTATTATGTTTTTGAAAATGTGGTGACCCCCCCCCTTTCCTACCAGTGAAAAAGCGATGACCCCCCCTTTGCGGATTCCAAAATTTTGATGACCCCCCCCCCTGGATTTTGCCGGCCCCCCCCCCGGCCGTAAAAACTGAACGGTACCTTACATTACATGGTTGATGCTATCCTAATTATTTCTAACAAAGCAAGACCAATCGGTATATCTATGGATTTAAAGGATTTCCAACAATAAAATTACATATGACGAACCAAAATATCTTACGAGCGTTTGTGCTGTCACACCCAGACTGATGACAAAGTCACGGATATAGGCCTACGTACAAAAGATGTGGTTCACCAAGCTGAAGGTGGAATAATGCTCTTCAAGTTCAACAGATGATATACTGATATGATGCCTTGCATTATTCTTGGACAAATTTATGTATTTACTCTTTAAGAAGTACATTGCTTACCCTAATCTGAAATTTTTAAGGCGCTGTCACCCTGACTGTAGGCCTATCCATGGCTTGGTTCATAGTGTTAGGTGGGAAACGGGATACGCATGGTACTGCAGCTAACATTGTATTTTAATCTAGGAAACCCCCTCCCCCACAAAATATATTATATAGGGGCATCTGTGTCACTTTATTTCCGTTTGGGGTCATACTGAACAACCCTTGAAATGTTCTTTCTGAAAAACTGTAAAGAACTACTTAAAAGTTTGCATGGAGAATTTCTTACCAATAGCACAGGGAATCCAGGCTCCTTGTTGTAAATTTTGATGAAAAATACGACAAATCGTCATCGTCGTCATCATCATTATCATCATCATCATCATCATCATCATCATCATCATCATGCAGCAAAAATTCAAACCAAGGTTCCGCCTATAGAGAAGTGTGTGTATACAGGGAAGAGTACTTTACGTAAGGATTGGCGAACCTTGGTTTGAATTTTTGCTGTTATGGATGATGATGATGATGATGATGATAATGATGATGATATAATTTTCATATTTTTTTATCAAAATAAATAACTAGGAGCCTGGATTCCCTGTTCCAACATTTTAAATAAACCGGTACGCTAGGAAAATCTCTACGGCTTACCACCCCCACCCCCAATCATAAGCTATGCAAATACACCTTCAGTCAATCTGGATCAAAGTCCACCTTGCCATGGATTTTGGCGGGGGACCGATGAGTATTCGCCCCACCTATGCTCTTTATCCCAGTCCTTCGTGGGCTCTGATTTGTGTCGATTCGCGGTTGCTGTCATCAGTACTGTTGCAGATTTACAGCTCGTTGAACATTTGACAGATCAACATAGCGTGCCACTGGTCGTTCCAGGTCATAATTGCCATGAAACAAATTATGAATCAAATCATGGCCGTTGTAAGCCTACATATCTTCCTTTGTTTCGGCCAGAACTTGCAACCGGGCTCCGAGTCTTCACCTGCTGGCGGAGGAATTATCTGCAGTCCCCAGAACCACATCACCATAGACGTTCCAAGCTGTCTGGAAAATCACACCGTTCGACATATTGTTAGGAAATTGGATCGTCTAGAAGTGACGGCATCGGCTATAAGACAAGCCTTGGTCGAGATGGAAGGTTCACCGAGTTCAACTCAGGGCAAAAGTGACACAGGTGCACGTGAGTCTAGTATCCACTATCAAGACACTAACGTTTACGTGATTCGTTTTTTTTCATCTTAAAATATAGCCTTACATGTGAATTCCCCTACTAAGTTCTGAGATACGATTATGGTCGAAGCAATGGTTATCAGGGCACCATACAATTTTGCAATATGACGTGGTTTATCATGGACGTGAAGAAATTACGTAACATTACTCACTTGTACTCTAACAAGAAGAGGGCATTGATCACACGCTATTTTTATAAATACTTTTATCACAGACTTTTATCATTTTAGTCCACAAATAAAGTAAGACGAGGACACGACACAGCCATTTTGCAAGTCTGACTGTTAACAACGATTGCGAAATGTTTTATGATTCTGTAGCTATGATTAGGAATATCATTTTCTCACAGGAAGTAACCACCAAGATTGCTACGATGTTCTCCAAGGAGGTCATTCCACAAGTGGTAGCTATATCATCCAACCTGACGACGACCTGGACTCGTTCAGGGTTTATTGCGATATGACCACAGACAACGGTGGATGGACAGTAAGTCTTGTGACTTAATCTGACTAATCAAGTTACTATTATGAGTCGACCATCGGCAGCGAACAAAAAATGTGAACCTGGAGTAACCCCGGAATGTGTGTGTTTTATTATCATCCCTTGAATTTATTGCCAACTCTTATTTTAACAAAGGTGATCACTTTTACACTCCCTTCTTTCTGTGCAAAAATATTAAAAGTTGTAGTACATCTCGAAGTGTCTGACTGATTACAACTTCTCGAGATTTCAAAGTGCTGTCAATATCCAACTGTGCAAACAAACACACAAAGGGTTTTGACCTTGTTTTCTTAATGCTAGAATGAAGGTCAAATATGTATTCATGGGAGTGGTTAAGCCCAGGGATTGGCATTTTCCCCTTTAAATATTGCACGCAACTGGGCCCATGGACAATCACATTGCTGAAAATTAATCCCATGAAGCATTGCTCTCCTCCATTGGGAAACCGTATCCGGAATGAGTTGGTTCTAAGTTTGCAACCTTTCCTAGATCTGTAAAACTCTTCCGTTTTCCAGTACTTAGCTCAGTGGCCTGCATCCCATATTGTGATTTACATATCACACAAAGAGCTTATTTCAGAATTTTTTTCTTTTCATTTAAGCGCTTGATAATTTTTACAACGATCTGAAATATAAAATCACACCTTTTATGCAGTGATACAAACTATCATTTATTTTGAAGGCAGTGACACTGTTGACATTATTGACATACATCCCTTTCTGACTACAAACCCAACTTATATGTACAATGTATATAACGAATAGTCTGTTTTAACTTGTCAAGGTCTTCCAGCGCAGAATCGATGGGAGCATGAACTTCTTCCGTGATTGGGACTCGTACAAAAACGGCTTTGGTCACGTCAATGCCGAGTTCTGGCTTGGAAATGACAGGCTGTTCCGCCTAACTAACCAGAAGAAATATCGACTGCGTGTCGATATGGAGGATATGGACGGTAACACAGCCTTTGCCGTTTACGAATATTTCCGAATAGGCGACGAGCTGAGCCACTACAAACTTGTACTTGGACCATTCACAGGCACCGCAGGTGAGTACTTTTTACAGCTAAAACATAGCCCATCACCAAACAAGTTGAAGGCCAAAAAGAACAGAAATGAATCCCTTGCCAACCCTTTCCCATGCACTGCCCTTGCCGATATACAGTTGGTCATTGGCCGTAGGGAATGGTATTTTTACCATCAACAACCAGAGCAGGTGTGTTCTAGTTAATAGCAAAACAAAAAAGTCTACAGAGATGCTAATATACTTGAGATGCTAATGTAATTGTTGATTTGCAAGGACGGAAAATCATCATCACTTGATTTGGAACTGCAGTGCCGCCAACCGTCCCTCATCTATCAAAGATAGATGCAAAATACATACACCAAGGGCGACACCATGGTGACTATATATTAAACCTGGCAATATTTATGTTTGTTTAATTTACCTCACCTCTCCGAACACCATAACCAGATCCAAAGTTGATCCTGAAATACACCATCATGACAAATATCTTATATATTTGTATCGGTGTAATATTTGTATATTGAATCTAGTTGAGAGACAGGTGGATGGGCAGACTGTCATAACTGATGTTCCCAATATGTGAACCAGTATGTGGTGTACGCAAAATCAGGAATAAAGTTTTCATATCGATCATCAGCGTATAGAAATTCTACGAATATAACGGGTGATTTGAGTTTGACAATGACCTTCAAAACTTCGAGGTCATCCAAAGCCAAGACTTCTTCTGTTTCTATGACATCTTATGCTCCTTTCTTTCAAAACCCAAGGTAAAGTTCATCCGACTAAGCCGTTATATATAATTCCCATAGTCATAGGAACAGTTACATCCGGGTAATAAAATATTTCTTACAGGTATAGCAACAGTTATGAAAATTTAATGTAATGTATAATCTAAATCTTCAGCAAAGCTTTCAGATGATGTCGACGGGACAGTGGTTATTGTTTTCAATGTCACAAACAGTGAACGTTATTTTCAATCAATTCAATTTCTTTGTGTTGTGTTAAATGTACATTTTTAAAATTTTCATCTGATCTGACACGCCACAAGAGCATGACTCACCTTCACATCGTCCAGCGACGGCCTTCATAATGCAAATATGGCACAGGTTTGAATGTGACACGCCTAGGGCAAGAGTTGACTTTTCAGTGACTCTAACAACCGTTTATACAATCATGGCAATAGTTTTTTCATCCATCTTGACTTATACAGGTATATGTGAAATACAGAGGACACAGAGTAAACAAAAATAACCATGGTAACAATAAATGTATCTAAACCACAAAAGCAGATTACATTGCATGTAAAGCAACTCCGAAGCATAGACCCTAGAGAAAAAACGAGTCTATGTCTGAAGGTATAAACAATTGCATCTATGTCGTGTCAGGGGACACATTTATAACTAGCACTACCGAAACAATTTTGAACGATGACTCCCACGAATAAATATAAAGAGGTTCTGTTAACAGGACTACCAAGCATTACGAACAGTGGATCAAAAAAAAAGGAAGTGATCCCAAATTATCATCAACTTCATCGCCAATTTCAGAACTAGATCGGGGCAAGGACTAAGGCTATATGGTCACGCCTAAAGCCGTAAGGGATTTATTTTAAAACGCCCTAAGTTGGTGACCTTTAACTTCCTTCTGGGGCCATTTTTCATAATGTGTGCCCTTGATCAAAATTAATCATGAAACGGTCCTGAAATACACCGTAAAGATATGTTATTGTTCTTATTTATAGGTGACTCTATGGGCGGTCATTCTAAGACTCCGTTCAGTACGGCCGAGAGAGACAATGACCAGAGCCAAGGCAACTGCGCCTCCACTTACAAAGGGGGCTGGTGGTACACAGACTGCCACCAATCAAACCTGAATGGACTGTATCTGGAAGGAGAACATTCTTCCTATGCCAACGGTGTCAACTGGTTGACTTTTAAAGGTCATAATTATTCCTTGAAGTTTACAGAGATGAAAATACGACCCCTCTTATAGCGACTGACAATCAATATTCTTTTTAAAAATCCAGTTTTTACTTGACTTCTGGATTAAACTATGATTTATGCCTCAAAAAATTCAAGCTCTCTTCTAAAGCCAAAAATATAACATTGATCGACTCTGATCAAGTTGTTTTTCAGATTTAACAAACAACAATGTAAAATCCTCGCAAAGATAATTACGTGTGAGAAAAAAGGTCATTTCGTTAAATGGATTTCAATCATATAAATACGGATTAAATATTTCATACATTGTCTTGTATAAAATCTTTACAAAAAACGTCATATTCTTTAAAAGAGAGAAAAGGATGGGGAGAGGGGAGGAAGGAGGCAGGGAGAATAGAAGACTCCTTGGTACCATTATTCAAGTAATTATTGGAACGTGCGAAAGAGTGACACAGTAGAGTCGACCTTTTACCGCATAAGCAACAGATTGGTTCGTTTGTTCATTAAATGGTCATAGTCTAAAGCGATTGATAGAGTACTGTAAAATTATGGGAGAAAATTGAGCGTGCAAGTTTCATACAAAACTCCAAACAGGGTATTTGAATAGATATATTTATTAATGGGCATACGACTATCCAAACTCGTTGTTCCTCACAGTTTTAATTAACATAATTCCAGTTCCAAGTTCCTGTTTTTCTCAGTTGTGAAGAATGTCTTATCCAATAGTATATTTGAGAATGGATAACAAAATTGCAATCATTAGCATACAATATTTCTTTCCTCTTCCTCGTACAAAGTTTTGTGGTAAATTTAATCTCCACTTATAAAGTTAGATCATTTTGTACTAAACAATTCATTAACTGATATAATAAGATGAGACATTTTAGCTTTTACTGACGTTGTTGTCAAGTACTGATGCTTCACTAACATTCAAAAGACAGAACGAATTACAATCACAGCTAATTACATTTTTTCTACATCCCCATTTGTTCTGTTGAAAGTTTAAACAAACAAACAAACAAAAACAAAAACATTTTGGCTTTGTTCTGTATTTCATCCTTCACTTCACAACGATTTGGCATCAAAAGCATTCCAATTGTTTTTAAAGCCACGGTGTCAGAGTCCCCTCATACAGCTCGGCGTCTGCTGCAAGATCCGCTGTTCCATCAGCCACTGGTACCAGGCCTCTCTTGTACTCGTCCAATCGTCGGCGAAGTTCTTCGACTTTTGCCGGAAGCTGCTCCGATAAATCGTTGCGTTCTGCAGGGTCATCTGTTTGGGAAACAAAACGAAATAATGTTTAGCATTTCTATCAAATTGTAGCGCGCCATTCCTTGTTTACATTGACAAAAGTCAAAAGAAGACATTTGACACATATTTTAATACTTGCAACGAAAGCCTTAAGTAGTTGTAATTAAATTTCTCCGGAATAGCATACATCCTCTACTATTGGGGTGTCTTGACAAGTTAAGAGTAATCTTCCAGCTTGCATTATAGGATGTGGAATCACGCCCTCACACCAGAACATCAGTTGCTTCATACCTTTCAGGTTGAAGAGTAACGTAACATTGGCAGGAGGTGTTGGATGGTCAAAGTCAGCAAATCCTGGCAGAAACAAGGGCTTCTTATCAACGGGAAACCAGTCATCTGAGAAAATAAAATGATTTTTCGGATGAAATCCTGTGGTTCACAATAATTCAACATTTATTCTCCCGCTTATAAGTATAAGGACTATCTGTCAGGCTGTAAACAGTTCACCTTGACGCAGTGAACTATATTTCCAGCATACATAGCTTACAGTACTGAAGTAATGTGTACGACGATGCTATACTTTTTCGCACTGGGTTTCCGTGCAAGGACAATACCAAGAACCAAGACACAAAAGGTATCGCTAATCGAAAGCTGAGCGATATGTGGGTGTATGTATCGTCTGTTAATGATAAATCCAGGTTGTCGATGGCAATGCCAGCATGTGTGTCTATTTTTGTAAAGTTAAATATAATTTGATATCGCAAGACTATGATTGGGTAATAAACAATAAGAGTGTCGTGCACTTATTCTACCCTACGTACCAACTTCGCTGAGATGCACGCCCGGGTAACACATATTCGGTTCTCCAACGACAAGCTTCCAGTCTCCAACCCTTGTTAAGGATTAATGCATGCAATCAGTCAACTGTTCAGGTTTTGGATAAATGCTTTTTCATGGCAGACAGACATAATAGATCCAGTGAGACTGCATTTAATCTTAAAATTTGTGTCAACATCCACCAACGTAGCGGGCGGCGTTCATGCGGGATGGACCACATGGGTGAAGTGCAAACCGTCTCAAATCAACATCTGTCGGACAACATTCAGTCTTTTGGCCAGTCTGACTCAAACGGATTGGGAAAAAAATACGCTCTGCATGTAAACGTAGCCATGCTCCCCTTTAAATGTTGGAAATTTGATGATGAGGTAGAGAGGTTTCAGCACGTCAATAGGCTGTCTTTCAGTCACTTGGAACTGATCGACAGATCAAACTGAAAAACCGAGTAGTTCACAGTATTGTTTCTTAATCAACAGGCATTGGAACCCCATCTCTATTACCTTAATGCAGCACCCGGAGCCTTTTCAAACTGGTCAATGTTATAAACGAACTCGTTCCGCGGAGATGGAGACCCATCTACAATCATATCAAGAATATCAATGCCATCTAGGTCTTGTTCTGTGGAAGAAGGACATAAGTGCAGTCAATAACCAAATGTACGCTGTTTAGCTGTGTGCTGAAAAAGCACCTGTGACCATGCAAACATAGTGACATAACACATTCTGACATGGATGAAGAACTGGGAATTTTTTGGCATTCTTGAATTTTTTTCTGCTCAGGCTCCCTCGAAGAATTCTTTACAGTTGTAATATCCTCAGGAAAGCTTTGATGTTTGGACCGATAGACTCTCTTGATAAGGATACTTGACACTTTTCTCGACAGATGTGATGCCTGACAGAAAGTTTTGTCAACTAGGATTACGTCTTGTAACTTGATGACGGCACGTCTGACCATGTGGTATGTAAACGTTCATTGCACTGGTACCACCAGAATGGAGGATATACGGTATACCTTACATGTATGTGTTTTCACCTCGAGAGGGCATGCTCTACATGCTTTAATGGTAACGTATGTCTCATTATGGAATTCCTGACTTCTTGGATCATATGATAGTGATCCCCCGAAATAAAACGTGCTAGTGGAGGAAAATAAAAATGTATTTGAAGATTTGAAAACTAGACACCAAGACTTTGTACATTAAAGTAGACCCATTTGTAAAAAGTTTTTTTTTACCTGGTTTAATCCCAGCAATAGACAGTAATGTTGTATGCCAGTCTGTGATGTGGTTTACCCTGCCGTTTTTCAGAAAACAAGATGTGGTTATATTAATATGTATTGACAAACAGGACAAGATTCATATCCTGCACCATTGTCATCTACTCTGGGCACAGATAAAGTATCATATATCAATACAAATTCATCTATGTCATCTGTTATCAATCGACGGAAATTAAAGTGACTATAGCTGTAATATTTCACGAAATTTTCACTATGTACAGTTTTATAGAAAACAAGGTCATTTTCTCATCCTCATCGTAAAGTGTGCTGGAGTCAGAACTATCAGTCCTGCGAACACACCACGCTATACATACAATCCACAACGTTATCGTGTGTAAATGAACTCTAGTCTAGACTAGAATAAATTTACAATCCACAACGTTGTCGTGTGTAAATTAACTCTAGTCTAGACTAGAATACATTTTTCAACAAGACGGACTGTGCTTACAAGTTAAACTAAAAGCATTTCGACGATCATTTTAAGTAGAACAAGAAACTGTATTTTCGAACCAGGAACGAAACATGCGTCAAAAGTTATAGCTAATGTAGCTTTAAGGTAGAACGCACCTCGGGGACAGACATTCGGACTCTCAAACTTATACAATTCTCTTCTGATATACCACATGTGGGGACTCATTTGAAAGCTCTTGGTGAAAGAAAACTTTTCACTGGCTTAGTTTTTCGAAATTCGAAAATTTTTTGTTTTTCTTATAGAGTTAACACAGAATGGCGGCCATTTTGAATTTCTAATATCGGTAAATCTTGGGTGATTTGTTTCTCTAGTACCAAAATTCGCATGGTGACCCCCTATTTTTATTCTGATTTTGAAAGAGAATGATTAAAAGATTCCTTGAGGAAAGTTTGAGCAAAAGTTTAAGTCTTTCACTTACGAGGTGCATACTACCTTAACACAGTGAGCATTGCTTGTTTGTCTCACAGAAAGACCTATAGCAATTTGGTGAATATGCAGTCTCCAACTTCAAATAATGTGAAGGTAATTCATCTACAATGTTAGAATTTCGCATGGTGAAATGATCTTACGTCATCTTGAAATAAAGCTGTGTAGTCTTTTAAATGTTATATTATGAGTTAAACAATAAACTGGGTTAAAATAAATGAAGACATATACAGTAACGATCACTTGTCCCATCGTCCTGCTGACTTCTTTAAAACCTGTGATATATTGTCTATTGTCTATTGTCATTTTTATTATTGTAAAAACAAAACCTGTTTTTCTGCTCTTATTCTATTTATGTCAAAATGCCCAAGGTTAAACTCATTTAACGATGTTACTGTTTTCATTGGTAAGTAATGATGTTGCACCTTGTTTCGCCGCAATTCATTGTGTCAGCAAAGCTATCAAGTTTTGTATTTCAACATACGTTAATCGAATGCTCCAGTATCATAATGCTGTCAGTCAATGTGGCCGTACATTTTCTCCAGAATATTAACACTATAACCAAGATGCTGTCATAATAATGGTCTTACATTGCCGATGGATTAGTCATGTCAAACTCACCCATCATTCACATATCCAGTTTTCTTCAACAGAGGTCCACGGATCATCGCTGGCACTCTAGCGCCCCCGTCGAAGAGCGTACAGCCACAGGAGCGAAAAGGCAAATTACTTCCCTGGTTGATGGGTAAAGCACCATTCTAGTATAACAAGGATAAATGTATTGTTAATAATTTTATAAAAAACCTGGCAAAAAGTTTTCCTGAAATGTACACCTGACTGTCTTTATACCCTATACCAGACGTGGAGTCGCTATAGTGAACCAGCCTTTTGAAGCTCATAGCGCAGTGGTATTCCCTAGCACTATGCATGCTGGGATTTTGTTCATCCATCGGAGTGTTCCCGGTTTTGTCAGTGGGAGTGAACGCAAGTCGATAAAATTTATCACAAACGCTAGTGAATATTTGATACCTTTTATGTTACTTAAATGTAATTTTTTTCTCAAGGCAAATGATACAAAACGGATAGTTTGGCTGATGGAAACAGGGTGAATTGATATTCTTCGTTATCTAGCAGCCTACGTGACTTGCAGCTGCAAACGTGATATTAACCGCAGAGCATTATCCTCTTGCAAATTAGTCAATAGCTTTACATGATTGCGATTGATTTTAATATTTAATATTTTAATATTACCCCTATGGAGCACTGAAGAGTAAAGTGCCTTGCTCAGGGGCACAACACCGTCAAATTTTGCAGAGGTAGCCAGCCAGCACAGCAAGTCTGAACACCTGATGCCATTATTCAACAGATTTGTGGCTGAAGATCGTCTTTTCTCACATCGTTTCGTATCTGAGACCTGAAGGTTGTGTTTATTAATACGATTTGTGTTGACGTCATATAGTCCGCATATGAGCAATTTAATAACAAATCTGTTCATTAAATCTGTATCAAGTGATTAACTGGGTCAATGACACAGTTTTGTTAAGAAATTGACACTTTACGTCACTCGAAACCATAACACCAGAACTCGAGGCGTGGCTATGCTAATTGAGTGGAGCGCATTTCCCTCCGTTTGTACTCCCGTATATGGTTCATGGACATTATCATTCCTGGGGCTTTGCAAAGTAGATGTGTACTATATAAGCATACAACTTACGTCACTCATGAATATTAATAGCGTGTCATCAAACAGCCCACGTGATTTAAGAGCAGAAGAGATGTTACCAACAGCCTCATCCATAAGTGACATCTTTGCTGTTCAAAACAATTTGAAAAAAATAAATGAAATAGCGAATTTTAAGTCATTGAAATCAAGAAACGTTTTACACAGGAAAGACAGTGTATTTTATAGCTTATGTAATAATTTATTTTCTTCAGTACCGATGTAAACACACGTAAAACATCTGTTACCATCAAAGATATTACCTAGTGGTTTTGTAAAAGCACGATCGTTCTTTTTCACTAACCGTAGTATTTCCTTACTGCCTGATTTTGTATGTTAGGATACATGTCTTCATAGTGGCTAGGAACCTACAAACAGTATAGCAGTAAAATGATTGTGAAAAACCCTGTAAGTTGGTACACAAACGTGCATTTCCAAGTGATTCTCCCTCTCCCTCCCCCCCCTCTCTCTCTCTCATATACTTTATTGATATACGTACAACCTTAATTTTTATGACCATCGTGGAAATCTTTCTTGATTCAATGTCGACATCGATATGTCGATATGTGTTAGATTTATCAATATAGCAGTTTCTAGATATAGTTTTCTCAATGCTTGAATACTTGTAAAGACACGATAACATGGCTCTTGGACAGCAGTGAAAGGCAGCACCTAAATCAGTATCCATGGTTTGATATTAAACTTTAGTATATATCTTATATATGTTAAAATATATTACTTAATAAATGTTATTATCATGCAATATCACTCAGCTTGGACATCAGATAATTCATAGACTAGATTAAAGCCCCAGTGCTGCTAACTTTTGATGATAATTTCACCATTTTTATTTTGAATGTGAACCATAATTCCTTGTTCTTCTCCCCAAAGAATATTGATATACACAGTATCCAGCTTGTCAACTCAGCCCCTATGGTTGTAAACTGCATTCATTGTTATTGTTGAAAACTGACTTCTGGTCCGGACTAGAATTCAAATGTAAAGAATAACCATGCATTTTACACATATAGACATTTAGTTGACAAGCTAAATAGCGGGTGCTTTAACATTCTTTGGGGAGTAGAATAAGAAGTTGCAATTGATTTATAAAATAAAAATAATGAAAAAACCATCAAAAGTTAGCAGCACTGGGGCTTTAAACTCATTCAACTTCTGCTATCAAATACTTTCGATATATTTAATATGTTATCACAAATCAACCTTACCTGTAAGCCCTTTGCTGGTTGATCGAGGGCAAAATACAAGAACAAAGGATACTCAGCGTAATGTTTCGATATGATTTCAACGGCTCGTTCGGTATGCAGGAGCTGCAAGCGTACGAACAAATATCTCATGAATTGAAATCTGTAACACATAATCTATTTCCTTTACTAAAAATAACAAGCACATAGTCTGATCGTTATTTGATGACAACAGAAAGAAGCCATTTAGGCTAATGAATATGATAACACGAGAAAAACCATCATTTCCCTACAATGGGTACTACTATATAATTATTTGCAAAAATATGAAACTGGATTTAGAGCGAACTAAAGTTAAATTGGAAACTATATTCGTGACTTCGATATGCTCCTTTGATGAATTGCCAACTAAATCCTTGAAAGCATCAGTCTTCGATTTGCGGTTCTTGGATTAGTGTTGTCAACATGGACTTTTTACATGCTTTAGTCCCCGGCTTTAGTCCTGTGTTCTCCTTTAAATTTGTACCCTGTTGATCAATTTGTTTGAAGATAAAGCTGATAATATACCTGCCCTTTAAATTCTAACCGTAAACAGGCGACTGTAAACTATGTACTCACCGTTGAATATGCAGAATCGTCTCTTTGGACCACACCGATTCCGTCTCGGAAATCGTAACCAACACTAGTTTCTGTATGGAAGGTGGATATCAAAATAAGACCCGCCTGTAAATTTCCTCGTGTTATTTGTAAACGAAAGAAAATGTTTGTTCTAACACTGCAGGCGCAAAGACACGGGACAGCTCTACGTTATCAAGATTTCAGTCGAAGTTCGGAATATGTACGTATCAGCCAAATCAATATAACCAATGGTTAAAGCTTCATTACTGCGTTTCCCATTATTTTTACGCTGCAAGTGAAACAATTCCTTGTACTACAACGTAGCCTTAAGTCAAATCCCTGGTGTTCAGTTTTTCAACACTTTCTGTATGTAAGTATTTCCTATGTCATCGTGAACTTGACTGCAAAATTCCGGTTCGGGACTAGAATACGTCTGTCATATTGTACATAGTGTATTTTCTTAGGAAGGCAAATTCTTTGCATTTCAACATTGTGGGGAAAGAAGGGTAAGGGACCGAGCACAATTAACGGCAGGGGGGCGGAAGAGAAAATGGGGGGGGGGGCACGTAAAAAAATGAGTGTTCTTGGGGTGGGCCATGAAAATTCCAGGGAAGGTAAGGGGTGGGCCACTTAAATTTTTTACACCATGACAGACAGAGAATATTTTTCAGCATTTTTGTTCCTTGTTGAAGCTGGAGTTCCTTGTTAAACTTCTTGTAGCATGATGAAATACCAAGTCTTAAACCTCACAATGCAGTTGTTATGTGTAAAATGAGCAATATTATTATTGAAAATTGACTTCATTTGTCAACAATAATAATGGTTGGTAATGATACAGAGGCTAGGTTGAAACTGGTTATTTCATCATGCTATAGGAAGAACTAGAATACGTAGTGGACACACAGGAAAAAAATACTGAAAAAAAGGAGAGCAAAATGGCATTAATGGGTCTTTTACCGTTAGCCCATGAAGGACTATTCCAATGGC
Organism: Ptychodera flava; assembly: GCF_041260155.1. NCBI lineage: Eukaryota > Metazoa > Hemichordata > Enteropneusta > Ptychoderidae > Ptychodera > Ptychodera flava. The sequence goes on from NC_091935.1 coordinate 13,862,265, forward strand.
AGACTGTCATTACAGTGGAGTAACATTGAATATCTTGGGTAGTCATAGAAAGGCAGACACTGGGTTGTGGAAAGTGCATTGAAATCACAATGGTCATGTTATACATTTTTCCCCAACATCTGAAAACATCATACAGATACTCAGTTGAAGTAAAGCATAGACATACCGGTATATGAAATGCTAAACATGCATACCAGCAAACAGACTCAAAAATAATTATGCAGTTCAGTTCAGTCTTCTCAGTGACAAAATTGTCCTAAAATTCTTACTCTTTGCTGTATCATACTTTGGAAATTAAAAAGACAATGCATTCATTCTATATACCATGGGTAATATGTACATACCCCTGTGTGACCATTTGTTCGGATGACTTTTGAGTAAAGGGTTAATTTAAAACTATATTAAACTGAAGGGGGGAAAGTTACATGGAATTTTGCTCATAAAAACACTTATCTTTAGGGTTGTGCAGGAATCTGTCAAAAATGTCCTCCAAATGTCTTTTGTTTTCAGGGTATTCAAACTAAACACACAACACACAGCATAATAACTGAACATTCTTATATAGGGCTGGTTAAAGGTACAGTAGCTAAATTTCTTAATTTCCCTGGTATTTAGTCTCGGTATAAATTGACAGTTATTGTTCAACTCCCTAAAATATGTGGCATTGTCCAGTGTTCAGCATAGTGACAGCATACTATACATGTTCTTGATAGTCTAGATTAAAAGTCACAATATTTCGATCATAACAGAGCAATGTGCACACATTGTAATAACAAGTTGAACACTGGGTATTTAAGCAATGTTTAAAGGAGTTGAAAAAGAAATTTAAATTTAAAAGAGAAAAACACACTGAAAATTGTTCAAAAGATATAGCCACTGTCCCTGTAAAGGGAGCAGTGACACCAACCATTTCCAGTCCATTCTGTATGCAAAATATGTACAAAATGAATAGTTTTGTACATGTAATAGCCCAGTATTTTCCCCAGAGCAATACAGAGTGGCAGCCACCGCTCTGTAATTTTTGGTAAATAATACAAACTTGTTACCATAACAATAATCATTGTTATGCAAATCAGTCACCAATCTCCTTAGGAAAATAATGGGCAGAAGTGATTAGCCTAGAAAGTGTTTTAGACGGTATCATAGTCATAATGTAGTTGTATTTCCTATCAGTTTGTAATGAAATTTGATCCAGAAAACACATTTTAGGTTATTTTTGAGACAGCAGACCATTTTCAGCCAATATTTCTAGTATGAGCCACACTAAAACTGTTATTCTGTCATAGTAAACAAAAGACCTTTGTACTTGGTATCTGCTTTTATGCTGTGTACCTCTTCCAGACCATTCATGTTTATATTTGCTTTAGTGACAATTGTTGCTCTTTTTGTTCAAAGTGTGTTCTATTTTGATCTCCTGCCTTGGAGTATGCATCATTTGGAAAGGTATTGAGGGTCAGTAGCTGTACATAATTTGGCTATTTTTTAGTATTTTGTGTTCTGTGTGTTTCACTTGAAGTTCTTATTTTACTCAGAGTATGATGAAATGCACAATATTTAGCTTGTTAGACTAACTTGGAGATGTGCAGTGAACACTGTCATCATTAAAAATAATTCATGTCTAAATCAATGCTTCAACTATAACAACTATAACAGCACTGAATGAACTTGTAGATTGTTTATAAGGTATTTGGTAATTTCATCATTCTTTGAGATTAAAATAGCACAACACAATGCTGAAAAGTAGCTGTAGGTGTTACAAGTAGTAAAGCTTGAACATATGTTATTTTGTTTGTTTATTATTTATATATTTATTTGTTTATTATTTATTTCAAGAATGCAAGAATGTTGTTTCACTAAAGCATATATTAAAAGTTATAAGGATTATATATATGTGTACAACTTTGTACCTATGTAATCTTTCTTTTTTGGGGAGGGGGGGGCACAAAAATTTTGTTGCCGGTGATGGGAGGGGGGCCACTAAAATTTTTGCGGGTGTTGGGGGGGGGGGTCAAAAAAATTATGCACCACATATTTTCTCTTCTACCCCCCCTGCCGTTAATTGTGCTCGTTCCCTAATATTAAGGAAAGGTACTTCTTTTCTTGAACGATGATAATCAAACAAAAATCTCAAATTTGGAACCGGCCGCGTGGAAAAATAACAACTTATTGTCATTCGTAACATCCCTCCTACGATCTAGTGGTTTATCCCTACCAAATTGAATTCTGGCGTCTGGGTATCTGGCTTGTTTAGTCGCCTTGATCTATCGCAAACAAGTGTTGAAGGACTGTAATACGAATATAGTTCTGTGATATTCCATGGCATATGGCGCCCTCTAACGTCAAATTGTACAGTGACTACAGTGTAACAACTTACTGTTTCGAACTGGATACTGGAATGTCTTTTGGTAATGCCTCACCGATGAGCTATAATGACCAAAGAATGAATCAAAGCCACGTCGCGTAGGTGTGTAGTCCCACGTTGAGTGACCAAGATGCCATCTGACAGTAAAAACGAAATACTTAAATATGCATTTATCATCTAATTTCAATCAATGCATCGTATCTCCCATTACTTTTTTCCAATTTTGGCTCCATTAATTTCTGAGAATATGTGCAAGATCGAAGGGGTATCTTGGATGTGAGACTAAAATGGTTCTAAGTAATCAAAATATTTTAAGATCCCCTTTCTGAGAAACTAAAACACGAAGAAATTAACATATCAAAACTTGCTTTTCAATTGAAATTTATGGGAGTTGTTTAAACCACAACATGACCCTATATAGGTCGAATGATTGATCGATTGATTGACTAATAAATTAATTCATTCATCGGTATATTTGAAATGTTCATCCCTAGGTTACCAGTGACTGTGACTATTCGTACATATATATTTTTGTGACTTTTGTCTTAATCAGAGTCCAGTCTACGTGATTTTGTAAGTATAGATACATACGTCCATCATTCACTTACTTTCCCACTATATGAGTGAGGTATCCTACTTCTTTTAACTTCTCGGCCAGTGTCTTGAATTCCAAGGGTAACCCAGCCCTCTGGTATGGCCCTAATATCTTGTGCTACATGGAGAAATTACAAGGTTAATATTCATATTCATATTCATTTTCAGATCGCTTATCGGCCAGGGAGAATATGCCCTGTTGACATATTTTCGGACTCGCAATATTTTTACATTGTATTTTTCTGGTCTTCTGCATGATGTCTGGACTCTTTGAAGGTGTTTGAGTCGGTGAATTCTTTCAAGTCTTGTTTGTGTGAAAGTTTAAAATTCAACACCTCGTAGAGTTTACACGGTGTATAGCGGCCATTTTGAATCCCAAATATCAGCGAATCTCAGATAACATTTTCTCTAATCCCAGACTTAAGCTTAAAACTCTTTATTTTAAGGCGCTGACAACTGTAAATATCAAAATAATAATTGAGCTTGTATTTTTCAACTGAAGAATGTAGGCTAAATTACGTCAGATGTAATGAGCAATTTCTTTATAATGCAGCATATTCGAAAACACATATCTTAAGATTTCATTCGTTATGCTGTAAATCCTCTGTGTCTTATTTTATCTATAAATGTTGTTCACCAGGCTAACAACCTATGACATACTTGTAGGCCAGTCCGGAATGGATAGTAGCCGGTCATCAAGGCAGCTCTGCTTCTGCAAAGCAAAAATAGACCCGACAATAATGAGAATGGGATCGCAGTTCGACCTTCGTCAACACACCTGTTGCCAAGGCCAAACTTAGTTACCTCGAATTTTTTTCCACATATACACGTTTTTTTTGCCCTTGTCGATTTCTTTTTTGTCACTCATAGTTTAATCATGTAAAATTTAATGAAGGCAGGTGGTTTGTTCTTGATACTCGAAATTGTAAGTCTTATTTCATGGACGTACTTATGTGAATTGGAACACCATGTTTGAATTAAATGATAGACTGCAATCCAAATAACAGACAAACTGGGTTGAGCATGTGCCATTTACATTTTGCATTTTATGCGGTGACCCGTACCTGTATCAAGTAAGGAGAAGCTGTTGTTTCGACAGCCTGAGAGTCCTAAGTGTTATCGTAAAGTAAAATTAGGACAACATATGTTGCTCATTTTTTCGTTTGAAACACTTCTATCTCCGACAAGTTGATTAAAATTGAATCTTCAAAATATGAGCGAATTCACTTCAATCTTTTATCGACCCCTTCATCCTTACTTACGGACTACATAGAGGTTGGACGTAGGTTTGATTGAATATGACGCCACCTTCAGCCAGCTCGTTTAAATGTGGTGTTTTGACGTTTGGATTGTTCCAACCGACGTCGTTCCAACCTGCAGAAAAACGGAGTCCAATATCAAGATAGTGAACACATGTGACTTGTCAATTTTCAAATATACCGTCAAGCAGATCATTTGCGTTTTGTTTCATCTTCCATCCTTGTCCCACAGAGCATTTCGTATCTTCATTTTGACAAACATGCTGTCATTTCTGACGTCACATGTACATTAATTAAGTCGGTATTAATTAAAGGATCATTGTGAATGGCTTTCTGACTTTTCATTCGTATAACTGTTCAACTACAAAGTCTCTTTTTTGGGTTCAAGCCAACTGATAAACTTACCTAGATCATCTGCAAGAATGAAAACGATGTGTGGTGGTCTTTCGTTCTTGTTGAACCCGGACATTACTATGGCAATGACCCCGACTGTCGCAGCTACGATTACCGCGTACTTCACGGTGCTATTTGATGACGCTTCTTCGCGCTTCATGGTATCAAACGCTGGAATAAAAAAAAATTAGTGTACTCTTCCGTCGTTGACTCTCATTTCGGAATATTAAAATCAAATTTATATCAAGCTCAGCAGATTTCAGGTAGATTCACAAGTTGTGACCTGTGATATTTAATGCAGTTCCTCTATCATGTGGGTACGGCTATAATGAACTTGGTTTATTGTCAAGTTACACCTTCAAATACTTGGGGGGGGGGGGGGGGGGTTAGAACTTATTTATTCTATTTCATGCTCAATTGTGTGCCCTTCATATATGCATGATAGAGGTGTTTAATTCGCTGTCTACGCTGACACATAGCTAAGCTATTCTGGCCTGTACCCGAAGGCTTCGACCTGTTAAACCACAAAGGTCAAACGAGGTTAAATGTACCTTTTCCCTGATCACATGCATGTCCCAATCAAAAGTTCAAATCACTCTTGCTTGAAAACATGGCAGAAACTAGACTTTTATTTTGAAGACTACATTAGTTGCATATGTGTGTTGTGTAGAACTTATTCTTGTATGTGAAATTATGGTATGATGTGGTATTTTTCATTTTCGTAGTTTATGTATGAATATATTTTGCATGGTTAAGATTTCCCACATGCAAAGTACTATAACCCTGATCATGTGAGAAATATCCTGTAATAAGTGTATCATCCATTTTACCTTTGGCCCCCTAACATTGCTACTTAAGGTTACCAGGCACGACAGTCACTATGACACAGCAAATTTTCGAGTAATTAGCATCTAGAAATGATTCTGTGGAAAAAATATTTAGGTCACGGCAGTGACAGAAGGAGAATTTCAATTTGCCAAATATGACGTGCTTCAAGTGTGGATGACATTAACCATACTTTTTACATGCCTGGAAACTGATTGTATGTCCTTACATTCGTTGAATCAGTTAACTAACCTCACCTCCTTCCAGGGACATGGAGTTTCGAGGTCACTTAAGGTGATGTTAGTGGCGTACGTGATCCGAATGGTAGTGTCAATCCAAAAATTAAATACCAGTACATAGAGTGGGTGCGTTGGTGAGTGAGTGACAGTGATTCTCTATACGTGTGTGCAGATGTGAATTAATACTTGAGACAAACACAAAGCCGACATACGTGAAAAGTTTCCAGGATGTGTGAAATCAGTTATTTCCTATAGTTATGCGTACCTTGTATTTACAGTTCATAGTATCACTGAAAGGTTACAAATACATTATTTGATGTAACATCCAAAAGGCAAGCACTTAAAAGGTGGAACAAATCTTTATTGGTTGCGGGCCAGAATATTTAAAAAAATAAAACAATGCACCTTGATTGTCCCTGCATGGATAAAGCAACGTATATAATTCAATGATGCGATTCAAGCAGTTAACCTGCAACGCTGATCCAAATACCAAATGCAGGAGTCCACAACTACATGTATTAGAGGAAGAAAGCCAAGGCGCACTTTTCATATACTTCATGTATATGCTGACTCGGGACTTCGATAGGATTTTGAACAGCTCAGACAGAATTTGGTGATCCATGTAGCTGACTATGCAAAGCAGTAACTTAGAGTTACAGGTAGGTTACAAGATTTTCTTTTCCCGTTTTGGTAACCATTAATGAATGAAGATCGGTGGAGCGAGAGTTCATAAATGGCACATACAAAGCCTGGGAGCAAATTCCCCATCTAACGGCAAACCTTCCTAATATTGCGACTTTTGTCCAGTAAAGATAATGTACAATATTTCAAAGGGTACGCTTACTCTCTGTCTGTCTCTTATAATTAATTCTCTTACCTGTTTCTTGGCTTAAACGCAGGAACAAAATCAGCGTTTACGTCAATGACAACTCTCCGTAAAAGTCTTTGCTTGCTGACCTTCGAGCAGCCGGGGTTGTATGAGATTGTGACAGCTTAACGCATGAATCGCTGGCTTTTGCGACTAAAGGTCACAGAACTATTTAGCGCCAAGAACGCCTTGTTGAGTTTTTGGTAACTGACTATCGTACATAGACATTATTACATGTATTGGCATTAAATAGAGTACAAATATATTTGAAATTTTGAAAGCGAGAAATACGTTTACTGTTCGCAATATCAACTCTTCGAGGAAATCGGTTAACTGCATCTGTCGTAGCCATCCACTCACTGATTTTCACATCGATGGCCTTTAAAAATTGCGCCACCAATAATGTACAGCGCCACCAACATTCTATTACATTGCAGATTTACAGTTACAGTGCGGTCTACGACATTTAATACTTTCGCTTGATGTCGACCTACATGCAAAAATTGTAACATCTTTAAATTTCAAGTAACAGTAACACTTATATAAGCTCAGTGCCCTTTTGAGAAAAAATGTACCATAACCACTTAGATTTAACATGATTTTAAAAGAATATGACTAACATTAAGCAGTTAATGCCGTGTGCAACGTTTCTTATATTGTCCGATGCAATTTTATTCCCAAACAACCAGTAAAGCTCACTTATTATTGTTTCAATACGATCGATCAACCGACTTCGTTCTTTTTATCATGAGCGAATTATCTAAACTGGTCAATCGAACATGTATGAGGTCACAATAAACGATTTAATAAGTTATCAAGTAATTATATATTTATTTAGGTATATTTACTGTCATAAACAATCGGGATTGCAGCAAATGACTACACAGTATTACATGCAAATATGTTTCATTAATTAAACACGATATGGCATCATTTTTTGGCGATACAGGACACAAGAGAGTGAAAAATAATAGTCCGGTTGGCTGATGGGTTCTTATACATGTGAAAACCGGTTTTGTGTTTAACCCTATATTGTTCAATGGGACTCAACTCTTGTGAGTGCCAACTATAGCCCGTATTTAATATCATCAGGGCACTTCGTAAGCAGCCACGTCCTTTTTACTTTATGTACGAGAAATGAATATTCTCCAGTGAGAAATGATTCATCATTTCCCGGATTGAAATAATATGGATGAATACAAATTTGTCCCGCCTGCATGCAACACGAGATTCTCTTCGAGGTCATCTATCTCAAAAAATAATGGAAGTGTGATCATCAAGTATAGCAGACTTTTTCGAGAGAAAAACGAAATGATAAAGGCAGTGGATAAAATCTCCATTCCCTGCAGCGATCGACAGTCTCAATTTCGCCGACCTATAAAAGAAGCAATTAGGGGGTGTTCAGAATCAAAATCAAGGGGTGTCATCTGACTGCTAAAGGCGTCACTCGTTTTTCAAATAGCAGAGAGGTGGGGGTGTCACTTGTCAAGTGTCCACCCTGTCAGACAGCCTTGCTTCACTGTACAAAATATTCTGAGACATAATGGTGATTCTCCATGTGTTTTCATTCTCTGAAGTTCGTACAATGGAGTAAGAATATAAGTATATGTATTTTCCGTCTTATTACCTTCTTGTCTTTGCAAGTTTACAGGATTGTCATACAACAGCTTCTACCTGCAAAGTTTGAATGGCAGGTTCCTGGCATGCTGTGGCTGAAGTTAAGTGCAAGCCATTAGCGATGGGTTAGCAAATACACCTTTTACATGGACCTATAGGCCTATATACTGTAAACACAAAACATATGACACTTGGCAGAAATTATGTTTACCTGAACGGATCTTTATCAAGGTAAGATCTATTTATGTCTTGCGCAAAATATATTTCATCTTCTATAGGGGGTCATCAAAATCTTTTTTTGATTGGGTAGGGTTCCCATTATTTTGACGGAGGTGCAAGAATAATTTGCAGGCCCACCCCTTGCAATAATAACTGAACACTCCCTTGGTACGTGCATAAGTTTGCGCAAGGGTCCGAAATTGAAGGTTCAACATGGACAAATTCTCGTTTCTCGTCAGTTGAAAATTAGTAAACTGCACGGAAATGGTGACCATCAGATTCCTCGAGATTGTGTGAGAGTTACCACTGGTTTCGAGAAGAAATGAGCCTTCCCTCATAATGATACACGACTATATCCATGATAACATCCGGTCGATAGACGTATATTAAACTTTCCGTCAACATGTGCCCAAAGAAAGCCAGAATATTTTTCAATAGTAATATAGCACCGAAAGTGGAATGTCCATGGGATAATTGATGAACATGAATTGGGTTAGCAAAATGTGTCATGAAACGACATTGGACGAAAGACATTCAGCCTCTGTTACCTAAGTTTCAGATTGATAATATTAATACAAATGATTAGCAAGTTAGCTCTGTCTGTAATAGAAAGTACCCTTCACCCATAAACCTTCACCATGCCCTTTGAGGAGATAGAAGGGCAATTTCAGATTGGCGAAAGACGACAATTTGTAATTATCTCTCACCAATAAGAAAAGGAAGAGAAAATACTTAATGCTTCTTTTCGCTGCAGCTGTAGTTGTCCACATCGTCACAATATCGAGATTTTTGAAGAATGGCACAAGGACGTGTACAAAGTTAAAGTGTCTGGACTTTATTGTCAAGTCGAAAGCACCAAACTCGTGCTCAGGCCTACGGCCTGACGACTCCCGGTCGTGGTGCAGTCTATCCTGTCACGCTAATTCTATCTCCATGAGAGAAATATTCTAGCCTACTTATACAGAATCGAAGTGATCGAATACATTACACAGACTGAAAAGAAAACTAGCCAGCATGAAGTATGTTAATTACAACACTACTGTTCTGAAACCCAAAGTGAGAAAACATCAAAGAGATACTTAACAGTTACATTATTTCTAATGGGCAGACTCTCTCCACCTAGAAATGGACAAAGCATGTGGGCTGACTATTGTCTAGCTTTGTGTTAGGTCTTTTCGTGTATACCTATAATGACTTTCTGAGCTATATGGCGTCGTCATTGAAATTAAAATAATGAAACCTAACAATTTTGAATGATTTCTTTTTTGTTGACTTGCATGTAGGAATATATCGAATCTTTCGCGCTCAGCGCTGATATCGACTTTTTAAAACTGTTTAGAAGACTGCTTCATAAAAATTTAAGACAATTACGGAATCTTGACATTTTTCTGTCCTCTTCATTTTAGGAGTATGTCGAAATTATCGATTATCTATTTTAAATCAATCACTAGATATCCGTCAAACTTGGTTCAAGTCTGTGATTTGTGAATGTGTGAGTGGGTTGAACGCGATGATTTGTGTTCTGCTTTCATATGAAACGTGTGACGTGAGTGGAGTGATTGCGACACAATGGAGTTTCACCCGGTGAATCCGGCAGGAACTATCTCACTACTGTGCAGACCGTGACTCAAAGCTAACGCCTCCAATCGCTAGGAAAACCTGATCTGGGCAGCCAAATTAAAAAAAAAGTTTGTGTGAAAAAGGAGACACAAGAAAAACTGTTGCAAATTATTTTATTTTTGAAAATTCACCGACTTGAAACAAGTCTAGGCACCCGTGTAAAAAGAAGTGCTAGCGTCACAAGATTGCTAGTAATTATGTTATAATTTTACTTAGCGCAAAATTTACCTTGCAATCTCTACCATTAACTTACTGTGCGCAAACTTAAAAATCATTTTAATCAGTTTAAAACTTGCAGTCGAATGGGTAATCGTGTTTTTTTCCTTTTTCGATCTGGGGCTAAATAGGTTCAGCCATCTGTTACCGTACACCGAAAGTAATTTACCGACCGCCCCTATGCCGGAAAAACGACCAGTCCCTTAACCATAAAGCCAACTGTTTTCGTTTACCAGCGGTCTGCGCGTCCTTGACTGTCACGGTTCAGTATAAAAAGGTCTATGTTGAATATATTTGCGAGGCTTCTAGCTTCTCTAGATCGTAACCACAAAGTGTGCGGAGCTGCTTTTAAAAATAGCAGAACAAAAAATTAGGGACACGTTAATTTGTAATGCAAAATTTTTCACGGTATAGACTAGAGATAATTCGACTTGACACGAATCATATGGGTACGGATGGCTGAGTGGGTCATAGGGGTCATATGTTGCAAGTTATTACATCACCATGAATAATTGAAGGGTAAGAGGTCATGTAAGCGAGAATTGGCTGAAGTGGAGAGCTGTAGAACCTTGCTCGGCGCAACTTCGGTCGAACGTTTTCCGAGACGCAGGTAAGGGAAGTACTTACATGTAATCGGTCAAGTAGAAATGATGTTGCCACTTCACAGCACTCACGAGCTATATTCTACCGTTCCTTTGTCTGCCTTGATGCTGCTCAACATGCAGACATGACAGAGGTTATAGGTGCGGGTCACGGAGTGATACAAAACAAAATGCAGACCACAGGAAATGGGATAGCGCCATTTGTTTTTTGATTTCGGTATAGTAATAAGGACGAATAGTAAAAGGACTCTCAGACTCAGCAAGGTTAGGGTCCCCGGTTAAGATCGTGCACTTTCGACTGCACCACACTCAGACCCTCCGTTTATGAACATATGAACGGTGTAGATATATTACAAGGGAATTAAACAGTTGTTGTTAATCTTTAACGCTACACTCGCGAAAGCAAACGACCCCGGGTTTGAATATAATTCGCCATACATTCGGCGCACAAAAAACGACGTAAGTCTTCAAGCTGGATTGAACAGTGACTTTAGAAGCCTTCTTAACGTTTCTCATACTTTAGTGACAGCTTGTTTGCTCTGTATTGATCTGTGATTTATTCAATAATTAATTTTGATAACCGACCGTAACCAACCATCTTATTTAAAAATGCAACGATTTAAATGGCACTATATATGCGGGTATTAAATATGAACCATTGAAATATACAAATCATTCAAATTTATGCTAGCATTACACCGGTTGACAAAAACGAAATGACCCATTGACGAAGCAAAAAATAGTAAACCATCCTGAAAATATCCAGCAAAGCTTTCGTGGCAATATCGTGACTTGTTCCTGTCAGAGACCACAAAGATCACAGGGTAAGACAGAGATTTACTGTTACTGGCCTTGCAGTGCATTGCGGACTGTCTCCATTTCAAAGGGCAGGATTAGATTGCAATTGGAAATACAATATGTATGACCATTGTTGCTTTCGGCGTAATATACGATACCTGACTTGTCCCTGCCCTTTTGGCTTTTGCGGCACATAAAACTTCGTTGAAATTGTGTCATATGGGGAGAGAGAGAGAGAGAGAGAGAGAGAGAGAGATATTCTGGTAGTGAGAGTATGAAGAAAAGCAATTCTTATCCACGGATCACAATTTTACTGTTTGTCATTTATGCGAACATGCGATAGGTAATTTAAGTTCATATGTTGAATTTTCGCATTTTTCGCTGCTCCCTTTGGCAATTGTTCTTACTACAGAAATGGAAAAGAACTACAGAGAACGATCGACAGGTAATTCCTGGAAGTATCTAACCACACTGGCCGTGACGGTTGGGGTCATTGCCTTAGTGACAGCTGTGTTTACGAGCCAGAAAGAAAAGCGTCCACATATTCTGCTGATCCTTGCAGACGACCTAGGTACGTAACTTCATCCAGAATTAGGATGACATTGTGACGTCAGACTAAGTACAATGAGGCTAATATTCAGTAACAAGCTTTCCATGAAACAATGACAGTAAGTATCACTCAGACTAAGATCTAGTTAAAGTTGTATCAAGTTACTGTCATCATTTTTCTGAACGACGTCATACATTAAAAACATTCATCTTGCCAAGGAAAAATCTATGATCTTTTTCACTTTGAAGGAATATGTATATCCGACAATTCAAACGTTGTTTTAAAAAACTGCTCAGAGCATTTTCAAGAAAAATATTTTGGAATCAGTAGATGCTAGTTGATGTGGATTAAATATTGATAATCTTTAATGCATTGCTTGTAATTCTTATATGAATCGCCAAATAACTTTCTTTTTTCGCAACGTAGGTTGGAATGACATCAGCTGGAACAACCCTAGGGTGAAAACACCACATTTACACAAACTGGCGTCCGAGGGAGTTATATTTAATCAAACCTACGTCCAGCCACTTTGTTCACCGTGAGTATTGTCGGTCAGATACTAGAAAGGGGCATCTTAAGTTCACGGTCTTTCTTCACATTGATGCTACTTCGGTAGGAAGAACGAATTACAGTGTAAGACAAGAAAGCTTGCAAGGGAAAAATGTTAAACTATGGGCTGTGCGTCTACTGTCGCATTACACCATTATTTAGAAAGCCATACCGATCACATTCAACAGACAATGTGTGATCATTTTCACCCCAGGGAAATTTATGTGCGACTAAACATAGAAGTCGACATTCTTTGCAGTTCATTCTGCCGTTTTAAGGTAGCGACATCCCTTATAGACACTTTCAGATTTTTATTTTTTTAGTTAATAAGTCATAAACCCCAATAAAGTATATATTTTCTGATTTCTCCGAATCGCCATTCAAATTATATGGCGCGACAATTATAATTCCTTGTAAAGCACCTTAGTCTAACACCTTCAATAGTATGCATAACAAAAAAAGACATATAATGGAAATGTCAGACACAGATTTGAAGGATATTATTAAGGCTAGTCAATGCACAAATTTCAACCAGAAATCTTGTAGCGTGTTTGCTACAGGGAGGAAAAACCGATTTTTTTAAGCTTCAGCAATACACTTGTCACGTGACTATTATGCAAATAATGACTGTGTACTGTGCGCGGTCAGATTTCCTAATATCAGGGATTTCAGAAAATATATACTTTATTGGGGGTTGGACTTCTGTAACTGAGAAAAAAATAAAAATCTGAAAGTGTCTGTAAGGTATGTCGCTACCTTAAAAACCTGCCGATAGAGAGAGCGGAACCATTGCATTTGTAGATGTCACTTGATTTCGATATTATCGAAAAGGCAGTGACATGAGTAGAGCTTCATATAACTATGAAGGCAACCATTCAAATATGACAATATATTTTTACAAAAGAGTCAATGTTGCCAATTTGCACGGCTAGCTTTGTGCAAGAATGTGTCTTTCAAGTCATAGCTGACAACGCCTGCTAACCTTGCAGGACAAGAGCTGCCCTGCTGACCGGTTACTATCCGTTTAGGATTGGTATGCAGGTATGTATAGCTACTAGGATAATATGCTTTGTATACAGAGAACTGAAGAAAAACAAACAAACAAACAAACATATGAACAAATAACGAAAGAAATAAATGGTAATAAACAAACAAACAAACAAACAAACAACGAACAAACGAACAAAAAATACAAACAAACAAACAAATTAATTGGTCATGTCAAAAGTTGTTTTGGTATTGTGTGGCATATACCATAGTTGTAACCGAGCAATAAGATTAAGTTAACTTCCCTTATTAAACTTCGTCAATATTTTCAAGTAAGTGGGCACCATTTTGTTTATTTCAGATAATTTTTCGGGATGTATAAAAAGCACTGTCTGTATATCATGTCTGCTTATATTTTTTTCTCTCACCGTGAAGCACAAGATGTTGTGGCGAAGTCAGAGAGGCGGCCTTCCCTTAGAACTCAGGATTCTACCGGAAAAGTTAAAAGAAGTTGGATACCTTACACATATGGTCGGAAAGTAGGTAGATAATGTATCTCTGGGATAATTGTTCATACAGGCAATAAAGAATGATTAAATTGTTTCTCGGAATCGCCGCTTCTACTTCAGCCAGTTTGGATTTTGTAGTTGAGGCAACTATGTGCTTCCGTATACAAGTTTTAGGGCATTTTTGTCTCGCATATTCTTACAGATTTGCTTTCTGTTGGGAGCAATGTGGAAATGCTCATAATTTCTGCTGCTAGCATAGCCTGTATTTATAATGCCTCTATTATTCGTGGAAAATTTGTAAAATCTTGACACCAAGTCAGCAGTAACAGTGTAACTAGTGAAAGTTTTTACTTGATCGTGAAAAACATCTATTACCGCCTATGCAGTTTTGAAAAAAAAATTGAGGGACAATAGTGTATTTTTTTCTGGCATTACTAGGAAATTTGCTTAGACTCATGTCTGTACTGTTTCAGCTTTTTGACGTTTGGTTAGGAGTATTAATTGTTCGTCTAAAAGTGAAATATATTACACTCGAAGTATGGTAACTGGCTGAGGCAATAATATGGTCGAGGGTTGGGCTTGCACAGATGTACATCGAATTTCGCTAAACTGACAGAGAGACATCACCGCTTTAATTAAGTGCCGGTGATCTGAAACAAACGGTATCATCGACTTTGCCAATCGCTACACCTCTGTGTGTCACGTATTTTCTTAGTGAAAACGGCAGCTAAAATGCTCGCGTTTTCACTTGACGTCGACTAATTGGAAGGCTTTCCGATTTTCTCGAAAGATGGCATCTCGGTCACTCCAGTTGGGATTACACTCCCTTGAAGAGGGGCTTTGACTCCTTTTATGGCCACTATGGCGGTATCATATCACACTACGAGAAGACAGCGGAAGATGCAGGGATGATAAAGAAAGGTGCCGGAGACATAGGAGGTAAGTGTCATGGAAGCGTGAATTGCTGCTGATTGGAAAAACAACAGCGTCACACATCCACATACTCACAAATCATTCTGTCAAGGGAATAATTACCAGTTTCGTTACCAAGACTGCTCTTTGAACTCCCCTTCCGGAAGCTGAAGTATGAAGCTCAAAGGGCAGTCAGTTCTCAGTGACCAAATCCAGTCAATTTCTAAACTGTCGTACTGCCTTGGAGTAACCCATCATCTGTACGAACAGTGCGCCATCTTTGCAGTTCACATGATTCCACTTGATCTATTTCCCGGATGTGTAGGCTATACCCTGTCGAATGTCTCCCAAGATTTGAACACTTGTGACTTCTTCAATGTAGGGCCGATTCCCTGCAAATAAAATTGAATTGAAAATTTCACTGTGTATTAGATGTAAGTTAGGAAAGCCGTGGCGAAACGGCGCCGCATAGGTAATGATTGCATGCCATGTTGCGACCGTAACTGATGTTGGCATTTAGGAATGCTAATATATATCATATGATTCTTCTTTATATAGCAAAGGTAGTTGGATATGATCTTCGAGATGGTACAGGCGTTGTTCAAAAAGACGATAAAGCTTATTCCACGGTAAGTTGGAAATCGTTCACAATGCAAAGCCAGAAGAAATCCCTTCCGTTAGTCAAATCTACCGATAATGAACGTCCACACTAAGCGGTGTATCCTATGAAGACAAATGGTCACCTTGAATATTCCTGTATAGTCCCTGTAAACCTGCTGTCTGTTTCTCGATGACTATTATATTAATGAGGAATTTCAGGTCAGAATTGCAAGATTAAGCAAACCCAACCTATCGTTGTCAAAAATCACGTGATATTTTTTCAAAATCATTACATTCACAGCTCCTTTATACCGAACGAGCAGTTGACATCATATCGAAACATTACGCCGAATATCCTCTGTTCCTATATTTCGCTATTGATCAACCGTCCAAGGGGCTCCAGGTAAGAATGTCTTTTCGAAACAGATCCATCTGGAAGATTTAGTTCTCGTGTCCTATTCTATTGGTAAACATCATTAAAAACTCTGAGTCTAGATTTGAAAGGCATAGAAGACATGTACATGATCTTCTTCATTAAGTCCCGAGCGCACACATAGTTTCCGATGAACTGACCTATTTCGTTTGATCCCGGCAATTCTTAAGTATACAGACTCTTATACAGCTACGTGCGTGTCATTCACGAAATATACATTATTTATGGATTGGCGTTATATAGGAAAACAATTCCAATTTGCAATATCGACATAGGTAATTTAAGTGTTCAATACAAGACATGTCAACCCACCACATTCGGTTTTGGTATCTTACTCCAAAACTTACGTCTCGCGTCGTGTGCTAATTTTACATCGAAGCCATAGGTGTGATCATTTGACTGTGAAAGGACTTAACTCCAGTCCAGAAAAGTTACGTCACTGGCATCCCAAAGTGACTCATTCAGGCGTAGTATCATGATGTACTTACTACGAGCATCAAGGAGATTTAGCGGTGTGCCATAATTTGGTATTATATATAAGAATCGAGTAAGCCAGTTTTCTCAGAGCACGACGCTAGACGTGAGTTTTGTGGTTTCGTATTGTTACAAGGGAGAGGTTCTGAACAAAGTCGATAGTGATTGAATAACCCACTTTAAGTCCTGATTTCTGCGAATGCATTTTTAAAAACTAGGTGCCAAGTCATTATGAAGATCTCTATCCCGACATTGAGAACCAGAATGTAAGAAAATATTACGGTAAGGAAGACAGAATGGACACTTTTCCCATTAAAGTGCCTCCTCACAGTCAGAAAAATTGCCAGTTGGTGCATTACAGAGACCGTTCCTTTGTCATTCATACACAGTTTTGGCGACATATAGTACATCTATCGTGATTGCTTCCGTATTAGCCGATAGTTTTCAGTGCTTTGTGATCGTCTCGATACTGCAAATGTAAAATTGAGCCACTTTGGTTTACAAGCCTGTTGTTGGTAGGGTAGATTTACACAGGTCTTTACCACGTTGATAATTCCTACCATCACAAATTCTCTCTTCACCACAGGAAAGCTTTCGCTATTGGATGAAGGAATTGCCAACGTCACTTCCGCGCTGAAGTCACGTGGTATGTGGGACAACACAATGTTGATATTCATTAGCGATGTAAGTGATTTTCGCGCTTTATGCCGCATCATTTTGAATGTGTGAATATATCATGATCATTAATCTTGCTATCTCAACCTTTGCCTCGTTGAATGTGAACTTGTCTTTTGAATGAACTGCAAGGTAATGGGTGCATTATTGCTAATCTGTGTTGTAGTTTATTTTCAGAACGATAAATAAACCCGCAACCGGCTCACAAATCCATTTGTTCGCGTTAATGGATGTTGAATATTTATTGCATCGTTCAGTTTAATGTCTACAAAGAACATGATAATTGAGAGTTCTCATCGGTTTTTGAAAAAAACATAATTGATATTTCCTTTACTCAGTTCATAATATTTCCTTGATTGAATAAAATGGAGGAGTGAACTAGCGCTGAAAGCCTCGAAGGGGCGCACGATTTTGTATTCACTCACATTTCTCAGCATTTGTTTTGTTATCTCTACCTGTAGAATGGAGCGTTCACATTCACCCAGGGATGTAACCTGCCCTTTCGCTCTACTGCCACAACTATTTTTGAAGGTGCAACGCGGGTACCAGCGATGATACACGGACCCCTTTTGAAACGAACTGGATACGTGAACAACGGGTGAGTTGATAAGATAATGGCTACCTATAGCTTAGAGTAGGTATTATTTGTGGCTACGAAACAGCCACGGCTCCGTTATGGTAGTTCTTTTCCATCATGTTGTGAATGTTTCTTAATAACGCTTATTGAAATGATCAGTAATTATGTTCAGCTTCCTTAATCGTTTTTATTTTTGTTCCAAATTCTCTCTGTACAGTTGAAGTTGTACAATTCAATATTTTTGTCTCCTGACGAAACATGAGTGGAAAATTGTCATGAAAAACTGTGTCAGTTTTGCTGATAACGTACTCCCTCAAACCATTTCGTAGGTATATATATATGACCGAGATAATAAATTAATGGTGAAACCCGTGGATCGGAAGGGATGAAATAGGTATTTATTCTTTAAAAGAACATGTCCATCGGTGTAAGGAAAGAAACAAATTCAAATTGTGTGAAAAGCGAGGGTGATGTATTGAAATGGCGTTTCAAGTTATGTCTAGGTATCACGTGACAAGTTTCAATGTCTTCCTTAACAGACTTAATCACATAACAGACTGGCATTCGACCCTTCTATCAATTGCAGGAATTAAACAAGGTAAGACACAATACCGGCATCGTGTCACTTCGTAATGCTGCTGCAAATTTTGATTTCTTCAAATGCTGGCTCTTGTCCAATTTCGGTGAATTTAATGAAATAACTACTGTATAGTACTGTGCCAAATTGATGTTCCGGTCAGATTGGATCGACGCAATTCCCGGAAATATGTTGTCGTGAAACTGTGCGACCATAAACTATATGTGATAGTGTCCAATATGTGGGGACAGATGTACTCCAAATTTTGCATGACAATCACGTTTCAGAAGGCGAATATTGTACCCTAGTATAATGACTTTCCCGATTACAACATATCATTTGATGCATCGCAGAGGTACAATACTATATATAGTTAACATGTTATATTATTTGTTTTACAGGGTCTGATCTAGACGGTATGGATATTCTTGATATGATTACGAATGGTTCGCCATCGCCACGAAAAGAATTTATTTACAACATAGATCAATTTGAAAAGTCTCCAGGTGCTGCCATAAGGTAATTAGGGTTTAAAGGTCACCCTTAACGATGATGTGTACAGTGAGATTAAGTGGCAGAATAGCTTTCCTTCGATGATTGTCATTTGTGCAATTTCAATTTTAATTTCAGCAAATGCAGTTTTTTCATTATTTGCCATTTCAGACTACAAATATAACCATGGATCTAAAATTCAAGACATCCTCTTTTTCGCGTGTGATCCCTTCACATGCATTGCACCTCGAAAGTGAAAGACTTAAACCTTTGCTCTTACTTTCCTCAAGGAATCTTTCAATCATTCTCTTTCAAAATCAAGAATAAAAATAGGGGGTCACCATGCAAATTTTGGTACTAGAGAAACAAATTACCCAAGATTTAGAAATTTAGATATTAGAAATTCAAAATGGCCACCATCCCTGTGTTAACTCTATGGAGTAAAATAAAAATTTTTGAATTCGAAAAACTAAGCCAGTGAAAAGTTTTCTTTCACCAAGAGCTTTAAAAAGGAACCCCCACATGTGGTATATCAGAAGAGAATTGTAAAAGTTGAGAGTCCGCATGTCTGTCCCAGAGGTGCGTTCTACCTTAAGTAAGAACAATTCTACAGAGACGTCTTGAAATAACCGTAAACACTTACGTTTCCTGGTGGTGAAAACTCTGCTGTAATAGAAGCCTTCAACCTCATTTATATAATTATGAACACTGTATCAGTCTGTTTAACTTACTAAGCTTTTTAAAATTTCTCATGTGTCACTTTAAACCTCAGCTCCGTTCGATTACGTCAGCAAATTTATAAAATAGACTATAACCATGGTAACGTACACTTTGACAAAATAACGTACTCGAGTTTCCGAAAAGCTAACTTGTAGTTTATCTTCCTAGAGTTGGTGATTGGAAGTTAATCGTTGGCAATCCTAATATAATGTACCCCGGACAGCTTCTCAGCGAAGTCGGTGCGTAATATGTAGTCCTTTTTACTTCGATGTCGGCGCTCACAATCCGTTTATATGTTTCGTATCTTAGTATCTCGTCAAAGACTGATTAGCGCGACAAAAGTCCCTGCTTTGAAGCTTTGAAGTTTTGCCTAGACTTTGTGGATAAAAATTGAAACTGTTCTATTTCATGATAAAATTATAAATATATGGGGCCACTGAGGAAAAATGGTTCATATTCTCCTTCCGAACTAGAAGATAAAGTTAAATTTTCCGTTTTCACAAAAAAGACAGCAAAACTTGATCTTGACTCCATATTATAAATAATATTCCACTCAAGCTGTAATCATCAAAAATTGTTAGCTGTCAAGTTTTCATAAAATCTGTTCTGACTTTAATAACCTGACTATCAGTTTCACATTGCTCATAGTCAAATAATTTCTACACAGATCACTGGTTTCCGGTTGACAAGACAATGTTCAAACCGAAGGGAACTATGGGTATGGAAGCCCCCACGCCTCCTGCAAACCTGACGTTACTGTTCAATCTTACAGGTAGAACAAAATTCAAAATTATCTTCACAAAAAAGGGCGCCAACAAAGCCGTTCGCGATAAAATGTGTTCGCTAATGGTTCTTTTGCTGTCAGGCGGGAAGAGTTTCTTATATCAGCCGTCTGGGAAGGATTTTTGTGGCGGAGCTGATTTCTTTGCTCGGCGCGAAAACTTTGCACTTTACTGGCTGGTTAGGAATAGAATTCAGCTGCAGTGTGTACAAGTATTTTGGGAGAGAAAAATATTAGGGTGGGGAGAGGGCAGTGTTGAGGTTTTCTGATCGGGCGTGGCGAGAAGGGAGAAAGAGAGATTTTCAAATCATAGTGTAAGGGCAGTTTCGACAAAATTGGCTGCATGGTTAATTCGTAAATCTTGAAGGCCCACTTCATAAACATTGGCTCAATTGATTAAGAAACAGGCACAGTAACGTCAACAGTTTCGATCATCGGCATCTGGCGACACATGCAACAAACAGCACCTCTATAAATTTATTGAAAATTTGACTTGGCCTGGGATTATTCCAGCAATGCATTCACCAAAGGATTCCGAAAAGTAAGTTCAAATGTACAAACCTTCCCAAAGAAAGAAGAGGGCATTCTGTTTCGTTACACAGGAATAATTTTTATTTTATTCTTTGATTTAAAGAATTTTAAAGATGACGATGCTTTACGACAATTTCTGTTATTTTCTTTCCCGCCCAGACGACCCCGAAGAACGAAACGACTTATCGAACCAACTCCCCGATAAAGTCGATGAACTACGCCGACGATTGGATGAATATCGAAAACAAGTTGCGCCACATGTCGACTTGACTTTGGACCCTGCAGCACATCCCGATAATTTCGATGGAGTATTTTCACCATGGCTTTAACATTAACACGGCAGTGATAAATTTGGCATTATTTCTAGTGTATAAGAATCCATCTCTACCCATCCATATAATAATGAGACAGAGGGAGTTGAGATGCAAAAATTTAATTGAAGGAAGAAAGGGCTTCGCGCTGACCAAAACTTCACTGGTATTGACAAAGCTATAATATAGTGGCCACTTTCTTCGAAAAATTGTGTGAAACAGATTGGTTTGTCTTGGAAAATGGACAAGCCTATGTGAAATTAACAGAAAAACGTTAGATACACATGCTTACGGCGTGTGAGTGAATGATATTCGGTCATACTCAAATCTGTTTGCATGAATTTACACGATGGTTTAGATGGTTTTGAGTACATGTTCTATATCCCACCTTAGTAAGAGTTTAAATCAGACCAAGTTTCTGTTTTAGGTGGTATTCTGCAAATGTTAGCGAATGTCTTTCTTATTACTACACACGTTCACGGGCTTGGGATTGTTCTCTCCCACATATAAAGTATCAATGGTTAGTCACGTGGTCCAAATTGGTGGATGGGGGTTTTCTGATTTTCCGCGCACACACATAGTTTTATAAGTTACAAAATTTCGATTTAGGTTCTGCTTTACTATAAGTAAGATACCTTTCTCATCATTAGTCTGTCGTAGTTATTTTTCGTGTAAAAAGTAAATGTATATTATTTAAAAGAAACGTCCACGATCCTGTAACTATCAATATTTTAATTGTATACAGAAAATACACTCAATATCATCGCGAATTCGGCAATCCCCATGTGCAACGGTATCATCGTATTCACGGCTGCGTGTACACTAATAGGCAATATGTACACTCCCCGTCTGTACTTACACGAGGGAAGTGTTTGTTGGCAACGAAACTTATCGTGTTCGCCATATCGGTCATGCAATTTGACTTGAATCTCCCAAATAAGTTGAAAAATCAGCGACCTTCTAGGTTGTATTTTAGACTGTGGAACACTTGAAACATTGGGCCTATGTTGCGTTTTGGCTGTCGACCACATGATTTAAAATAGATCTTGTCCAATCGTGTGACAACTGATTCGAGTTTGCCGCTACTTGATTGGTACATCCAAAATAGTTCTCAATAACTCCCATAGCTTTAATGATCGAATTTCCATGAAGCGAATTCCATAATGACTTTAACAGATAGGTGCACGCATAACACCCATATTCAGGGAGGTGTTCTCAAGCCTTTCGAAACAGCTTATATCACTTGGTGGTATCTTATCTTGTGGACTATGTATTTTATATAATATTGATCCACTATACATGGGAGTCCATGACAAAACTGAAAATAATTTTTTTCCCAATTTAAAACTTGGAATATTTGCTCATATATGGACCCCGGATAATTGACATAACTGTACTTGATTAGGAGAAGGTGGTTAAATGTGCATCTGTTTACAAGAAATTTGATTTTGGAATTTTGCCGAAAATGTTGTTCCACTATACATGGAAATCTATGGCAAAGCTGTGAATATTTTTTCCCAATTTAAAACTTGCAATATCTGTGCATATATGGACCCTGAATAATTGACATAATTGTACTTGATTAGAGGAAGGTGGTTATATGTGCATATGTGAACGAGAAATTTTGGAATTTTGGAACATTGCAGTCTATGAGGAAGCTATGAATAAATATTTTTACGATACAAAACTCTGTAAATCTGTGTATTTATGTATGCTTGATTATTGATATTAATGTACTTGATTAGACTAGGGTGGTTATAAGTCAATGTGTGTGTGGAAGAACTTTGATTTTGAAATTGTAGAATGTTGATTCACTATGCATTGTAGGCTATGAGGAAACTACGAATAACACATAATATGTTATTATCTCTAAAATTGTTATTCAAAATTTGTTTGACCTGAAGCTTTCAGTTGTTATTGATGACACTATGCGCTATTCTAAATAGTTTGTATTCTGTCCAACTCCTTAAAAAATAAAAATGTACATACGGCGACATGAACGTTTGACACTGACCTAGCCCCAGTGTATTGTCAATGGGTGGATGTTATCACGTATAAATGCCAAGAAAATACGATATATGTGATAGCCAATTTTAATCCCATTTTATTGGCAACAAGAATAATGAACTATGCTGTGTAATACACTCTAAGACATCTTCTCGTCACAAACTTTTTATAACCCTCTCTGTCTACAAAAAAGGAAGTTAGACCTGGTAAATTATATCTCTTATTATTTGGGATAAGCATCGTATTTCCACAAGATTGAGTATATCGTCACAGCTCATCGTTAAAACATCCAATATGCTTAATACTTAACCAAACATTATCCAAGTGGATTATCAAGTTAAAAAAAGATTAACAGTGGACAATATGTAGTAATCTGCGTATTATGACACAATAAAAATATGTCAGTACATTTTCTGTTCATCTGTTGCAAATATTTCGATTCATTAAACTCTGAATGATTCATTGTGGTAATACAACAACGGAATTCCGACAGTATTGCTTACTAAAAAGTAAAAACAAAAGATACAAATTACATAAGCAAATAAATGAATCCGCAAAACTCTAAAAATCATCGGTGGTACGTGTGTGTGTGTGTGTGTGTGTGTGTGTGTGTGTGTGTGTGTAGCGTGAGATAACGGTTGAATCTGGTTATACATTATTTCAATAACGATCGTTTGGATGTTGACATACAGCGACCGGCATTTGAAATCAGATTTATAACCGACCTTCCCCCTGAAGCTTCTTAAATGTATTTCTAAACACCCCATACATTAAACAAGAATAGTGTAGTTTCATTATACTCTATGTGCTTTTTCTCAGACATTGAAGCATCGTAAAACCACTAATATCAAATTTCAGCTTGGTGTGGCATATTGCGACATGTAAGTTTGAAATTTGAAATTTGTTTTATTTCACCAGGGGAAAGGTTACAAGACACATCATACAGTGAAAGAATAGAAATAAATAATGGTAATAGCAAGTTACAACAGTGTTTGTCATCAAAATGTTTTAACATCCCTGGTGAGGACCATGGAAATAGTTCTTACAAACTAGTCAAGTCCATGGCCCAAATATACTAATAATGAGGAATAATACAACATGACTTTAAAGTGACGAAGCATTTAAGATAAATAAATGAAACAAGCACACAACAGAAATACATCGAGTGGCAGGGAGAAAAAAAATTGCATGGAAATAAAAGTCAAGGTAAAGGGAGTACAGAGTCGAAAATAAGTGAGACTATGTATTGTCAATTCATGTCTAGTAGATATTTCTTGAGTTGCGCCTTGAAGGAATGCCGATTTGTTAAGTTAAGTTAAGTAGTGGTGTTACTCGTGCACATGCATTTAGTCTCTCCTTTCCAGACTCCTCTTCAAAACTACAGCCATGGTGAGAAGACTCCGTCAAAATTATCAGGGTCTGCTTTTGGGTCCAGTGTATAATCGACTAATGGCACGACACCTTTGCTATACTCATCCAATCGTCGACGCAGTTCCTCTACTTTCATCGGAAGTTTCTGTGATAAATCATGTCGTTCCTCTGGGTCATCTATTAAGAAAATTTAAGTAACAGAGTCAAAATAGATATGTTTTCGCATCCGATTATTCCTAAGTATTTTTTTCCAACAAAACCTCTAAGCATTAAGGGGGCTGACAAAACAATAATACCAAACAAGATCGGCTTAACAATACAGGAAATACTCTTATCTAACTGATGGGTTGCAATGAAGGAGTTCAGGTGTTGATTTTGTGTATCATAAATTACTGTAGGTGTAAAACCTGCAGTTCACAAGCCATGTGTCTAAAACACTAAAATTACAGAGCTATTGACCTGGCTCGGAGTGCTGCTTTCATTTCTAACATGTGCAATTTCAAATATGACTAAGAAATTTCATGCAGTTCACCCGATTGTGTTTGAAATATGGCAAATGGCACGTGCGAATGACACACAATGTTTTTCATCACGCAAGTAATGTCGACAATCACTTGATGAAATTCTATTTAAGCTTGAGTTTGTAATTCCTGAAAGACAGCAAATGACTTAATATTTTACGATTACTTTGATATGGTACCTGATATTTTCTTAATTAGTTTTAAAATGAAAGTTTCAAAACAGCTTTGGAACCCACATTTCTACGTGTATGTTGTAATGAAATATTCGATGCCAGGAGTTATGATACTAAGACTGCTTACTTAACACCGAACAACAGTTTACCTAACAATACAATCATTTCACTATTGCTGTTATCGAATGTCTTTAGCAATATTAGGACTGAGAATACTATATGAACACAATACAGAGATAATTATACTGTCAAATTGCCCCGTCTGGTATATATTAGTTGGACAATCGTAATCGCAATCATACCAATCCATAATCCAATAACACCGCGAATTTAATGAAATTAATTACCCACAAACCTTTTAAATTGAACAATAAGGTAACATTTGCAGGTGGTGGTCGAACTTTCGTGTCCGAGGATGTGTTAAGCTTGATCACTTTCCTGTCCACTGGAAACCAGCCATCTGAAAACAGTGACGATAATAAGAGTATGCTACTAATAATGAATAAATATTTCAATCATATACAATTTCTTACATCTTCTAAGAGAAGTTTTATTATCGCTACAAAGAGACTCTTACACTATTGCTTGTTGTGAGACTCAGCCTTCATTTTATAATTTCTGACCCTAGTGTTTTAGTTATTTAAAGTCACCGTATACTAATAGCAACATGATTTATCTATGCAAATGAATAATAGAAAACCATCATTAGTTATGTATTTGCTACCACAACTGCAGTCTAGAATAGAAAATAGCTATTGGGAAAGAAGAACTAGAGATACAATGTTATAGATGGATAAAATGAAAACCGTTCTGTTACAAGCATTGAGTTGCCTTTATGACTGTCTCAAAAAATATCCTCAAAAATATCTGCATAAGCTCATCGAGATTTGAAACCCCTGTTTCAACAAACTGCACTGACATATTATGTGCTTTCAGTAAACACATTTTGTACAATTACATATAATATTATCCGTCTTTAGAATCCCTGAAGGACATATTCACTCAGCAAAACCCTCATGATATTTATGGCGGGCTGAATACCTTTCAAGCATTTAAAAATTCATTTCACATTATCATTATCATGCAATCACCTTCATTTAAAGTAACTTTAAAACTGTCCTCAACTTTACCTACCTACTTCACTGAGTACTTGCAAAGGATACATCATGCTTGGATTGCCTATAATTAACTTCCAGTCTCCGACCCTGATAAAGAATTATCTATTGAACACCACGAAGTAAAGCAACGTTCATAATCTTGAACATTTTGGTAAGAATGACCAATAAAGCAGGATAGGGGTACAGATCGGCAAGTTTGGTGGTTTTTACCATAAATGGTAAATGTAAACTAGATAAGTCTACTTTTCGTACAAAAGAATGATGCATTTACGGTAAAAAATATTGTAGACACGCAACATATTCGATATATTATTTTGCTATCATGATACGCGATTTATTAACATTATCCTTTAATGATATCGTTACCATTGTATTTGCATACGTCAATGATACTAATTAATGCTCTTTGAATGCCATCATACGAGCACAGTGAACTTTGAACTGCATTACCTTATAGCTGCACCAGGAGACTTTTCAAATTGATCGATGTTGTATACAAATTCTTTTCTTGGTGACGGCGAACCGTCTGCAATCATGTTTAGAATATCCATACCGTCAAGGTCCGATTCTGCTTTGAATGAAAAGTGTAGTGTTGAAACACATCACAACTGTATTGTAATAAACTGAGTAGCTTATACTTAAAATTTAAAAAATATAGGACAACACTTTCTCGGTAAAGGACATATTTGAAGCTGCACAGGACCAAATAACACTGTAAAACCATAAATGACAACTTAAATATTATCTCTAGTCTCTAAAGCTGATAAGTTTATCAACCCTTTCTTCTTGATCTTACTGAAGAAATTCAGATTTACTGCCATGCCTAGCGAAAACGCTAAGCCATATTAATCACACAATACAGCATACGTTCCGTTTTCCGAAAACTTTATTTAGATGCAAAGAGTTCACCTATAACTTTGGAAGCAAAGTCTTTGCTGTCACATAATTACCTGTAAATTCATTTGCTAACAGCTATGACATCAAACTAGTCGTAAATATTGCTAGCGAAATAGGCTTATTTCATATTTTACGGCACTTACGCGTCTACGTAGATGTGAAACGCCATTCTAAAAGGGCGCACAAGGGAATCTGTAGAATTTTAGTAGAATGTTCAACTCCAAATTAAACGTTCACACTACAAGGATTGCGTCGCCTCTGAGACAGTCCTGGTATGAAACATCGTGAACGCACTTTGTTCAACGCTGACTGGCTTAATTTAAGTCAGGTTTGACAGCTTGGTTCAGAGTCGACAAAATTAGTTTTGCGACTTGGGTCGGCTCTTAGCCCAGTAGCTATTTTAACATATGCTCTAGAGCTAGATTGATAAGTTACTTAGAGGCGAAAGAGTGATATCTTACCACAATCTTGCCCCGGGCCAAAAGGCAGCCTAGGCCTGAATGTGGACCTATCCACAGAGTTATCGCAAGATATCATATATTATGGCCCAAACAAAGGATTACGTGCCCGATGTAAGGAAGGCAAACGGTCTCTCTCTGGAAGATTATTTGTTAACGACAATCATATGATTTATTTCCATGTAAGACGAAAATCAATTTAAAAATAGAAGGATTTTCATAGTCAAATGGCGCATTTGTATATCTAAATAATTATTATGCGCTTATCGATTTTCATGCAGAACTTTCTGAAAGCCGGATTTCATATGTAAAACAAATAATTTGAACATTTTTAAATCCCATAGTTCTCAAGTTGGAAACACTTGCACATGCGCATATCCTTGTGTTCCGTAGAAAAATGGCTCCTGCAACGTCTCGAAAACATGATAATTATCATTAGAACAGCGTACCAGTGAGTGATTGTTTGTCTTACCTGGAGTGATGCCCGCCATTGACAGTATAGTTGTGTGCCAATCCGTAATGTGATTTAACCTGCGCATCAAAAAGGTTTCAATTTGTAACTTAACTTGATATATCGTACAGTACAAAATGTTTCCAATGTAGTCATTGTAACGTTGATTACTGTAACGCAGTACGCGACTCGAAACTAAAGACTGAATTTTTGTAAAAGTTTGCACCAGCAAATGAAACATTCCCTTTCGAAATAATTCAATTTTAATTAAAATCAGGCGTCACCGTGAAAACTTTGGTACAAGGGAAACAAATTTCTCAATATTGACCGACACATAAAATTTTAAATGGCCGCCGTTCCTTGTTACCTTTACGGAAGGAAAACTTTTCGATTTCGAAAAAAAAAATAAACCGTGAAAAGTTCACTTATTCCGAGAGCTTCAAAGTGAGTCAACACAAGCAGTAGACCAGATAGGTATAGAAATTTTAAGGCTATATCTGTCTCAGGGTTTCTTTCTACCTTTCTGTTGTCCACTTTGACGATAGCCTCTGTTAGAATATTTAGAGTCAGGCGAAACAGCATTTTGGTGTAAATTTTACTGGAATAACACAGAGAAGCTCCTGTGTAGCCATTTTTAATTACTCCAAATCTTACCAGTAACTTTCTAATCTGAAAGACATCAATCAGCAACTTAGTAACATATCCAAACCGTCTTACCCATCATGCACGTATCCTGTCCTTTTCAAAAGAGGTCCATGTACCATTGCCGGAACTCTTGCACCGCCTTCAAAAAGTGTTGAGCCGAGGGCACGCAATGGCAAATTATTGCCCTGTGTGACTATTAATGCACCGTTCTGAGTGTTGTGAAAGAAGAGAATGGCACAGGTGAAGGAGGTGCAAGCTTGATTACTGTTGATGCTGTTGAAACGTAAACGCGTTTGTAAGTGTTCGATTTTATCAGGTGTTGTGGGTAAAAATTTGTATTTTTCGGTAACATGCCTTCAAGACACATTATTAGGCGATTATTTTGTTTTTATTGGGATGCGACCTGTCAAAAATTAGCAACATTTTGCTAAATCATGTGCGATTTTTTAAAATGCGAACTAAGTTACCGATGGGATGGTTTAACTCGCGTATGTCAGATTACTGTAACCACACATATACTTTATTCGGCCTACCTAGTTGTAAATAGCAGAATTTCCTCATATTTGCCTTAAACAGCCATTATTTGTAACTTTTGACGATTTTTTACCTCGGAAAATTCCATGTTGGAGGCTCATATTTGTTGCAAAATGTTGTTTTACGAAGAAACAAACATGATTAGTGATGTTATAGCCACATAAAACTGCTAATTTTTGTTCAAGCGTGTTCCCCTTCCGAGCTCGTTTGTTGACGTCTGGCTGGCATGCTCAGCGTGCTGGGGAGAACGCAGATATGGTGACGCCGCGATCACGCGAGATGTACAAGTTCACATTTATTGCGGGATCAAAACATCATTGCGTCGTGGATTGCCAGACATCTGGCTACGCAACGTGCTCGGACAATGGACTACGACGTAAGTACCGGGCATAAGTAATGAATATTTATTTTTAAATTGCTGTAAATGGCTCGCGCAGGTGCAGAAGAATGCCTACGTTGCAATCCGCGTGTCAACAGAGTTTGTATTTCTGTCCGGACAAAAATTGAAATTTTCGTTGTAAAATCACATGTTATTTAGTTGTAGGGCACGTAACGTTTCCGAATGATATGCGATTCTCTGTTATTTGACAGGCTATTCAACATGAGCCAGTGATCATTTCAATCAAAACTAACGGAAAAATCGCCAGAAGATACAGCTAATGGAACTTTAAGCATGTAGCAAATTAATGGATTATTGAACTACAAGAGCTGAGGCTCCATCAAATACAGAGTATCCGTGAATTTTGAAGCTAATTCAGTGAATCAAGATTTTATTGATTTATTTTTACGACAATCAAAAATTTCATAGCACAGGAATGGCAGTCATTCTAAATTCCAAGTTTTGGTAAATATTTTAGTTAATTTGTTTCTTGAGTCTTAAATTTTGCACTGTGACCCTTGATTTATATTCTTGATTTCTAATCTAAGAGGAATATTTTAAAGTTTCGTTGAGGGAAGTTGGGCAATTTTTTTTTTCAATTTTGAGATGCGAACTACTGCAACAAACAAGATGTAAACTTACATCACTGATGAAAATCAACATTGTATCTTCCCACATTCCACGTGACTTCAGAGCAGAAGTGAGGTTACTAACCGCTTCATCCATTAGGGACAACTTAGCTTTAAACAACAAAACAATTCAAACAGCTTAAATACGCAGAAAACGACTGAACGACTCAGAGGGGTTCCGAGACAACAACAACATTTACAGTACAGTAAACTTCGGCAACTCTTTCAATATGGCCCAAAACATCGAGAGCCACAAAATATTAATTGGAAATTTAATTTCAGAATTATCATGGATGCCGCCGAAAAATATGCAAGACACTGGGCTGCAGTTGAGGAAGTTGATGTGGAATGCCTCTCTGACTGGCTGAGCAAAGTCAGAGATAAATTAAAATCACGTATTTCACATTTCCGTTCTCACAGTAAAGATGTAAATACTTCCTCAGTATTAGATGACCCATCGGTCAAAGCATGCCTCGATGCTTTACACAACGAATATGTTGTAGTTCCTGCATCATCTTTGTCTGTAGGAATTATTATATCCAGTGTATAACAGATGAATTAAACCTTCATCCAGATAAGAGTAATACCACCTACACTCTTTCCTCCCTCACTGATGAAGACATTTTTGCAAACCATTCATCTGTGCTCAATGAATTTGGCATTCCTTTGAAAGAGAAGGACAAAAAACTGCCTATGTTGTATTGGATACCTAAACTGCACAAGAACCCTTACAAACAACGTTTTATTGCAGGATCAAGCAATTGCACTACCAAACATCTGTCACAATTATTGACTATAATTTTAACAACCATCAAAAATGGTCTTTTTCGATATTGTGACAAAGTGTATGGAACAAGTGGGTTCAATCAAATGTGGATACTAAAAAATTCGAAGGAATTGTTGCTTGATTTAAAGTCAAGAAAAACAAGTTCAGCTCAATCCGAACATTTGACTTTTCCACATTATACACCACAATTCCCCACGATAAACTTAAAACAAGGCTGTCATCTCTTGTGAAACAAGCTTTCCTGCATAAAAATGGCAGTAGAAGGTACCAATACATTACCATCAAACATAGGACAGGTTATTTCAGTAACAACATGGATGCCAAGCACAAATACACAGATGAAGAAATTATTAAAATGCTTAATTTCTTAATCGACAACATATTTGTTAAGTTTGGCGGTATGACATTTCAACAATCTATCGGCATATCAATGGGTACAAATTGTGCACCCCTTCTTGCAGACTTATTTCTGTATTCATATGAAGCAGAGTTCCTACAATCTCTCTACAAAGCAGGGTCTAAAAACTTGCAAGGCGTTTTAACAACACGCACAGATATATCGTGATCTGATGAGTCTAGACAATCCAGACATATCAAATTACTTACATCATATTTACCCTGATGAGTTGGAAATCAAAGAAACAACAGAGGGTAGGAACTCTGCTTCATATCTTGATCTGTTCCTACAAGTGGGTACTAATGGGCTACACACTAAGCTGTATGACAAAAGGGATGATTTCGATTTTGAAATCATAAATTATCCCCACTTGTCTAGTAATATTCCATCTGCACCTGCTTATGGTGTGTACGTGTCTCAACTTCTCAGATATTGTAGGGCTTGTGATTCCTACACTGATTTTCAACTGAGACACAGCTCATTGGCATCAAAATTACTGAGACAAGGATACACAACAAAAAGACTCGTTAGGACTTTCAAAAACTTCTACGGTCGATATGACGACATTGTGGCCAAATATGACACCTCGGTCACACAAATGATTAACGACAGCATTCCCGGCTTTGACTTATTACAGTGATTCATATCCTGTATCTTTTCATACAATATTTAGACAATTTTGGGACCAATCCTGACGGGTGTAGCATGCTAGCAGGGTACGCTTACCCATTCCGGACACCTGGTACCACCACTAATTATCAGTGGTTCAGGATGGTCCTACTTAAATTTGTAAATCACAATTGTCCCATGGACCTGGTAATATATTACCTTGAATGGAAATGATTATTGGACCAGTTTAATGTCATATTACATCCAAATACTTTAATTGTTCTGAATTATCGAATTATTATGTAAGGAATGTAAAAAACTAAAATTTTCACAAAAGCATCCGTGACTGAAACTGTCTATATTGCAGCCCACATTGATTTTGACTATATTTCCTCACCGTAATACCTCCTGAGATCCTGATTCTCCATGTTAGGATAGAGATCTACATATTTACTTGGAACCTATGAAAAAGTACACTAAAGTCACATATCATCTTTATTATCTTTTGCTGGCACCACTATTGTCAATACTATAACATTTTTGGTAAAAATATGGGCAAATTTAGTGCATATAAATCGCTGTTACAGAGTATTCAAATAAACTAACAACTTCAATCAAAGCAAATATCAGCATGAAAGAACTAGAAGCAGTCACGAAATTGACACATTTCCGTCAGGCCATAATTTCGTTTCACCACATAGCAATCCATTGACATAATCACTTGGTGTCGACATACTTTACAAGAAAGGTAAAGGAACGTAGTCTATTACCTGCGCGGAAAATAAGCTAAACAAAATTGTCCAAACAAACAAAACAAAACAAACAAAATAAGCTAAACAAAATTGTCTAAACATCTATTTACAGAGAATTGTAATGCAATACATATAAAAACGGTTCATAAAACTCATCGTGATACTGTAATACTTACAACACAAAGCAAGAAAGAGGCATATCTACTTCAGAAGAGATAATATACTAACTTTAAGAAATAAAAGTGCTGAACGTTATCTTCAACTCTATCTGGAGTATCACTTCCTACAAATAGCTGTTCCACTCAATAATAGTTCTTCCCCTTGTCGATTATGAGAGTAAACATGGCTAAGCCATGATACATGTAATATTTGAACCTGAGCGAACTACTTCCTGGACTGTTTACACAATGAACGATCCAAACAGACGTCTACACAATGAATTATTGGAAAAATCCGTCATAAATGCGCTTGCATATAAATAAAGTGAACGTCTTACTTGAAATCCCTTTGCAGGTTGGTCTATGGCGAAATACAAGAATAGAGGATATTCAGGGTAGTGTTTTGATATGATATCGACCGCTCGTTCTGTGTACAGGAGCTACAAATGTATGAATGGTGATTAAAGATTTATATTTCTATTTCATGTACATAAGCTGATTGCCTTTCTTGTACATTAGAGTCACAAAAGATTGATCTTTACATATAACAAAACAAAGTCTTTATTCAGTTACATGGAGTAGAATTTCAGAGCGATTTGGTTTATTATCGTAGGAAGCTAGTAAAAATGGAAGCTAGTAAAACAGATAAAATGTTCTATTTATGGACGGCAAGGTAGGTACAAGTGTTTCCTCGGGAGCCGCTCACGTTTACGTGTCAAACTCACCGTCGAATACGTCGTTTCGTCCTTTTGAACGACGCCAGTATTGTCCCGGAGATCGTACCCGGAATTTGTTACTGAACAAGACGAAAAGAGAACTGTCAACCTAGAGATACACTCACAATTTATTTACAATCCATATCCGTAATCATTATTTGTATTAAACTTAGCTGACAGTTTGAAGTGGAATAATCAATCGAACAAATTGATGTATCGATGCCTGTCCGAAACTTCCATAGACAAAGTAAATGGCATCCGAATTCACATTTTGCCACTTTCTACCATTTGAGAATTTAGGTATGGCAATCGGAACCAGATGAATTCTAAAACAACAGAACTACTCTCACAGACGAAATCGGTAAAGAACCCTGTGACATAGTTTCTATCAACTATCAAAATGAATACCACATAAGATAACTACAGCTAAAATGGAATACAACCATCGACGTCTTGAAAGCGATTTTCGTTTTACTTTCACGTTGGCATTGGTTGTTTCAGAGAATGTTTGATTTTAAATAATCAGTGTATTAAATGGGAAAAAACTACAACCATTTTTTTAATTTCCAATTTTAAAGGGACACTGGTAATATATGTAAATTGTTACAGGATGCATGTTCATGCAGAGTGAAATGACAAATGCTTCAATTCTTCACAATTTCAGAGGTATGAGGAGTGTGCGGTTATAGAGAGCACCCACTTTTAAGTAATGAAAATTAATCTTGCATTGACCAATGACATGACTAGTTGCACTTCAATAGGGTAATACTAAGCGATATTAACATTCTATGTCTCCTTGGTAATGTCACTAATACAAACTAGTTACAGAGTGCCTTCTTTTAATTAATCAAAACCAATCTTACATTGACCAAGAACATGACTGGTTACACGTTCATTCTATAAGACTTAAATTTATTCAATATTCAAGGTTTACTGGGCAATTTCACCGATGTAAACTACAGTGTAAAATATATGTCTACATAAACTTACCGTTCATGTATGGATCTCTGTTTGTCTTTTCGTAGTTTGATATCCCGCCACCTAAGTGACCAAAGAAGGAATCAAATCCTCGTTTCAAAGGGGTATAATCCAGCTTTGAATGACCCAGGTGCCATCTAAGGGTGAGAGAATAGAGTCCAAGATAATGAGCTTCCATTTTCACTACATAATCAAAGGATGTAGATTTGAACTATATCCATATCTAACACACTCAGGTTATCAGAGCCCGGGTAAAATTCTTATAGCCTTTTGTGGCGGTCTCAGTACATATGTTTTCGTAATTTAAAACAAGCAAACATTAAAACATCCTAGGGGCGTGCATAAAGGAATTTGACAACCATAAATGGGTGATTCCGGAAAAGAACATAGCGTCAATGACACTTGGCTCACTATTGGTTCGCTTCGGCAAGCCAGAGTGAGTGTACATACAATATTTAATAGCTTCTATCGGCCTTAGCGTCTAAAATCACAATGTTAAGTCTATTTGAAGACGTTTTAATGCATAGTCCATCAAATACCAAGGCGAAGTGTTTAAGTTTGGCAACTGTTGCAATGGACACACACATATTGCATCCTGGTACATAAAAAATTAGTAATACAATCTACCATACCTAGTTAAGATGTCCTCTTGTGATATTGTACTGCATGGAAATACTGTAAACAATATTAGGTAATTGATCTAGCAAAACGGCAAAAATTGTCACAAAAATACAATACTGCATGTTTTGTCACGATTTGAACAAACTCAACAAAGTTTACCCCTTTGAACATGCATACAAAGTTACAAAGCAATCGGACGAGAGATTTCAGACGATATTAATTTTTTCACCAAAAATAGGAAAAGCATAAATATGAAAATCTCAATAAAATTTGAAGGCACTCAACAAAGGTTGGCCCTAGGTAAATGCATACCACGTTTCAAAGCAATCAGAACTGTTAATTAAGAGAAAATAACTTTTATGACCTTAAATGTGAAATATTCCCCCCCCCCCCATAAGCAAATTTCTCCACTATTTCACGAAATCTGATAGAGATTGACACTGGGATTAAGCAACTGAAGTTCAAAAGCAGTTCAACGACAACTTTAGGAGAAAATGATGTTTTACCGAAAAAGGGAAAAATTGCCCTAAAAATACAAATATGAAAATTTCATAACTATTTGTACAAATCTGATAGAGGCCAACCCTAGGATCATGCATACAAAGTTTAAAAGCAATACCAAAAGAGGGGAAGTTGCCCTAAAAATACATTATCTTTTTTCACAATAATTTGAACAAATCTAACGAAAGTAACCTTAACAAACTGCATTCAAAGTTTCAACCAAATCTGGCATGTGGTTACAGAGTTTTAGCAATTTCCAGGATTTTCCCTCTTTTTACCTCATTTGCATATTTTGACGCTGACGTGTTCATTTGAACAAATTCACATCTCCACCCCTGTGTGCACCTGTACACCAAATACTAAGATGGTAGGTGCTGCGGTATGGAGTTTTTGATGTGGACGGACATACATCTGCACATACATACATGCTGACATACAGATGCCGCAGACTTACCATATAAGCTCTCTTTGGTAAATGTACATATACCGAAGGTGAGCTAAAATGTATAATTAAAAAATTTCAAAAAATTGACATTGCCTATTTGTTTCATCCTAAACAAATGTAAATAGGCTGGTCGCAAACCTGCGATATTTGTTCCAGCTTAACAAAAGAAATTGTACTAACAATTTAACTATATTTATACCAATCCATTTGAAATTTCAGTGAGTCCTTTTTGCTTACAAGTCTTTTGCAGTAGTCATGATCTATACATACAAATATATCATGATTCATTTGTGCCGATGCATTGTTGTTGCATAGATCTATATCGAACATATCAGAAGCTTATTGTAGAATGCATTTTGTTTCAGACTCACTCTCCTTGCAAAATTACATTATGTCACAATATCATAAGGATCGGTGGATAAAACATGCATAACAATATTCCTGCCATATGTCAGAAATCTGTTCCATAATATATATTTAATCTTTCTCATCTTCTTATCAAAAGACAAGTCTCACAAGAAAGTGATGTAGTTGGTTACGTATGGGAAGTAATGATGATGATGAGTGACAGTGTGGCTTGACTGATTTTAACTCCTGGGGGATATGGGCAATGTTTGTAATAAAATACTACAGCAAGGTGGCAAGAAGCTTTAAGTGAAATATACACTTTGGTTCTGGTTGCAATTGCTAATGTAACGGGATATGTTTGAAAGGTGAGAAAACGTTTTTAATCATTATCAGCATTGTTTTCAGGTGAATGTTTTAAACGTTTGACACCAAATATAATTTATGATATAAAGTGCTTCCTACAACCCCGTATTATGTTTGTAAAATACAGTCAATGCTCTTGCATGACATAATCTCCATACAATAATGCTAAGGCGCTTTCAAGCTGTATTTCAAAGCAAAATACACGACAAAAATGTTCTAAAATTCAGAATGTTCTAGGGACTTGTAAGCATGATTTTAATCCAATTAAACGGGTGACATCTACGAAAAAAGTGTTTCACCAAATGAAGAAAATATTGAAAGAATTTACCAAACACAAAAACCTAAAGACGTAGCTATGGAATGATCATATTTTAAAAGGACACAGAGAAATCGGAGAAATCGGAATCCTATCAGTGCTTCCCGAGTTTAAAAATGTGTTCGCCATTCTCTCCTTTCTCAAACTTATTTGCCTGTTTTGTACTCAGTAGTTTTATTTGAACAGCTGACCTCTTCAACAAACGCAGCAATTCCAAATTTAATATCAGTATTCGATTTTTTTCTAGCAGAGGACGAACAACCATACATGCACACAGAAATGGACATACATACATACATACATACATACATACATACATACATACATACATACATACATACGTACATATGTATGTACGTTTTCATCATCTTAATTTATTACAAATCGTGATGTTTGTTTGTCATTTTTCTCACACTTTCAGGTAACGGATAGAACAATTGCGTGTACATATGGCTTTCAAAGTGTCAGTCTGTAGTTTTCGAGGATGTTTCATTGACAACAAAACCGAAAGTTTTGTGTTTGCGCAGCTCACTTACTTTCCAACGAGATGGGTCAAGTAGCCAACATCCTTCAACTTTTCAGGTAGCGTTTTAAAATTAACGGGCAAACCGCCTTTCGTGAAGTGCCACAAAATGCTATGCTGGAATATAAATACATGGCTTTAGTATCATTTCACTAGAAGTGATGAGGTCTTGCTAGTCGTCCAAAAAGGAGCTGATGCATTTTATATTATCTTACTGTGTCGGAACCCCAACATTGAACATTTCCATTGGTGTACAAAATAGATTTCACACACATAGAGCAAACTGTGTGGTGGTAAATGCAAGGATCTTGCTCGTCAGAAATCTTGTATGGCCGTTGGACATTTGTATACTGGTAATAATAAGAGGAGGTGATCTAGTCGAGAAGTTTTAAGCGCTGACGTATTTACTGGGTGAGTAGATATAGGTTGTGTACTCGAATCTGATCGACGAATCATTGAATTGCAGCTAACTCGACAAAGATGAATTAATTTCTGTTACACACACGTGGAGGTGCATTTTGTATTATTCAATATACAAAGCACGATTTTCCAAGTATCTGATTGCCACCGATTGGTTTCACTGTCACCTAAAATTTTGAAGTCACTTTTCCTAAATTTTGTGTGATGGTAACGCAGCAGCGCTTTGAGCTGTTAATTATTTTTCTTTATATCGCTTTGTTTAATATCGACCGTGATTTTCTTCCTGAAATCCAATTTTTTTCAAAATAAGTAAAAATGTTTGTTGATATTTTAATAGGAACTTTTTCAACTTCCAAACGGATCAGTAAATCACATTAAGGAACATACCTGCATACCAGTACGGAATGGGTAGTAGCCCGTCATCAGTGCAGCTCTAGTCCTGCGAATGTTAATAAGCATGCATAATAATGCTCGCGTTAATCAGTTCACAATTAAGCGAACGTGAAGAAATATAATTGTATGTTGATAATTGGCACGTTCAATGATGAGATATAGTCTGCTAGAACGCACGCTGCTACGCGAAATTTGATAATTATCAGTCAATTATCAAATCTATATGTACATTGTCAGGTGTTATACAAAAATGTGTACAGCTGGTAATTGTCAGGGAATTTGTTTCTCTAGTATGAAAAATTGCATAGCGACCCCTGATTTTTATTTTCGATCAAAAGAGAATAGTTGACAGTTTTATTGAGGGAAGTTTGAGCAAGTGATCCCAGTGGAGTGACTCGGTCTTTGGACGTGTAACTTTATAAGCATTTTAACCACTCCACTTTGTCTATGCGTGTCCGTATTCTTGCAAAAATATACCACCCCACCAACAGTCCCACTCTTAGTTCACCATTCCGTAGACAGAGAGAATACAACTGGATTCGACACTTAGGTACCGCAATACCCCATGGTTGCAATGACAACATCAAAGATATAGGCAATCTCTCTCAAGTCCTGGTTGTTCAGAAGTGAGTGTGATGGGCCTCTTTGAGTCTTCCATCAGTAGAAGACGTAGTCGTGGACATAGGCGTTACCATTTACATGAAGTAGATACATCTACCTCTGATTGCCATGGCAAATTTCATGAAATGCTTCCATTATTACAGGAGCCTTTAGGTCTCCATCACATTTGTACTTCGTTATTTGCTCTTTCCATCAAGGACTTGAGAAGGTTGCATGCCTGTGCATTGGGATTGTCTTTGACAGATCAGAACACACAACCGTACAGATAAGTCAGTATTATTGCTGATATTGCACTGTACAGATTGTATAAGTCTGTTCGTGCTGAACCTAAGACTGATGAACATCGTCATTGTATACATCTTCCATTTACAACCAAAAGAATTTATGCTATTAATATAGGCAATGCACTTCACAACAAAAAGATTACATCAACTTTACCTGTCTACTCTAAGAACCAATCTGTACCTATTCTGTCATATCGGTACACAAAGACAGTCTCTAATAAAATATTCAATCTTAAAATTGATGAATTTCTTCAGACACCGGCATCCTCTCACTGTTCTACATCTCCTTTCAAATATACTCCGGTTGGCCATGTCATCACTGGTGACCTAAACTTGGCTGAACATCACTACCTTCGCAAGACCTTATCTTGTGGACAAAAGTTCAGAGAGCTTTTCAAGATTAACTGGAACCATAATTTTTAAGATTATTATGGACTCTTTTTAGGAATTTCCTCATCGACAATATATTTGTTGAATTTGGAGGACACATTTTCCAACACTGTATAGGAATTCCTATGGGTACTAACTGTACTCCCTTGCTTGCTGACTTATTTCTAGAAAAGTATGATATCCCTCTTCGACAAATGATCGCCGATGGCATTAGTGACATTGGACCTTAGTTGGTGACCACTACCAATTTGACTTACAGATTGATATATGGCGGGTGCCACATGTCAGGCAGGATGCGCTTACTATTTTCGAAACACCTGACATCACTACTTGTTTTTTTTGCCAGAGTTCAATTTATCTTTCTTTTACGCATTTGGCTTTGTTGTCTGTACTTGTGCTTTGCTGTTCTGTTCCGTGCTGTTTTGTGTCTGTTAACGTTTATAAAAGTACAATGTATTACTTATTTTGATCTAGTGTTATTGGTTTATTGGTGCACATTTAAGATGCATACTATCATAACATGCGATTGCTAACCATAATTCATATTCGTATAACATATAATTGTAAATTGGATATTTCATGAATTCTTATGAAATTTGTTTCAATTGTTGGGTACATATATGTATCACTTTTGATATAAATATACTGAACAATTTACTCTCAGTCATGCGATTCAAAGTAAAACATTAAAACCATAATTACCAAAAGCTAGTTGTCAGCAACCACGAAATCATAACCATGTATCAACGTTCATTTACATATGCAAAGCTACCATCAATAGCATAGAAACTTCACATAAGCTAGATATCGCTGTAAGTACACAACAGGTTTATCCTTCACATCGTAATTTATTCGCATTTCGGCGCCATGGTTGATAATGGTTCACAGCTAATTTATTCTCTGCATCACCGTACTTTGGACTAGTAGTTTTGTCTTGTGAAATCTGACCTCTTTTCAGCAGGCAATCTGGTGGAATCATAGTCTGTCGGTTACCTGTACCATGATTCACCCCGTGTCAAACGGCCTATACGGTTCACGTCACCGTATACTGTATACTGTATACGGTACACGATTCCAATACATTCCTCCGA
This sequence comes from Ptychodera flava, assembly GCF_041260155.1. Taxonomy (NCBI): domain Eukaryota; kingdom Metazoa; phylum Hemichordata; class Enteropneusta; family Ptychoderidae; genus Ptychodera; species Ptychodera flava. The sequence continues at coordinate 13,903,451 of NC_091935.1, forward strand.
CCCTAAACTATCTCATTCTTCAGCGTTGAAATGACCGACGAGAAAACGTTTGATAAATGGGACCCTACCCTAATTTGCTGCTAAACAAACGCCTAAAATTGCACATCTACAGGTCAGCTGCTCATGTGTCTATGGGAATCGGTTCAGCGCATGTTACTGAGTTACCGTGTTGCTCTATACTGTAAGACATGGATAATACTTACGGGGTACAGATTGGTTGAACGTAGGTCTGATTGAATATAATGCCATCGTGACCAAGCGAGTTCAAGTGTGGTGTTTTGACGTTTGGGTTGTTCCAGCCAATGTCATTCCAACCTGGGTTATCAAAAACGTATTCGAGCAATTAGGCACATTGACAAATTTACAGCATTACGATTTCTTTGCGATTGACAAAATACACTGAGAACGCCTTCAGTTCAAATCTATGCTTAGGCTACCGAAAAAGTATTCAAACCATTACATGTTTTTTCGTCTTCAAGTATTATGTATTTATATTCTTCTCGAGTCAGATGGGCTAAATGAGACTGACAAACAGCTTGCTGAACAGAGGAATTATGCATACAAATGATATACCAACAAGAATGGTATATCCTGGTAATAAACGGACCCGAGCGGCATACTTTGTATGCGTGAAAGTATGAATGGTACAGTAACCTGAATTTTTTTTAAACCCCAAGGAAAAGCTTTAAACGCTTAAACAGTGCAAAGAATCCAAGGTTAGACTTACCAAGGTCATCAGCAAGTATGAAAACGATGTGTGGACGTTTTACGTTCGTTACTTGCAAAGATAAAATTACGGCAATGACGCCGACTGTCACAGTGAGTATGAGAGCATACTTCATGCCGCCACTTGACGAGCCTTCTTTTCCTTGCATGTCGATTGCTGTCAGAATAGTAGTGTGAAAAATGTAAAATATATTTAGGAACTTAGGGCTGAACCAGTAAACTTTTGATAGGGTAGTGAAGATACATTCACCTGATTATGCATTTATATTGTTCTTTGGTCAGATGGGCCAAATGAGACTGACAAACAGGTTTCCTCGGACAAGCTTGCCGAACAAAGGATTTATGCACACAAAATGGTGATTTGAAGAGATGTTGAATCCCCGAAAAAATACGCATATGCTGCCAACTCGGAAAATATAGTAGTTGGAACTTGAAAACAGCGGTTGTCCCTCATTCTAACAAGCAGCTCCTAGGGTTCGCTTCTGCCTGGGTTCTTTCAAGAATAGTAATGGATCGTTGTAACCCAGAAACATACTGAGAAACTAATGGACGAGAATGTCTTGAAAATACTGTGACATCGTGTTGAGTACGAAGGCTGAATTTTTCATGTACAAAAACCTGCAAAATATGAATAAAAATAAATAATGAAGCCGAAAACGCCGGTTGAATGTCACGCCAAATGTACGATAACTTATGTGAGACCCTGCATCAGTCACCGCACAGAGATGGTAGCAAGACTTGGATAATTATAACCTAGCTAGGGAGACTGACCAAGAGCCGCACTAATCTCTTTAACAGGCGACATTTTACACCTACTTTTTGGATATTGCGCGTTTTCAATAATGCACATCTTCTGTATTTTTATCTTTTATATGTCGAAGCAAAAATAAGATAAATAAAAATACAACACAAGTTTCAATATCAATCATAGATACCGTGAGCCCTTGCAAAACAGATCTTGCTCTAGGTTACATAGATGTGATTTGACTATTCAAGATGTCTGCCTCTACGCGGCTGTCAGCATTGCCGACGCGAAGCGATTGTCAAAGTTATGGCATATCATGAATTATTTTTTGTATTGGTGTACGGGAAGTGCTATCCCTCGCTGGACAGCTCCTCTCAAAATTTGAGATGCCAGCTATGTTTATTGAGCCAGCAGTTGCGTGGGGTGTTCAGTGTAGAGTAACGTAAAAGAAAGTGAAACATTGCTTAAACCACATTGGCAGTTCCAAGCACCTGTGGGCACGCGCACGACTGAAAGAAGACCCGGTTTGGAATATTTAAATTTATCTGCAGCTGAGATTGGGGGGGGGGGCGTGCTGTCAACGACTCAGAGACTCTGTAGCTGGGTTAGAATTATCCACGCCGCGCTACAATCTCTGTTTCAAGATTGACCCTGCATATGGTAACTAAAAGTCGAGTAGTTGTCCTTCTAGTTGCTTTTACGTTTTGCGATTAACTACGGTAAGGTATGGGTTTTGACACAGAGATTTAATGGTTATTCGGCAAATATTCAGAAAACAAAGCCGAGACGGGCAATCTTTGGTACTGTTGTTACACAGTGTATCCTCCAACCCAAGAATGGTACGTGACATTCACTGCGACACTATGACACAAGAGGTAGACTGGTTACGAGAGTACCTCTGTGCAAAACATTACCTCTGCTGCCAGAGAAAGCCATCCAGAAGCGAACAGCAGTCAATGATATCAGCAATGGGAAATGTATCTGTTGACTACGACTAGAAGTACCTGGACATACCTGATTCTTGTGTCACCTTCTGAGCTGCAAGTTACCAAGCCATTTTGTTGGAGAGGTCGTCGCAATTGCGCCTGCGCGTTTTCAATCGCGATATCTAGATTCATATCGTCATAATGGCTGCAACATTATGGCAAACATGTTTTAACTTTCATCAATCGCCAACGTGCCTTGGATACAGTGTTTAAATTGGTGTTTTGGTTTTGCCCTTTAGATGCCTTTGTAAGGGACGATGTCATGACCTTTGAACGTTGGTATAAAAGTGCCACACTCAAAATAGCTCTGTCTCTTATTATATACAGCAAGAGAGTGCACGTTGGGAGAGAGTTGCATTTGGTCAAGAAGTGAAAGTGTCCTTATAGTGTTTCTTATGACATCTACGTTGCGTTTGAAACACCAACAGCACAATAATTATGTTCGTCGAATTTAATCGATAAACAGCAACAACACGACTAATATAAACATAAACAACAATACAAACAACAGCAACAACAACGACGACGACCAGATTTCCGGGTTACCTGTAATACGAGCTATATTTCTACGATGGTAACATGATCCTTAGCGTGGCCTCGGTCGCCTGGCTTTTCTCAGCAGCAGTTGAATGGCCAAGCATGGGCCAAGGCGTTCATCCCACCCTACAGCTGACCCAGTGACAGTCTGCTGAAGTTTAATCCTTCAATTTATTCAGTTTTGATATTAACTGCTACAGACTTGGAGCAAGTCTACATGATCCTCTCGTAGTACAATATTTGGAGCTAGCCCGATGGCTTTCTTTTCGTAATTGTTGTGTAGCTGTTTTCCTATTTCAAGTGACTGTGGTATATCAAGCAGCTGTACATCTTTCTTTCCTAAGAACATGTCAGTCCCTACCAGTGGGAGCAGACATGGTCGTATAATCCGTGCCACCGTTCAAACCTTGCACGTACCTGACGTATAAAGTCCAAGAAAATATAATAAATGCACGATATGAGATAGCCAATTTTAATCCCATTTTTATTGGAAAGAAATATTATGAACAATGCTGTTAATCCACTTTAAGTGGAAGAGGAATTATGGTGACGACTGTGAAATGCCGTAATGCCGTGGATGCCATACATCGGGCGCCCTTCTCTCCTACAAATGTGAGCGTACATTGACCATTTTGCAATCGTCCTTGCTCGTTAGAGTAGCATGGTCCTGAAGGAACGGCATCACGTTGATCAAGGCAGATGACATGGAGTCTTGCACAAGTGGAAGTAGCAAATTTCAATTACGATAGATACTTTTGGCGTATGTCTGTCGTCATTGGACTGTGATTGGGCTGACGTGTACAATGCATCCGCGGAGGGTTCCGACAAGAAAAGAATGGTGAATGCACATGTTTCAGGTGCAGCCAACGGAGCTATTCATCGAAAAAGCTATTCCGGGAGCAATTTTTGAGGGCAGGGGAAATTTTAATTTTGCTAGGGCAGGGGACATATTTTCGGTGGCAGGGGAGCAAATTTTAGTATTTTTGTCGGGCAGGGCAGCTATCGGTTGATTGTCCTGGGGACAGGGCTTGGCGAAAACGAGGAGAGGGGAAGCTACTTTTAAAACGGGGACAGGGGAAGTTGAGCCATGGTGTTTAGGGGATGGGGACACAGGGTAAGTATACTTTTTACAGGTTACCCAGACTATCTAGCCTTGTAATAAAGGGAAAGTGGCTTTACACATCACCCAGCTTGTCTTGTATGTGCTTTAGTGTGTTTTGTGTCTAAATTGTGTTTTGGCTGTTAGTGTGAAAATTAACAAACGGGTCGTTAATTTTAAAGTAAGACATGGCGAAAAAATCGACAAAATCGACAGGTCTTTTCATCACAGGTTAGGGTAGCTTCATGTCTGCAGGGAAAATGGAATGACAAAATTTTAAGGGAAATTTTTTCCAGGGCAGGGGAAATCGGCAAGTTTTTTTTCGCCATAGGGCAGGGGAGCTTCAAAAATTCACAGTGGGGAGGGTAAACAAGCAAAAATAAGTGGGGAGTGGGTAAAAATGAAGTTTGAGTGCGGGAGAGTAAGTCGAAAAATTTTCAGTGGGAGGGCAAATTATGAACTGCTTATTAATTACCCTCATGACTTAAAATTAGTCAGTTCACTTTACTTGTCATGCACAATATATCTTATCATAGTAAAGAACCCTTTAAAAGTGCATTGTTCGTTGGCTGTGATGTTTATTCGAGAGATTTGGTTCATTTATATGTACCAGCAAGAACCCTGCAATCCAATGAGAACTCAAATGTAACATCACTTGGTGGCAATTTCAACAAGATATGCATTTTTAAAAGGTTCCCTTTAATAAGTTTTGTTTTTATCCAGTGAGTTTTCTCTTTTTAGCTTCATGTGTGGTTTTTTGCTCGCGTGTTTACACACGTGAGCATATGTCGCAGCGATGTCTGTCTGTGTGTCTGTCTGTCTGTCTGTGTCTGTCTGTGTGTCTGTCTGTCTGTTGGTCCGATATCTCAAAAACGGCTCATCAGAATCAAATCTGGTACATATATTCAGTTAGCAAATGGCAAGAACTGATTAGTTTTTGGTGGGTGTGGCTTGCATACTTTTTGCTCATTTGCATAATTAATGATTTTAGAAAAAACGGATATACATTAAAAACGACTACACACAATTTGATGAGATTTGCTACAAATGTTGATCATACCAAGATATATCAGCAGTGGGAACCATTAAGGGGTGACATGAAAGATAAATGCTAATTTGCATATTTAATGAACTTTCCTAACTAGGGATATATGTCTGATTTGACTCTATCAAAATTAACCAAACTTGGTATGTATATTAAAGATACTATGATTTAACATTATTGAAAGTCATTAAGCGTTTTAACTTCAGCCAATTCCTAATTTGCATATTTCATGAACTTTGTTAATTAGGGATATATATTTGAAATGACTGGACCAAAGTTGATGAAACTTGCTACATGTATTGAAGCCACTATGATACAACATTTTTGAAATCCATTAAGCATTTTTACTTCAGCCAATTCCGAAATTGCATATTTAATGAACTTTCCCAATTAGGGATATATATCTGAATTAACTTGATTGTAGTTGTTGAAACTTGCTATATACATCAAAGATACTGTGATATAACATTATTGAAAGTCAAAAGACATTTTTACTACCGCGAAAACCTAATTTGAATATTAAATGAATTTCATAATTAGGGATATTTATCTGAATTGACTTCATCAAATTGATGAAACTTGCTATGTACATTAAAGACACTATAACACAATATTATTGAAAGTCATTAAGCGTTTTCTCTTCAGCCAATTCCTAATTTGCATATTTAATGAACTTTCCTAATTAGAGATATAATCTGAATTGACTTGACCAAAGTTGACAAAATTTGCTACACATATTGCAGATACCATGATACAACATTATTGACAATCATTAAGCATTTTTACTTAAGCCAATTCCTAATTTACGTACTTAATGAACTTTGCTTATTAGGGATATATACCGAGATTTACTTAATCAAAGTTGGCAAAACATGCTATGTACATTGACGATTATACCAGGTACTAGGTTAAAACAATATCGAAAGTCATTTCACATTTTCATGTCAGCTAATTTATAATTTGCATATCTAATGAGCTTTCACAGCTCGGCATGTATGGCTTGAAGGACTTTGCCAACGGTAATTACACTTGCGATATAAAGTGGTGATACAATAAGAGCGGTCAAATAACTTTAATATTTTTATTTCAGCTAATTACATATTTGTATACTTTATGGCCTTTTAGAATTAATCGGCGGTGATTATTGTTCATAATGTTGATCATAACAATTTCAATGAAGTTGCAAACAAGTGGCAAAGGTTCAAATTTACACATAACTTCAATATATAATGAAACACGTGAGCATTTTCAGTTCATATCTGGAGTTTCTATTAGTTTATTTTGTTTTGTACAATGTGCTGAGATGTCAGTGTGGGTAGTGCATTTCAAACAAATCAATAATAATTAAATACAAAATTATATTATTATCAAAATGCAAAAACATAGGTCCCATTTTCATGAAAATTTCAGCATAGAGGTGGTTTTGGTCGAAACGAACAAATAATGTCCGTTTTGATGTCCATGTTTCCATGGCAACCATTTTGGCGTTTAAAATGTCCATGTTTGGCAAATATCATTGAAAGTGGCTGAGAATCAACAAAACTCTCAAAAACGTTTTTTGATGGATTATAATAAACAACAGTGATCTTTGTGCTCTTACGGCCTGTTTCAATGGCAACCGTTTGGTGGCAAGAAATATGTGTTTCGAAATTCCCACCAAAGCGGCTTTAGTATATAGTATCGTCACAGCTCATCGTTAAAACAGCAAGCAGGGTTGGTACTCAACCCGACATTATCCCGATGGATTGTCAAGTTTAGAAAAAATCACGATTAACAGTGGACAATGTGTAGTAATCCGCGTATTATGACATGATAATAATGACAGTAAATTTTCTTTTCATCTGTTGAAATGTATTGACTCATTGAACTCTGAATTTTTCTTTGTGGTAATACAACAAGGAACTCGGACAACAGCTTACTCGAAGTGTAAAAATAAAAGAGAAAAATTATACAAATAAACGAACGAATCGGCAAATCTCTAAAAATCATCGATGGTACGATAATGTTACTGTTGAATCAGGTTATAAACTATATCAAGAACGATCATTCATTTGGATGGTGAAATATAGCGACTGGCATTTCAAATCAGATTTACGAATAACCTTCCGCACGAAGCTTCCTTAATGTATTTTAAAACATTTCATACATTACACCAGAATAATGTAGTTTCATTATACTCCATGACTATTCATCAGAAATTGACCTATCGTAAAACTACTGTCAGCGAGTTTCCAGCTGGTGTGATTTTCAAATGGGTTTGAAAACCAGACAAAACGTATTTTATCATAAATTTATTGAAAAAGACTCCCCGTAAAACTGAAAATGTATAAAAAGTCTCTCTGATATCTCCTATAGAAGACTATTGTCTCGAAAACTATTTTCCTACAGAAAACTATTGTCCCGATAGCTTTACAATGATCAAGCCCAACTTATGTATTTTATTTTTTGTACTAAATTGACAAATTTTGCGTACTACTAAAATTGACAAAGTTTGACATATATTTAAGCGAGTTTTGAGAATTGCGTTAAGTGAATTATCGACTTAAACCTATAAAAAGCTGATTTATGGAATAGATATCAGTGTCAATTTAACAGCTGAATTGAGCTCAAAGGGGACACTTGATGTATGGACCTCACATGGTCTAGAGTCCGTCAGAATTGAAATCAGATTGGTCTGGTATATTACGACGTGTAAGTAGTGGTGTTACTCGTGCATGCGTTTAGTGGTTTTTTTCCAGATTCGTATTCAAAACTACAGCCATGGTGAGAAGACGCCGTCAAAATTATCAGGGTCTGCTTTTGGGTCCAGTGTATAATCGACTAATGGCACGACACCTTTCCTGTACTCATCCAATCGTCGACGCAGTTCCTCTACTTTCATCGGAAGTTTATGTGATAAGTCATGTCGTTCTTCTGGGTCATCTGTTCAGAAAATTTAAGAAGCCGTGTAAAAATAGATAAGTTTCCGTATCAGATTATTCAAAAGTATATTTTTCAACAAACTTTTGAAGCATTAAAGGGCCTGACAAATTACGGAAACAGATAGGCTAACAATATAACACTACGGAAACAGATATTCTTTTACAGAAAATACTCTTAACTAAATGACTTGTTGCAATGAAGGATACAAGGTGTTGATTTTTGTGTCATAATATCGTGTAGGTATAAAATATATAGTTAACAAGCCACGTGTCTAAAACATTGAAATTAGAGAACCATTGACCTGGTTCAGAGAATCGCTTTCATTTCTAGCATGTGAAATTTCAAATATGACTAAGTAATTTCATGCAGTTCACCCGATTGTGTTTGGAATATGGCAAATGCCACATTGGAATGATACACAGTGATTTTTATCATGCCATTAATGTCGACCATCACTTGATGAAATGCTATGTAAGTTTGAGTTTGCAATTCCTGAAAGACAGCAAATGACTTGATATTTTCCCGTAGGCTTGGGAAAGTTATGATTACTTTGATATTGTTAATGATATTTTCTTAACGAGTTTAAAGATATTTGAAAATGAAAGTTTCAAAACAGGTTTGGAATGACATTTCTACATGCCTGTTGTGATGAAATATTCTATGCCAGGAGTTATGTACTGAGATTGCTTACTTAACACCGAACAACATTTTATCTAACAATAAAAACATTTTACTAGGCTGTTATCGAATATCTTTAGCAACATCAGGACTGAGAATAGTATATGGACACCATACACCGAAACCTATACTGTCAAATTGTGCAGTCTGGTATATATCAGTTCGACACTCTAGGATAATAATCGCAATCATACCAATCCATAATCTAATGACAGTAGGTCAGAATTCGTAAGACAATAGTTGTAAACATAGACACAAAACAGCACAGAACAGACAGTAAATAGACGGTACACAAACAAAGTCATATTCATGAAAGAAAGATATATGGACCTCTCGCCAGAAGACCAAGAAGTGATGTCAGGTGTTTCGAAAATAGTAAGCGCATCCTGCCCCACATGTGGCACCCGCCATATATCAATCTATAAGACAGATAGGTAGTGGTCACTAACTAAGGCCCAATGTCACCGATGCCATCAGTGATCATTTGTCGAAGAGAGATATTGTATTTATCTACCAGCTTGCGATACCTGCCAAAAAAGCGTTTGAATGTAGAGACAAGTCTTGCTCTGGTGTAACCTTGATTTAACAGTTTGTAAGAGAGATGGCCATGTCTCTCTACAAAATCACAATATGAACTGCATGCTCTAGCATATCGAATAAGCTGGGAAATGTATACCCCATAAGCTGGTGAGAGTGGCATATTACTTATGAGGTGTGGAAAATTGATTATACTAAAGTTGAAATCATCTCTCTTGTCATATAGCCTAGTAGAAAGGTGACCATTAGAGTCACATTCAAGTCACAAGTCACATTGAAGCAGAAAAGGCCGTTTCTGTAGTTTCTTTAATCTCCAATTCTGGAGGATAAATCATAGCGAGATATTTACTGAATTCAGAGTTATTCATTGAAATAACATCGTCTATGTATCTATATGTTAGATACATAGATCTATATTCACCGTGAATTTAATGAAATTAATCACCCACAAACCTTTCAAATTGAACAATAAGGTCACATTTGCAGGTGGTGTTGGAACCTTCGTTTCCCGGACTCCTCTTGGCATGAACAATTTCCTGTCAACTGGCAAGCAGCCATCTGTAAAAATGTATGCAACGAATGTATGCCGATAACAGTTGCGCAAAGATTCTCTATGACGAAATGCTTTACTCATATACGATCTCTTACACCCTCTAAGACAAGTTTTATGATTGCTACAAAGAGTATCATTGTTTTGAGACTCACCCTTAATTATATTATTTCTCACTTTTGTGCTCTAGTCATTTACAATCATCATATACTAACAGCAACATGATGTATCTATGCAAATGAAGAATAAAAAGCATCACTTGTTATGTATTTGCTACCGCCACTATGTCCTAGAATACAAAAGTGCTACATGGGAAAGAAGAACTAGAAATAGATAATAGAGATGGATTAAAATACTTCTAAGGATGACTTATAATTGAAAACTGTTCTGTTACAAACATTGTAAGTAATGTTGTCTTGAATTAGTCACTAAAAACCTCCTCAAAGAAAATATACCTGCATTAGCTCATCAGGATCTGAAACCCCTGTTTTAACAAACTGCACTGAAATCATATGTGCATCCACGTTATCTCTTTCAATAGATACATTTTGTACAATTACGTGTAATATTGTCCAACCTTTCTGAATCACTGAAGGACATATTCACGAATGCAAAACCAAATGATACTCATGGCGGGCTGAATAATTTTGGCGAGTGTTAAAACTTACATCGCATCATCATCATCACCATGCAACCACCTTCATTAAAAGAGACACGCAAAAGACAGAAATAAAAGTCTCCAAATTTACCTACCTACTTCACTGAGTACTTGCAAAGGATACAGCATGGTTGGATTGCCTAGAATTAACTTCCAGTCTCCGACCCTGAGAAAGAAGCATCAGCAAGACGTATAGCAATGTTCCAGATCTTGAATATTGTGGTAAGAGTGACCAGTAAAGTAGGAAAGTGGTATAGATGGGTCATTATGGTGGGTTTTACTCCATACGCTAAATGTAAACTAGATAAGTCTACATTCCGCACAAAAGAATGATTCATTTCCGGTAAAAAGACATACTAAACACGAAACATATTCGATATATTATTTTGTCATTGGCTGATGATCCCTCTTTCAAGAGATCATGACACGCGGTTTATTACAGCGGTGGTGACTGGAAATGGGACACATAAGTTACAAATTACCAAGCTGTATTGCAAGGCATATTGCTATTTCCCTTTGTAATTAGCGAGCGACTTTGTTAACTTGTCAGCGACAACGTTTTTCATTTCAGTCAGCTGCAGACACTTTGTGCAAGCATACGTTGCCATAAAGCTTATCTGGGTTTGAATAATTCCGTATAGGGGTGGCTACTTGTTGCTTCATGGGATTCAAAATGAATAAAGATAATAATAATATATGGAATAATATCGTACAGTGGAGCCAAAGTAGAGATATTTCATCAAGCTACATTTGGTCTCATTTCAACAAAATCTCCATCATGTTCATGAACTGCAAGTGTTGTGTTATGAATGAGTGGTTTCTTCCAAATAGAACGGCCAATGATCGGATAAGACTTTTTGGCAGCAAAACTTCAGAGGCCGATGATCAGTCAAAACAATGTGTCCCGTGCAGACAGTGTGTCTGGGGAAATTGAAAACAACTGCACTGATCTTCATATAACCAACAAGACACTGTGATATATACAAGAAAATATATACAAGAAAATTTGTTTTGGTCTGAAGACGATAAATTACAGTGAAACCAGTTTTTTCCTTTGATTATGGTATTGATAGGACAAATAAGTTGTCTGAATAAGACTTGTGCATGGATCAGTGCATGGTAATGTTATCTCGATCTTCACCACAGTGTGCCAATCATAAACTCTCATCACAGACAAATATAGAAACAGACTAGCAACGCGGCATGCCTTTTGTTCCATGGTCGTCTCGGTAGACTATGGCCTTTTCATATTAAAATGAGCTTCAAAGGTGTTAAACTTTTTGGAGACTTTGTTTGTCGTTGATAATTGCACGAGATTATGCGAAAAATACGACGAGATGGCATCGTGCTGCCAGTCGCGTAGCAACCATAGTTACTTTGTGAGCTCTCAGGGCAGAAACACTGCTTCACGCCAATCAAAACATAACACGCCAGCAGTTTCATAAACATGTCCTTCCTTGACGAACGTGTAAAGGACGGTATGACTGACCCTAAACCATTGAGTAAAACCAGACAGTATCGATAAAAGACTTTCAAATTTGGTTCAAACACACTCATTATATATTCATAAAAATATGAAAGGATTTTTAAAACGGTAAAACTTACTTTCCTGAAGCTCAAAACACTCCCGTTTTCACCAGCACAACAATTCCGCTCAGCACCACACAACAACAACAACACAAACTTTGCCGAACATACTTTCGCATAACAATTGGCGAAAATCCGAAAATTACCGAAGGATGCATTGTCGGCACTCTTCGGAAAAGAGAGGCGAGAGCAACCTGAGGCGAGGCGAACATGGATGGGTTACGTAACCGCTTCACGCCTTGAACAATACCCGTTGCTAGTCTGTTTCTATATTTGTCTGTGCGCTCATGTATAACTCTTGGTAGAGCTGGTTTTTCCTTTGTTCAAACAGAATTTCTGACTGCATCAAGTTGGCTTAATCAACAGTAAAGTGGTCTCCAAAGTCGGCAGTGTCTCTACAGTTCAAAGTTACATGTATTAGCTGAAATGATCACTTCTCCTGGAACTCGTTTATGTTGTTTGGGTGTAAACTGAAACCACTAATGAGGCAAGACAAAGACTCTCCACATGACTACACCCCACTCAGAAGGGCACTAGCTGCACTATTTGGAAGAAACCACTCATTTACAACACATGAAATCGACACGAACAAAAAGGAATTTTATTGAAATTCAGAGAGCATTAAATGAGACCACAAGTGTAGATTGAGAAATATCTTTATTTAGTAGTGTTGTGTATTTTATCAACACGAATATCATAATTATCTTTATTCATTTTGAATCCCATGAAGCAACAAGCAGCCACCCCTATACTGAATTACTCAAACCCAGATAAGCTTTATGGCAACATACCCCCTAGATGCACAAAGTGTCTGCAGCTGACTGAAATGTAAAACGATATCGCTGACAAGAAAACAAAGTCGCTCGCTAGTTACCAAGTGAATTCACCTGGGTATTAATTTGCTGATTAGGTGTCCCATATCCAGTCACCTTCGCAGTAACAATATCGGTTAATGAAATCATTATTATTGTATGTGCTTACGTAAATGATACTAATATATACTCTCTTAATTCCATCATATGAGCACAGTGAACTTTGAACTCCATTACCTTATAGCTGCACCAGGAGACATTTCAAATTGATCTATGTTGTACACAAATTCTTTTCTTGGTGACGGCGAACCATTTGCAATCATGTCTAGGATATCCATACCATCAAGATCCGATTCTGCTTTGAATGAATAGTGTAATTAAATTTTACAATGAGCAGGACAACACTTTCTCAGTAAGGAACAAATTCGTAGTTGCGCAAGTTCAACTAAGACGGTAAAACCATAAGCGGCAACTTAAAAAGTAATCCCAAAGTCAATCAATTGATCAATGATGATGATGATGATGAACGAGAGAGGACTCTCGTGTATTTATTGCATTTATAGGCCTCCGGCCCCATTGCAAGGAGTTACATTTCAAATCTTGTACAATTTTGAAGCGGTATGAAGTACGCACTACAATACAGAAACAATACGTTCATCATCATCATCATCATCATCATCATCATCATCATCAATTGATCAATTCTTTATTCTTGATCTTACTGAAGAAATTAAGATTCGCTACCTACCGAGAACGCAAGGCTATATTATTCACACAACACACGTTCCGAAAACTTGATTTAAATGCAGTGAGTTAACTTTAAATTTGGAAACTAAGTCTTTGCTGTCACATAATGCTTTGGAAATCCGTTTGCTAAAATCCATGATATCAAACTAAACTTAATTACTGCTAGCGAAAGGGGACTATTTTTTACATTATACTTGCGCGTTCAGGTACGTGAGGAACACCATTCTAAAGGGAAGGGCGCGCAGGGAATCTGTAGAAGTTTAGTTGGATGTTCAACTCCAAATTTATATCACGTTCACACTACATGGTTTACGTTCACTTGTCTCTGAGGCAGTCCTGGTCCGGAAAACATCGTGAAATGTCGGCCCTGGGTCGGCTTAATTTAAGTCAGGTCTGACGACTAAGTCGACTCAAATTTGCGATCGGGCTCCTATTAAGTTTGGTAACGGTTGACGTCGGCCGTCGGCCAGCTTGCTATTGTAACAGATGGCCTAATGCCAGGTGATGAGTGATTGAGAGGGGCAGATTCAAATAGAGTGTAAAGAGATAAAACTTTTTCTGGCCTAGGCACAATCTTGCGCCGGGCTAAAAGGTGGCCTAGGCATGAATGTTAACGTACGTCAGAACAGAGGTATCGCAAAATATTATATATTATAGCCAAACAATGGACTATGTGCCCAAGGGTTGGTGACCATTTGCCCAACATCCGGAAGGAAAATGGTCTCATGCCTGGAGTGTTACTTTTAAACGACAATCATAGGCTTTATTTCCATATTAGATGAAAATCCCTTTAAAAAAGAAATATTTTCATCGTCGAAAGGCGCATTAATATATTTAAACCAATGTTATGCGTTTATCGACTTTTCATTCAGATTGTTCTCATAACCGGATTTCATATGTAAAACATTGTAATTTGAACATTTTAATCCCAAAGTTAGGCTTTCGTTTTTACAGGGGTGGGGGGGTCTGAGGAAATCAGGAGGGTGTTGACTTTTACGAAACCGTTTTTAGGGGGGTCAAATTTTGCATTCATTGATTGGAGGGGGTCAATTTTTACGAAGGTTTGTATGGAGTTATGCAAAAAAATTGACTTTGGAATTTCACCGAAATGTTGCTTGATCCACCATACATTGTAGTCTATGAGGAAACTATGAATAATTCCGTTTTAATACAAAAACCAGCTAAATCTGTGTATTTATAGACTCTTGATTATTGACATTAATGTACTTGATCAGACTAGTAAGGTTACAGGTCCATGTGTGTGCAAGGAATGTGTTTTTGGAATTTCACTGAAATGTTGATATAGTAGTCTATGAGGAAACTATGAATAATTTTTTTCCCAATACAAAATCGGGTAAATCTGTGTATTTATGTACGCTTGATTATTCATGTCAATGTAATTGATTATACTAGGGTGGTTACAAGTGGGTATTTATGCAACAAATTGGATTTTGGAATTTCACCGAAATGATGATTCAATTTACATGGTGGTCTATGAGGAAACTTTGCATAATTTATTCCAATGTACTTATTGAAAAGGATGGCAAACTATATTACTTTGATATCATAATTTGTATGAATTCTGGGCCAGGGACTTGATTAGTTCCACTAGAACTACTTCCCTGGTCCCCATCAGTAATGTTGACACATTTATTAACTGGTGAAATAAAGTCATTATCAATACAAAACTAGCTAAATCTGTGCGTTAAAAAAGTTTGACAATTAATATAAATGTACGTGATGAGAATATTATGTTTGAAAGAGCTGATCTGAAAAACAATATGATATTGGAATTTAACCCAAGTGATTATTTGTAAGTTCACGAAGGATTCTTTCACAGTTCAAAGTTCAAATGGGAAATTCTAAGTCAATTAAGATATTATTATGATATCTGGGAGAGGGTCGCTGTTTTGTGCATGAAAATTGGGGCAGGTCACTCTTTTTCTTGTAAACACTTTTGAAGGGCCCAATTTTCACCCCAAGGCTATAGGGTACGAAGAGTTTATGAATCAAATCTGATGAAATTTTTGGGGTCACATTTTACAATTGATGATTTTGGGGTTCAAATATTAGAAATTTGATTTGGAGGGGGTCGCTTTTTACATTTCATTTGTCGCTCAAGTTCCATCGACCCCCTCCCTCCCCTGCCCGAAAAAATCGAATGCTTGCTTATCAAGTTTAAGCTTAAACTAGTTCCGGTTCACTTTCAGTCAAATGATGACTATCTGACCCGCAACGTCGTTGACTAGTTTCAATTGAATCCTATTGAGCGCACGACATTCGATATACAAGGCATGCAATAAAGAGTTGGGTCGACCAGTGACGATGGAGACGGAATGACGTCACTTGCACATGTGCATATCCTGGTGTTCCGTAGAAAAGTGGCTAATGCAACATCTCTAAAACATAACAAATATCATTAGAACTACGTACCAGTGACTGATTGTTTGTCTTACCTGGAGTTATGCCTGCCATTGATAGTATAGTTGTGTGCCAATCCGTAATGTGATTTAATCTGAGCATCAAAAAGATTTTAGTTTGACACTAAGCTGTGGTATATCGTACAATGCAAAATATTTTCAATTAAATAATGGTAACGTTGCTTACCGTCTGGCAGAACGCCCCTCGAAATAAGCCATGAAAAGTTCTTTGTAGCTTTTCCTTTTGTTCCCTTTGATGATAGCGTTTGTCAGAATATAGAATCGGTGGAAACAACAGTCAAGTGTAAAATTTAAAATGTTACTGGAATAATACGCAGAAGCTCTTATGTAACCTTTTTTAATCACTCCAAATCTTGCCAGTAGCTTTCTTGTCTGAAAGACATCAATCTCCAACTTAATCAAATGTTCAAACAGTCTTACCCATCATGCGCGTGTCCTGTCCGCTTCAGAAGAGGTCCATGTACCATTGCCGGAACTCTGGCGTCGCCTTCAAAAAGTGTTGCGGCGGTGGCACGCAATGGCAAGTTGTTGCCCTGAGTGAATGTGAATGCACCGTTCTTTGTGTTGTGAACGAAGAGAATGGTACAGGTAAACAAAATGCAAGCTGGATTACTCAGGTGCAGCTAACGGAGTTATTCATCGAAAAAGCTATTCCAGGAGCAATTTTTGAGGGCAGGGGAAATTTTAATTTTGCTAGGGCAGGGGACATATTTTAGGTGGTAGGGGAGCAAATTTTAGTTTTTTTGGTAGGGCAGGGCGGATATCGGTTGATTGTCCTGGGGACAGGGCTTGGCGAAAAATTTTTTGAGGGGAATTGCTTCCAGGGCAGGGGAAATTGGCAAGTTTTTTTCGCCACAGGGCGAGGGAGCTTCAAAAAATCACAGTGGGGAGGGGAAACAGGCAAAAATAAGTGGGGAGTGGGTAAAAATGAAGTTTGAGTGTGGGAGGGTAAGTCGAAAAATTTTCTGTGGGAGGGCAAATTATGAACAGCTAATTAATTACCCTCTTGACTTAAAATTAGTCAGTTCACATTATTTGTCATGCACAATATATCTTATCATAGTAAGGACCTTTTTAAAAGTGCATTGTTCGTTGGCTGCACCTGATTACTGTTGACGTTGATGAAAGGTCTACACATTTACAGAGTATATGTGAGTGTTCGATATTTATCAGGTATTGTGGGTGAAAATATGTATATTTCAGTAACATGTCTTCAAAACACATTAGTCAGAGATTATATTGCTTCAATTGGGATGCGACCCGTCAAAAATTAGCCAAATTTTGTAAATTCATGTGCGATTTTTAAAAACTGAGAACAAAGTTAACGATGGGATGGAGTAACTCGGGTATGTCAGGTTACTATACCCACACATAATATTTTATTCCGCCTACATAATAGCAGAGTTTCCTCATATTTGACTCATGCGTGTAGCATATTCAAGCAATAAAGCACACCCAGCGACGGTATACTACGAGATTTTTACCATTCACGACATATATGCACGAGCGATAGGGAATGCATATATAAAATGAACTGGTCAACACCGGAGGGTGTGATTTATTACTATTATATCATAACAGTATATTGAAATTCTGGCATGGAACGTCAAAAACGGACTTTTGCTCAATCACGAATATACCACGAATATCAGATCGCTGTATTAGCGCCCATCAAATGCTGTCTGTGGCTGTTTTTAAGAAGGAGCTACCTATATAAGTTACGCCAGTCAACATCTTTACACCGAAAACATTTTTAAGCGTAAGAATGGTTGTTCAAGAAGATGTTTACGCACGAAGCGGACAAAGAAAAAACTGATCATATGTCTGATCACAAAAGGAAAATTGTTGTAATGTAGACGTTCTTTCTGATGATCGTATTCAAATATCTAACGTTATATATGCAAGATAGTATTCAGTCGTTAAAGTTCAAAATTAATGTATAAGCGAGTTTGTAGTGATAAGTCTGCAGAGTTGATGCTATGCAAGATGGTTATCAATGTTAGGCAGAATGCCCCCGGGAGAGATATTTGGAGTCTCATGCCTTTACAACACATTTGAGGGTTATTACTTTCAGGGGTAAATTTTGAAGCTAATTGAGTAAATCAATTTTTCATTGACTTTCTTTCTGGACAATAGATAATTTCATTTTCCCCATAGAGTTAACACAGGAATGGCAGTCATTCTATATTCCGAGTTTTGGTAATATTTTCGTTAATTTGTTTCTCCAGTCTTAAATTTTGCACTGTGACCCCTGACTTTTATTCTTGATTTCTAAGAGGAATATTTTGAAGTTTCATCGAGGGAAGTTGGGCAAGGTCTTTCAATTTTGAGGCACAAACTATACTGCAACAAACAAGATGTAAACTTACGTCACTGATGAAAATTAACATTGTATCTTCCAACATTCCACGTGACTTCAGAGCAGATGTGAGGTTACTAACCGTTTCATCCATTAGGGACAACTTAGCTTTAAACAACAAATACAATTCAAGCGGCTTAAGCATGCAGAGAATGACTAAAGGACTTAAAGTGTTTCCAAGACAACAATAACATTGTGCCTTTAATATAAGCTGAGTTTACATCCACATACTATAATTGCTCTGAATAATCCAGTTATTATGTAAGGACTGTAACAAACCATAGGGGATAGCCTATGTGTCCGTCCCCAGGGGTAGGTAGGTGTTTTGTTGTATTGCTAATAAAGGTTTATTCTACCAAACTTTGGTGTTTTGGTCTTGCACTGCCCTTGACAATCTTGCGTAAACGTTTTATCAGCATGCTGCATCTATTATCTGACCAGTTTGATTGCCTAATTCGCCAAAGCAAGCAAGGTAGTAATTTAGTCTATTATCTGATGAGTTTGAGTGCCTAATTTGCCAAAGTAAGCAAGGGTAAATTACTAATCTGTGGACGCTGTCACCAGATTATCACCGGATTAACTTTGACAAAGTCAACAACGAGCGCACCAGCAAGGTATATCTTCAGTTATACCTTGCTGGTGCGCTCGTTGTTGACTTCCATATAGGAATATATTGACTTAATAACTTCGTTTCAACAAGTCAAATACTCATGCTTCGACATGTTTTACAAGAAAGGTAAAGGAACGAAGTCTATTGTCTGCGCCGAAAGAAGCTCAGCAAAATAGTCAAAAGTATCTAATTACCGAGAACTTAAAACCGATTTATGTAAAACAGCTCATAAATCTAATAATAAAGTTGTATATACAATGCAAGATGCCAGTTACATGAATATTCCACACTGATAGAATCATTAGCATAAAATTTCAATACCGAAACAATGTTCATTTATATAATTTGCATAAATGAATACTAATATGCCTCGCACTTGCACTAAATAGAGGTTGTAATGGTAAATCAAAATGAAGGACGACGCATATCTACCTTAGATGATAAAATATACTAACTTAAATAAAGAAAATGCCAAACGATACAATCAATTATAGGAGGAATCAGTCAAAAATGCTTATGCATATCAATCAAAGGAAGGTCTTACCTGTAATCCCTTTGCAGGTTGGTCTATGGCGAAATACAAGAACAGAGGATATTCAGTATAGTGTTTTGATATGATATCGACCGCTCGTTCTGTGTACAGCATCTACAAATGTATATGATTGAAGACTAAATATTTATATTTATCTTTCATCTACAGAAGGAAATAGCCTTTCTTGTACAGCACGGTCGAGTAGAATGTCAGAGCGAATTAGTTCATTATCGTTAAAAACTAGTAAAAATGGAAGATAGCAAAAACAGACAAAATGTTCTATTTATGAACGGCAAGGTAACTACAGGCTGGTTTCGACGCAAGTCACTCTCGTTTATGTGAACGTGTCAAACTCACCGTCGAATACGTTGTATTGTCCTTTTTGAACCAAACCAGTATTGTCTCGGAGATCATACCCGTATTTCCCTACTACACACAAGCAAAAAGGGAACTTTCAACCACGAGATACATTCACAAAATATCTATAATCCTTATCCATAATCTATATTTGCATTACAATTTGTTGAAAGTTTGATGTGGAATAATCAATCCAACAAATTAATGTATCGATGCCTGTCCGAAACTTCCAGAGACAAAGTCAATGTTCCAAAAAATCACATTTATCCACTTTTTACCACTTGAGAATTAAGGTTTGTCAATTGAAACCAAATGTATTGTAAACAACACAACTACCCTCACAGACGGAATCGTAAAGAATCTTGTGATAGTGTTTTTAGTAGCTATCAAAATGAATACCACGTTAGCTAGCTACAGCTAAAACGAAATACAAACATTTGCGTCTTGTGGAGCGATTTTCGTTTGACTTTCACGTTGGCAGTGATTATTTCAGATAATGTTTGATTTTGAAGTAGTTTATTGAAAGGAAAAAAACAATAAAAACTTTGTTAGTTCCCACTTTTAGAGGGACAATAAGCTGTCACAGGATGCAAGTTCATGCAGCGTGAAATGGCGAATGCATCGATTCCTCACAGTTTCAGAGGTGTGAGGAATCTGTGGTTACTGGGAGCACCTTCTCTTACGTCATCGAAATTAATCTCGCATTGACCAATGACATAACTGGTTGCACTTCAATAGGGTAATACTGAGCGATATTCAACATTCTATGCCCGTGGTAATTTCACTAATACAAATCAATTACAGTTACAGAGATACCTTCTTCTAATTAATCAAAATTAATCTCACATGGACCGAGACCATGATTGCTTACACGTAAATACTACAATACGACTTACATTTATTCAATATTCAATGTCTACGTGGCAATTCACCGATGTAAACCACAATGTAAAAGATGTTCATATACACTTACACTCCATTACTGTTTCTCTGCCTGTCTTTTCGTAGTTTGAAATCGCACTCCCACTTGGTAACATTTTCAAAGCACATTTTTTTAATGCCAACGGTCGATATTTGACGTGGCGACTGCATGCGGATCACGAGATATCGATAAAAACATGTCCTCAAAAAAGTAAAAGTTTGAATTCCGGTGGCCCACCTAAATTCAGCTTCCGAACATCGAACGTTCGGCACTGGGGCCATTGTCAACTAAGCTATGGAGTACGAGTCTACGCTTACGCTGCTGTATGCCACAGTACCACTCGCGCCGGTGATCGGTCATGCCCCCTGGGGGAAAGCCTAGTCTTACTGACTATGAGAAAAAACGGAAAACAAAGTTTGATTCCACCAGAATTCGCATAGGTGACTGGCACAGTTACGTGCGGTTGATACATAGCGGCCGCCGAGTGGTATGCATAGGCGCATACCACGCGCGCGGCGTACTGTGTGGCAGACGACAAAATGTAGTCATCGGAGGCGACTAATATTTGACATGTAAACACTGATAATTATCTGGTATTGGTTAAAAATGTAGTACAACTGATTTAGAATAATGAAAACGACAAAAAACTAAGGAGACGTTTTACAAAACTTACCTGGGGTAATGGCATAATGCTGTATATAAATTCTTTGTAGTGGGAAGTAAATTAATTGCGTCGTTCGAACTTATTGTAGACTCCCTAGAATATCGTCAATCAGCACAACAACAAACCTTCGGGGGATTTCGGGTCAAAATCAGAAACGATCGTGAAACTTCGGGATGGAAAAATACGCTCGGGAAATGACATGTTTTTATCGATATCTCGCGATCCGCGCGCAGTCGCCACGTCAAATATCGACCGTTGGCATTATAAAATGATTTTTAAAATGTTACCAAGTGGGAGTGCCTGTTTGATATCATGCTACCTAAGTGACCAAAGAAGGAATCAAATCCTCGTTTCAAAGGGGTATAATCCAACGTTGAATAACCAAGATGCCATCTAATGGTGAGAGAATAGAATCCATGATAAGGAGCTACCATTGTTATTACATATTCGGTGGTTATAGATATGAACTATATCTATATCGAACACACTCAGGAGGTGGTCACAGCCTTGGTTATTGGATGGTTGGACGTAAAATTCTAATATCCATTTTAAGGCCGACTACACAGGTTGTTGTAATTTACAACAAGGAAACATTAAAACATCCTAGGGATGTGCATAAAAATTTGACAACCGTAAATTGCTGATTCCGGAAAAGAAAATCTACAATAAAAAATCTCAAAAATTGAGGTCGCTTATTTGTTTCCTCCTAAACAAATGTCAATAGGCTGGTCTCTTAGTAAATATTTGCTTCGGCTTAACTAAAGAAATGATACGAAAAATTTAAGTATATTTATACCAATCCATTTGAAATTTCAGTGAATCTGTTTGTGGTAACAAGCATTTTGCAGAAGTCATAATCTATACATGCAACTCTATATTACAGTGTAAGTGGTTCATCTATGCTGATGCCGTGTATTTGCATAGAACTACATCTGACATAACGGAAGCTTATCGTAAAATGTATTTTTGGGTTAGACTCACTCTCTTTCCAAATGACATTTATGTTACAAAGGATCGGTAGATAAAACATTCACAACCATATTCCTGCCATCTGTCAGAAACTTGTTTCATATTATGTATTTAATCTTTCCCATCTTCTTATCAAAAGACAGGTCTCACAATACAGTGATGTTGCTAATTGCGTATGGAAAGTAATGATTATGAGTGAAAGTGTGACCTCACTGGTTTTAACCGCTGGGGGACATAGGCTATGTTAATAATTAGATATTACAGTAAGGTGGCAAGAAGTGTAATGTATACTTTAGTACTTCTGTAATTGCTAATGTAACGAGATGTGTTTGAAAAGGTGAGAAGACGTTTCTAAATCGTTATCAGTATTGTTTTTAGGTGAATGTTTAAAATGTTTGAAACTCAATACAAATAGATTATTACATATCATGATGTTCGTCTGGCCTTTTAGACTTTCTTAGACTCTCAGGTCACGGATACAGTAGTGACAACTGTGGCGTTTACATATGGCTTTCAATGTGTACGTAGTTTTCGAGGGGGTTTTAATGATAATAAAACCGAAAGTTCGGTGTTTGCACCGTTTACTCACTTTCCGACGAGATGAGTCAAGTAGCCAACATCCTTCAACTTTTCAGGTAGCGTTTTAAAATTAAGAAGGCAGACCGCCTCTGACGAAACGCCACAACATTTGATGCTGGAATATAAATGAAATTAGTATCATTTTAGCTGAAATGACAAGGTATTTCCAATGTTTGTTTAATGTCATGTAACGATGTCGGAAGCTAACTTTGAACATTTCTATTGGTTTACAAAATAGAGTTCACACACATGTAGCAAACTGTGTGGTTGTAAATGCAAAGATCTTGCTTGTGAGAAACCTTGCGTGGTCGTGGGTCATTTGTAAACGGGTAATAATTAGAGGTGGCGATCTAGTAGTTTTCAGCGCTTGCATCTTTCCTAGGTGAGTAGATGTACATTGTGTGCTCGAAGCTGATCAACGAATCATTGAATCACTGCTAAATTTACAAAAATGAAGAAATAGTTGTTATACACATTTGAAGACGCATTGAGTATTTTTATTTAAATAAACACACCCCGAAATTCCATGTATACGTTTGTCATTGGTTGATTTCCCCTTTACCTGAAAATTTGAAGTCGTTGCGAAGAAATTTTAAGAGAAGGTAATATGATAGAGCTCTGAGCTGTTGAGTATTTGTGGTGATAATGCACCACATGCTCATTCTGTGTCGCTATTGACCAGAACAACTCAACAGAGGGGGGAACAGATGTCCAGTGCCAACTTTCTCTGAAAATGTGACGTCAGAGGTTATCTACGGAATCGTGGAATAGCGATATTTTTCCGGGAGCGCATAGCTCCTCAAGACAACGAACGGGCGCTACAGCCCTCATGACCAGGTAATAGATGTTAAGTACATTGATATTATAATATTCACTTTTATTTTCTTCCTGTTTTGTGCGATAAATTAGAAAATTCACAAAATTGGACACTACCCTGATTTGCTGCAAATTAATTGCCTAAAATGTGTACATTTACTGGTAAGCCGTCATTTCTCTATGGCATCCGGGTTAGTGCATATTAGCAAGTTACAACTCTTTACTGTAAGACGTAAATATTACTTACGGAGTACAGATTGGTTGAACGTAGGTCTAGTTGAATATAATGCCATTGTGACCAAGCGAGTTCAAGTGTGGTGTTTTGACGTTTGGGTTGTTCCAGCCAATGTCATTCCACCCTGGGTTATCAAAAAGGTATTGGAGCAATTAGGCACATTGACAAATCTACAACAATACGATTTCTTTGCGATTGACAAAATACATTAAGAACGCCTTAAAATGAAATCTATGCTTAGGCTACCGAACAAGAATTAAAACCACGACGTATTCCTTCGTCTTTACGCATTATGTATATATATCCTGGGAACAAGTGGGCAATATGAAAAAGATGCACATATTACCTCGGACTATTTTACTGAACAACGCCATTGTACTCACGGTGGTGAATATCAACAAGAATGGTATGGTAATAATGGCTCAAAGCAGCATATTTTTATGCGTGAAAGTATGAATGGTACAGTAATCTGAAAAATGAATTTTTACACCCCAAGGAAAAGCCTTAGGCTCTTAAACAGCTTAAATAATCACTGTTTAATTTACCAAGGTCGTCAGCAAGGATGAAAACGATGTGTGGACGTTTGACGTTCCGATCTTGCACAGACAAAAATACGGCAATAACGCCAACTGTCGCAGCTAGGATGATTGCGTACTTCTTGCCGCCAAATGACGAGTCTTCCTTACTTCTGTATTCTTTACGTTGCATTTCGAGTGCTGTCAGAAAAGAAGTGTATAGAATATAAAAGACTTTTAGGAACTAGAGACCAGACCAGTAACGTTTGGAGGGCAGTAAAAATACAATGAAATATGCGGAGTTGTAAAAAAAATCCAACTAAGTGCTTTTGCAAAAACATATTCATCTTATTTAAAATAGGCTTTGACTGAACCACACAGTTTTGTAGTTATTAAGAAAATGTTCAAAAAACAACACTAAACAGGCAATCTTCAATTACTGTACTGTTATTACACATTGTATTCTCAAACCGCAGAAAGGTACACAACCTTCAGAGCGACACAACCACTTAACCAGGTTCCAAAACGAGTTCGCTGGCCCGGGTTCCTGATAATCACTCACTCATTACAAGTTTTGATATATGTTCAACCTAAATACTATGTAATACTCAAAGATTTTGCATATCAGAGTACCGATGGAAGTAGCACTCACCATGCACGTTGAGACACAAGAGGTAGGCTAGTTACAAGAGTACCTCTGTAGAAAACCTCACCTCTGCGGCCGGAGGAAGCCATACACAAACGAGCAGGCAAATGCAAATATTGTTTACATTGGGAGAAAGTTGTCTGAACAAGGCGGTTGTACAAGGGCCAGCATAACGTCGCTAATGCATGGTAATGCTATCTCAGTCTTGAACATGGGGTGTCAATCGTTAAAGCATCAGTTGATGAATTACTTGGAAAATATTTCAAAATACCTCTATGTGCTTTACGTTGGCAGTGTGTTTTGTTTGTGACCCCTAGACAAAGTGAACTAAGTTCCATTCCCGTGGGTTTACTGAGAGACAAATATTGCTACATTGTATGAAAGCCTCAGCCATTTCCTATGTGAAAGGCGCCATACTGTACAAATTTTCTTACAAATGCCAGCATGACATCTGATACTGAATAGCAGTTCATACTCGAGTGTGTCATGATTTGACCTTTATATCAGACTGGGCTTGATACAAGCCTTGCGTTAACCCCTGACCCGAGGTTTTCTAGACTGTGTATGCAAACTGGGTGGAAATTGTCAACGGTCGACCGTTTTTCAGACATCTTTCAATAAGTCTAACAACATCAGCAACTTGTCATTTGCCGCAATATTTGTGAACAAAGGTCAAAAGATAGTGATTCTCCCTTTAACTGTCACCGACAATCCGTTAAAGAGTAAGTTTTATCTCTGTGCTCCAGCCAATGAGCTTAATCAACACTTAGAAGGCCAGAAATGTGTCTCATATTTCCGTGCCAAAGCAAAAGTATTAATTCTCGGTTATCTTAATGCTAGAATTAGATTAATAAAAGATACCATTGATGAGTCAAATCATCAACATATCCAAAGCCCACCCTAATAATATAAATTATAACTTTGAACATAAGAAACAGCCATAACACAACTTCTAAAAGAAGCATATAAAATTTCGTAGAAAATTAATAAGAAATATATAAAGTGCAATTTACTTATCTTAAATGGAAGAACCATGCTTTACTTAATGGGATATTTCACTTTTTATTCCAAAAAAGAATTTACTTGTATTGTCGGGGAATTCCTGTAGTGTTGTCTGATTCGTACAAAAAATTTCAAACAAGATATTTGTATTGTCACATAGACAAATATATCTCATTTGGCTTTATGGCCAAGATATCATTTAGTGCGTAATATGGTGAAGCAGCTCTCTTCGCTTCGGTCAATGCGACACATCAGATGTACATGTATGCGCCATCTGCTTCTCGTTTGGTGGGGTAAAATTTTGTCGATCCGGTACCTTTACAAAAAACGATTTAAATCGACCAAACTCCGTTCAGATTTTCTATCTGTGTATATACATGTAAGATTTTAATCAATCGAGGTTTTCTGCTTACGCTTGTATCCGACAAATGTTACTGAACGTCTTAATTGTTACTCCACACGTTCATGGCCTTGAAAACGTCCTTTCAGACATAAAGGGTACAATGGTCCGTCACCTAGTCTAGATTCATCAATGACAGTGTTTCAAGTTTTCAACGCATGACGTATGGTATCATAATTATGGATATTTAAATTTTAGAACTTTTGGCTGGAACTTCGCCCACATGCACAGAGAACTTATTTTTGTTCTCATGGTCGTCAATCTGTCGTCGTTACTTTGCATAAACAAAATGAAAAAGTAAATGCATTTTGAAAGTGTATTCACTGCATTCATTGTGGACTTTACTTCTCAATGTCAACATATTAGTTGGATATCTTAAAAGTATAACATGAGGATTAATTTAGCACCACTGGCAAGATTGGAGAGAATCGAAATATTCAGCGCTGTGGCCATCCGCATATATGTACAGCAATACATGTTGACGTGCAACTGATATGTCAGAGTGCTATGTGTCTGTGCCGAGTTTGAATGAAATATGTCAGTCATGTCATTGTAGTGGCTCTGGTAGGACAAATCCTACTAAACAAAATGACTGCTAGGCTGCCATATTTGGTAACAATTGCCTATACAGGACCGTTTTGCGAAACAAATTACAATTTTAAGTCATAGTGTACTGTCCTTGTGCCAACTTCGAATGAAATCAAACTCTTAGCACAAAAAGGCCGCCTGGCAGCCATATTGGACGTGGACATGTATGCCAATGTTGTCCGTACACCGAATTCGAGAAACATCAGCGTCCAAGAAACGCCTACGGACGGCCGGGTGGACGCACGCACGCACAGACTCATACACAGACGAATATAATTCAAAAAATAATTATTTTGTGTAAAACAATTATCTTTATTGATCTGAATTGTACTATCACCAACCTCGTGTATCTTGCTTAAACCAAATGATAAATTCAAAGTTATTCCTCTATCATTGTAACTTTAGTTGTCTTGGTTACCTTGTTACTTTTTTAAATTTAATTGTTATAACCACATTCGAAATTGAGTAGTATACTTTACGAAAAAGCAAATATGCATTTGTTTGAAACAGCAATATTAAGCCAGGAACATAGCTTTGCCTAGTAATTGTTGAGCCTAGCTCTATTGACTCATAAACTCGTATTATTTTACAAAATTTGCGATACGTTTATGTTAAAACATACATAAGAGAATTTAGAGAATTTATTGTATTGAATGGTTAACACTGAAATAACAACCACTGGTCTCTTAAAGAGAATAAATTAGACATATGGTATCAGCCTCCATCAACAGCTGAGTTGATCTCACATGCTCGGAAGCCAGGCAGAAATTATATCAGATCAGTTTGGTACATGGTAAGTGTTGCTTCATGTGCATATTCCTTCAGTCCCATCTTTGAAGATCCACTTTTAAAACTACAGCCATGGTGAGAAGACTCCGTCAAAATTATCAGGGTCTCCTTTTGGGTCCAATGTAGTATCGATTAATGGCACGACACCTTTCCTGTACTCATCCAATCGTCGACGCAGTTCCTCTACTTTCATCGGAAATTTCTGTGATAAGTCATGTCGTTCCTCTGGGTCATCTATTGATAAAATTGTAGGCCGAGCCAAAAAAATACCGTATGTATTCGTTTACGTTTATGCGAAGTTGTATTTTTTATGTCAACGAAAACTTCGGGCATTGATAAGTATCCCTAAAAAGAGTTAACAAAACAACATTACGGAAACGGATGTTTCACAGAACATTTAGGAGACAAAATGCTGCTTTGGTGTGTCATATATTGTATATGTATTACTATAAACTGTATATTTCACAAGCCATTTCTAGAACACGGACATGAGAGTACAATTCACTTGTTACGGCGTATTGCTCACATTTCTAGCGAATGGCTTTTTAAATATGTCTTAGACATTTCATGCAATCGATCCTATCTGTCATCTTTGAAATACGGCAAATGCCAGTTGTTGATGACACTCATTATCTGAAACCATACAAATAACGTCGACACCATACATGTAACATTGTCATCATGTGATGAAATTTAATTTACTCTGGTGAACTTTGAGTTTGTAATTCCTAAAATACATCAAATACTCGATGTATATTTTACAGGCTGGAGAAAATTTAAGATCTCTTTGATGTGCTAAATGGTACGTTCTTACAAGGTTTGAGGATATTTTGAAGCAAAAATTAAAAACAAAACGCGTTGGAAAATTTTCTAAATTATAGTTTGTAATTAAATATTCGATGCCAAAAGCTAAGATATGACGATTGCTTACGACACAGTATATCTAATGACAAAAAAATTTTATGGCTGCTATCGAGTGTCTGTACAATATCGAGACTTCGAAATGTACACGAAAACCAAATACAAAAACTATACAGTTAAATGGTCCTGTCAGGTGTTAATCAGTGGGCCAAAATCGGATGTTCAACGTGAATTTCATGAAATTAATCACCACAAACCTTTCAAATTGAACAATAAGGTCACGTTTGCAGGTGGTGTTGGAACCTTCATATCCAAGACTCCTTTCGGTTTTATCACCTCTCTGTCCACTGGCAACCAGCCATCTGAAAACAGTGGCGATAACGAGTGTATGATACTAACAATAGCGCAAAAATTCTCTATTACGAAATACTTATGTACTTTCTCTTAAAACTTGTTGTCGGGGAACCAAAGCTACATAGTGTCAAAGGATACCAAAACGATTTATTTAAAAATGAGTGATAGAAAAACCATCCTTAGCTATGTATTTTCTATAACAACTACCACCTAAAATTTTGAAAATATGAACCAGACATTTGATGTTATGAATGGATTGAAATGTTATAAAGATAACTCATAATTGAGAATTGTTCTGTTACCCTTTATGACAAGCATTGCAACCAATCTAACATGTAATTACTGTCACCAGTACAACCACTTTAAGGGGGCGTTGAACCCAACACAGTGCATTTTACTCGAAAATCACTCTTTTGCAAATATTCATTAAATTTTAATTAATTTGTTAATCCAAGATTAAAATATTGGTTGGATTCACCTTTTAGCTAGTCAAGCAGTCGAAAGTCGCGTGAAAAGTAGTGTTTTTTATGCAAATGTATGCAAATCATCCGCTTTCCTGGCTCCTTTTTCCTCCCTATTTCAAAATTTCCAAAGGGTCAAATTTTCTGAAATTTTCACATTATGTTCCTTAAATGCTATATAACAAAATGACTATTTTGTTTGACAATAAAGTTCTCACATTTTGAATAAGAGGCATTTTAGTTTAGCTTATCATGATTTTAATCAATTTTTTTGAGTGTCAGTCTTTCAACCCTTGCCATTTTAGAATGAGGATAGATAATGTAAAATAGGATAGTCGTTTTTTCTACATATACTCTACTTCAAGTGAAATATTACATTTTAGAAAATATTGTCGTTTTTTTACTTAAATATATCTTTATCATTAATATCAAAATTGAAGTATTTTACCCAAAATATACACCGACTTCATCCTTCGGGTGGACTACTGCTACCGTACTAAATTTTAGAGTCTCTGCTTTTTGAAAATATATAGTATGTGGGGGTTTCCTTGTCATCTTTGCTGAGAAATATTGCTTTGAAAAAAAAATGCGTTGGCAACACGAAGCTCCACTTTATAAATACCAAACTATTTCTGCTGCAGGTCGTCAAAATTTGTGACGCCCCTTTAAATAAATAAATGTTTG
This sequence comes from Ptychodera flava, assembly GCF_041260155.1. Lineage (NCBI taxonomy): Eukaryota > Metazoa > Hemichordata > Enteropneusta > Ptychoderidae > Ptychodera > Ptychodera flava. The sequence goes on from NC_091935.1 coordinate 13,933,864, forward strand.
GACAATTACATAAGTCCAAATCTTTGGTCATTCCTGAGATAAAACCGAAACTCATTAATACCTTTGGCATGTGTAAAAACGTATTTCACATAAACAAAATCATTCGTCGGCGTTCGGTATATGGCAGATGTTCTAGGTGCTATAAATCTATAAAAACTTATCAAAATTTACCTACCTACTTCACTGAGCACTTGGCCAGGATAAAACATGTTTGGATTGCCTACAATCAATTTCCAATCTCCGACCCTAGAAAGAATTATGTATTGAAAAGTACGCAGTACAACAGTGTTTCAGATTCTGAGTGTTCTGGCAAGAGTGACCAACAGGATAGCCATAAGCTTACAGGTTAGTAAGTTTGGTGGTTTTTACAACAAATCAACAAATATATATATATATATATATATATATATATATATATATATATATATATATATATATATATATATATATATATATATATATATATATATATATATATATATATATATATATACACAAGAGACAAAAGCATAATTGATAATGGGTACATTGTTTTGCGGTTAGCTGATTTAAGGGTTAAACGGACTTTTGAAGATGTTATTACCATTTTATTTGTGTGCGTAAATAATACTCATAAATGCACTCGCATAAATACATATTTTATTATCATATTGTGCGTACTTAAATTTTCAGTATACTTCACAACCATGAAAACTTTTTAATTCAATCTTATGGGCACAGTGAACTTTGAACTGTATTACCTTATAGCTGCACCAGGAGACTTGTCAAATTGATCGATGTTGTATACAAATTCTGTTCGTGGTGACGGCGATCCGTTTGCAATCATATCTACTATATCCATACCGTCTAGGTCCGATTCTGCTTTGAGTGAATAGTGAAGTTACATTTTAAAAAAGCCAGGACCATACTCATATTGGTCATTTTGGAATTTGTAACACTATTAGTCCAGTCAAAATAGGGTTGGACCCACCACAAATTGCAACAGAATTTTTTTCTTCAGAATGCATTTTAAAGAGGTACCCAGAACAACATATTAAAAGTTTACTCGAATCCACCTTGGGCAATATGACTAATTTGCATAAATCAAATATGGCCACGGCCAACCATCCGACAAAATAACATAATTGGCTACATATCACATGTTAAACAAGCTATTTCAGTGATTTCACAGTCTGACACTAGTAATATGGCTCATGGAATCATTTTGGAGGTAAAATGTTTCAAATAGGCACTTCATTAATTTGCATAATTCCAATATGGCGGCCAAACATTCCTACAAAAAGACATTTTTGGTCATATACCACGCATTAAACAAGCTATTTCAGTGATTTCAAAGTTTAAATATTTTTTCTTGGGTATTAAGAAACGCTTTTAGTGGCTCAATTTTCACAAAGGCCCTTTGATAATGTGTAACAAGAGTATATACTCATTCTAAAATGGCATGGGCTGAAAGACTGAACTCAAAAAGTGCTTAAAATCATGGTAAGCAAAATAAAAATGCCTCTAATTCAAAATGTAAGAATTTTATTGCAAACAAAATCGTTGTTTTGTTATATAGCATATAAAAACATAGTGTAAAAATTTCAGAAAATTTGACCCAGCTACAGTTATATTCGGATAAAAGAGAGCAGAAAATCGAGTGATTTGCACACATTTGCATACATTAACCATTCTATTTATTTATTTACACTTTATTGAGCGGCCGAGTTACTTGTACAGTAATTTTCATCGGGGCTAAAGCAAAATTTCAATAATTACATCTACAAAGGAACATTCATTTTCACATAATCTTTCAAGTCAGATTTAAAGGTGTACAGAACAGTAGTTTGTTTGATTTCAATTGGTAAAGCATTCCACAGTTTGGCAGCATGGTATTGAAAGCTACGTTGACCATATTTTGAGAAGCATCTAGGTATATAAGAATCCTGGCGAGAAGTAGACGTGTATGATGACTATGTACATCACTCTGAGCAGTAAACAAATCAGATAAATACTGTGGACCATACCCTTTCAAACATTTAAAAGTTTCAATTCCGGTGAAGTAAAATATTCTTTGTCTGACAGACATGACATTACGTAATGAAAATACATCCACTGAAGGGAAATCAAACGGAAGTTAAAAAAGCGTACGTAGAGCTCTTTTCTGAAGTATAAACACTTTATCAATATTCTTAACTGTTGTGTTCCCCCAAACTACACAGCAATAATCAAGAATACTCTGGAATAGACCATAATACAGTACTATACGCTGATCAAAAGGAATATTATAAATAAGAAGTTTACATAAAAATCCAATGCGCATACTCAATATCTTGCATAAATCATCAATATGAACATCCCAGGATAAGGTTTCATCTAAAGATATAACTAAAATCTCCCCTGAAATAACTTTAGGGATCTTGGTATCAGCTATCTCTATTGACAATGAAACATCGGAATTATTCAAATGACCCAACATAAAAGGTTAAGTTATCAAAATGCACTTTGTTTTCCTTGCGTTTATACGCATATGATTATTGGTTATCCAATTAGAAATTGGTAAATATCACAATTTACAGCATCATTGACTTCACTAATACACTTTCCCTTCGTAAGAAGTGTCTGATCATCAGCATACATGTGGAGGGTGGAGGAATCAACAGACAATGTCATATCATTAATAAATATCATGAAAAGTAAAGGTCTATATCATGCAACTTACGACTGCTTGCCAAGCTAAAAGGTGAACCTAACCAATTTTTAATCTTGGGTTACAAATTAATCAAAATTTGAGGAATGTATGCAAAAAAAAAATCATTTTAAGCAAAATACGCTGCGTTGGGTCCAGTGCCCTCTTAACAGTTTTTTCCTATTGCTAAAAACTCTATCAGAACCTTCTTTATAATAGAAGCTATTTGGGCATTAATTTTTGCAACCATATTTAATTTCTGAAAATTATCAAAGGGTCTTTTAAAAATATTGAACCACAAAAGGTGTTTCTCCATTCTCAAGAAATATATTTAAACTTCAAAATGGCTGAAATAGAATGTTCAATACATGATATATGACAGAAAATGTCTGTTAGTAGGTATATTGGCCGCCCTGTTCGATTTATGCAAATTAACGAAGTGCCAACGCAAATCATTGCACCTCAAAAATCATTTGTCCATGCCAAGAAATATACTTTAACTTTGAAATCACAGAAATAGCTTGTTTAACCCTTTGGCTGCTGTAATTTTTTACACCAAAATTTTAATGCAATATTGACCAATTTCTGTGAACTTTTCTGTACGTTTTTTTCATAATTTTGGACCAAATGGATATCATTTTTCATCAGCTACATTTTGATCAAAATTTGGCAAAAAGCAGAAAAGTTGACTGTGGTACATTTTATAAAGTTGACAAAGTAGACTTTGGCGCCCAAAAGGTTAATTCGTGGTATATGACAGAACATGTCTTTTTTAGGTATGTTGGCCACAATACTGGATTTATGCAAATTTACAAATTACCTATGCAAATCATTGCATCTCGAAAATCGTTTGTCCATGCCTAAGAAATATACTTTTAACTTTAAAATCAAGGAAATAGCTTGTTTAATACGTGGCATATGACCAAAAATGTCTTTGTAGGAATGTTGGCCGCCATATTGCAATTTTAATGCCATATTGCAATTTTAATGCCATATTGCAATTTTAATGCAATATTTGACCAATTTCTGTGAACTTTTCTGTACGTTTTTTTCATAATTTTGGACCAAATGGATATCATTTTTCATCAGCTACATTTTTTATCAAAATTTGGCAAAAAGCAGAAAATGTTGACTGTGGTACATTAATAAATTTGACACAAATAGACTCTGGCGCCCAAATGGTTAATTCGTGGTATAAAACAGAACAGGTCTATTGTCGGTATGTTGGCCACCATTTTGGATTTAAGCAAATTAACAAATTACCTATGCAAATCATTGCATCTCGAAAATCGTTTGTCTATGCCTAAGAAATATTTTTTTAACTTTAAAATCACTGAAATAGCTTGTTTAATACGTGGCATATGACCAAAAATGTCTTTTGTAGGAATTTTGGCCGCCATATTGGAATTATGCAAATTAATGAAGTGCCTATATGAAACATTATAACTCAAAAATGATTCCTTGAGCCAAATAAATAGTGTCAGACTGTGAAATCACTGAAATGGCTTTTTAATATGTGATATATGGCCAATTATGTTATTTTGTCAGATGGCTGGCAGCCATATTTGATTTATGCAAATTAGACATATTTCCCCAAGGTGGATTCGAGTAAACTTTTAATATGTTGTTCTGGGTACCTCATTAAAATGCATTCTGAAGAAAAAAAATTCTGTTGCAATTTGTGGTGGGTTAGGTGCCAAAATCTCGTAGATTGACTGGACTATATACACGATCGTAGGCCTGCGCGGTAAGACTATAGCAACCTAAATAGTAGCCCCAAACCAGTCCATTGATCAAACCCGTCTTATTGATCTTACTGAAGAATTAAGATTTACACAATACATAATACATGCCCCTATCCGAGAACTTAATTTACATACAACGAGCTGACCTTAAACTTTAAAAAACAAGGCATGGCTGAAATTGGCATTGCCTTTTTCACACTTTGAGTCTTTTAAATTTAGGCGGAAAGTCATGGCCTGTTGTATTGTCACATAATATCTTGTAGAGCAACTTACTAAAATCTACCATCAAACTCCACATTGTACACATTATCGACGCACATTTCCCGCAGTATAAACAGTCTGAAGTGAATTAAACAAACCCATAGCATGTAAAGGGGAACTTGAGCCTATGAAAAGACCTTTGTAGGATGTTTACAATATAGAATTACGTTCACACTACAGAGTTTAGGTCGACTCTGCGCCGATCCTGGTGCGAGATTAAAACAAAGAGTGTACGAGAACCATTTTTGTTCTTATTTCAATTTTGCGTCAGGCCAAAAGGCGGCCCTTGTACTGATGTGAACCTAGCTAAGAGGTGTCGCAAAGTATACAGTTAGGTCGACCAGTGATGATGGAGACAAAATGACGCTACTTACATATATTTGCATATCCTGGTGTCCCATAGAAAAATGAGCGTTTGACATCTCATGGCTCCTGCGACATCTCGAAAACATAATAATTATCATGAGAACCTGGTACCAGTGACTCATTGTTTGTCTTACCTGGAGTGATGCCCGCCATTGACAGTATAGTTGTGTGCCAATCCGTAATGTGATTTAACCTACGCATCAATAAAGGTTTCAATTTGTCACTTAGCTTCGATACATCTTACAGTGCCAAATGTTTCCAATGTTATCATTGTAATGTTAATTACCGTGAGATAATTGAAAGACTAAAACATTTCCTGAAACCTTCCCTTTTGAATGAATTCCTTTTTGAACAAAATGCAAAATCTTAGTCGCCGTTAAAACTTTGGAACCAGAGTAACAAATTACCCAATATTTATCGACCTTGAAATTCAAAATGGACGCCATCCCTTTGTTAACTTAATTGTAGTCTATTGGGAAAATTAAATTTCCGATTTTAAACAAAAAATAAGACAGTGAAAACTTAACTACTCCAAGAGCTTCATAATAAGCCGACTCAAACAGTAGGGTGAAAAGGCATAGAAACAAGTTTTTGGGTCTGAACAGTTGTCTTTGGATCAAATCTACCTTAATTTAAGCACAGTTTACAGATAGTGTCTCTTAATCGTAGAGTCGGGCCAAACAGCACGTGATATATAAAGTTTGTCAGAATAAATGCGATGTCCTGGCGTAATGACTTTTAAATTTCACAGAGATATCTTGCCAGTAAACTCATAATATCGAAGGCATTCTTCACCAGCTTAGTAACAAATTCTTGCTCTCTTACCCGTCATGGACATATCCGTTCTGTTTCACCAGGGGTCCATGTATCATTGCTGGAACTCTGACGCCACCTTCAAAGAGTGTTGAGGCGGTGGACCGAAATGGCAAGTTACTGCCCTGTGTAACCATTAATGCACCGTTCTAAGTGATTCGGACGAAAAGAATGGTATGTGTGAGGCACATGCAAGCGGGGTAAGTGTTTGTGCCAACACCATTGCAGGGAATTTGCGAGTGTTTGAGTGTTTTAAGGTGGAACTGCATGTTGCCAACGCAATTTTTTTCAAAGCAATATTTCTCATCAAAGATGACAAGGAAACCCCCTCAAACTATATATTTTCAAAAAAGCAGAGACTCTAAAATTTATTATGGTAGCAGTAGTTCATTCGAAAGATGAAGTAGGTATATATTTTGGGTAAAAAACCTCAATTTTGGTATTAATGATAAAAATTTATTTAAATAAAAAACTTTTCTGAAATGCAATATTTTACTTGAGTAAACATTATACGTAAAAAACCCGACTATTTTATTTTGCATTATCTAACCTCATTCAAAAATGGCAAGGGTTAAAAGACTGACATTCAAAAAAGTTATCAAAATCATGATTAGCAAAATTCGAATGCCTCTTATTCAAAATGTACGAACTTCATTGCCAAACAAAATAGTCGTTTTTATAGAGCTTTCAAAGAACACAATGTGAAAATCTCAAGGTGTAGTTAAATTCTTTGTAATTTTGAAATTGGAGGGAAAAAGGAGCCAGGAAATCGGGTGATTTGCATAAATTTGCATAAATTATCACTTCTTTATCACGCAACTTATGACTGCTTGACAATCTATAAAAGGTGAACCAAACCAAAATTTTAATCTTGGGTCAACAAATTAATTCAAATTGAATGAATATTTGCAAAAACGTGATTTTTGAGCAGAAAATGCTGTGTTGGGTGCAGCGCCCCCTGAAGTATGTTCCATAAACATGTCTCCGAACAAGAGGGTATATCGGTCGGAAATGTTTTGATTATCTTGATTTGAATGTGACTTGTCTAAAAATGCCAGAATTCTGAAATTCCTGTTCAAGTTTTCAAAATGCAAAATGTTTTAGATAGGACGGTTTTAAAATAAGTCTTCAAGAGATTAGATTTGACTAAAAGAAAAACACATGTATTTTTATTTAGCCTTGCAAGATGTTAACCAAATAATAAAATTTCTCAATTTTTTGGAAATCATAAAACAATTGGGTAAGCGATTCTCTTTTATTTATTTTATTTCATTAATGCAAATCCGATGGGCAGATTCGACTGATATTTTGTCAAACATTTCTATAGATATAGCATTACTACTTGCACAGGTCCATCGGGCACACCTGCAAGACACTGGACCATACAGTAGAATTTAGTGCTATTCTGGTGGTCCTTTCAGTTTAAATAATTTTAAACACACTTTAAGAGACGATTTTAAATTGTATTGCTATTATTTTCGATATCATGGGTCAGGAATGCTTCGATATTGCCTTCAACATGTAACAAATTAACAGGTTATTTACGTGCATGCAAGTTGAAAAGTTCAAATTGCCGTCACGAAAATGCTCTATAATCTATGCTGTCAGTGGCTGTTGTGCAAATATGAGCGACCTAGACAAATAACGCAAACTAAACGACAATTACAAATTGGATTTTCATCATTAAATCTATACATCAAAGTCACATTTTATGCTGATGAGTGTGTTTTCAAGAAGACGTACACGCACGAAGTGGACAAAGGACAGACAACTGTATTTGCTTTGTTATTGTTTATCATTAAAATAAAGGAAAATTGTTGTACTGTAGGCTAGACATTGATTCCGCTGATCTTTTCAAAGTTCAAACATTATATAGTATACGCATAGAGGCGGGAATACTTTTGAATTTGAAGTAGCTGAATTTAAACCGGTATTTGACATAATGCAAGATGGTTAAGATGGTTATCAATGTAAACACAAAAATGTAAACTTACGTCACTGATGAAAATCAACATTGTATCTTCCCACATTCCACGTGACTTCAGCGCAGAGGTTACGTTACTAACTGCTTCATCCATAAGGGACAGTTTGGCTTTAAATAATAAAACATGTTATTGTCCTCAGGTACAGCGAAAATGATTAAACGATAAAGATGCTCCAGGGCAACATCGTACCAGAGAAACAACCAGGAACAACGCCAACAAAGTAATCGTTTTGCATAATTCAATTATTACTTTAGAACCGTAATGTACAGTCTTCACAACACCCCCATCACTGAAAGATTCCTACATTGCAGCCAACATTGACGTTGATCATATTTTCTTACCATAATACCTCCTGAGATTCTTATTTTCCATGTTAGGGTAGAGATCTTCGTAGTTACTTGGAACCTAGAAAAAGACGACACTGAAGTCAAAAATCCCTCTTTATTTTTATCTGTTCCTAATACTCTTGTAAGCTATTTCATGACATTGTCGGGTAAAAGTGTAGGTCAAATTTCAATAACTATGAATGGCTGTTATAGAGTGTTCAGCAAAACTGGTAGATTCATTCAAACGGCATTATCAGCATGAAAGATCCTGAATCAGCAATGAAAATGACGAAGTTCTGTAAGGCTATGATTAAGTTTCATCATATCGAAATTTAATTTCCATTATGGCTTCGTGTCCACATGTCAAACATTCTTGCTTAACTTTTTTTACAAGAAAGGTAAAGGAATTCATTATATTTCCTACGCATAGTGAAAGCTCAGCAAAATCGTCGTATCATCGAGTTACAGAGGACTTTAATGAAATATTTTGAACAGCTGATGAAACTGACAAACATTATGTAAGACTTACAAAAACAATGACGAGGACATATATCAGAAGATATTAACAAATTGACTAGAAAAGTGCTAAACGATTACTTCAACAATATCGGGACTATCAGTTCCTTCTTTAAGCTGTTCCACTCATTAATAGTTCAATTATGAGGGTAAAACATGGCTAAGACATGATAAATGTAATATTTGAATCAGAGAGAACAACTTCCTGGACGTAACTGGAACTTCCCGGACTGTTTACGCAATGAACGTTCCAACCAGACCTTCGACACAATCAATTATCGGAGGAATCAGTCATAAATGCGTATGCATATAAATCAAGTGAAGGTCTTACCTGTAATCCCTTTGCAGGTTGGTCTATGGCGAAATACAAGAACAGAGGATATGCAGGATAGTGTTTTGATATGATATCGACCGCTCGTTCTGTGTACAGCAGCAACAAATGTATGAATGAAGATTACATAGAGATATAGAGTAGGAACGGTCTCCTTTCCTGAACAGCTGGGTCAGAAAAGATATTTATTTTTACATGTAACAAAACAAAGCTTTCCTCAAGTAAAACGAGGAGAATTACCGAGCGAATTTGTTCATTATCATTGGAAGCTGGTATGAAACAAAGTGTTATATTTGTGAACGAAAAGTAAACTACAAGTTCTTTTCCACGCAAGCCACTCTCGTTTATGTGTATGTGTCAAACTCACCGTCGAATACGTTGTATCGTCCTTTTGAACCACGCCAGTATTGTCCCAGAGATCGTACCCTGCATTCGTGTCTGGATAAAAGGGAAGAGAGAAATGTCAACCAGGAAACTAATCCATTCATAATCTATTCGTAATCAATACTCTATGTTCGTAATCAATATTTGCATTGACGTTGACAGTTTGCAGTGGAACGAACACAGACAGAATCGGTAAAGAGCTGTGACGTAGTTCCTGTTAACTACCGGCAATGAATGCTACGCGAGTTAACTGCAGCTTTAAAGAACTATAACCCTCGGTGTCCACTGCGCTTGACCCTCAGATTGAGCATGATTATTTAAGATGTTTGATTTTGAAGAAGTGGTTTACGACATGGAAAATGACTCCGGCAACTTTGTCAGTTTTAACTTTTGAAATAACGCTGGCACAATGTGTAAACTGATATGGAATGCCTCTTCATGATGTATAAAATGGCATGTGCCTTCGTATAGTTTTGGAGCTAGGATGATTTCGCAGTTACATAGAGCATCCTCTTTTACGTAATCATAATCAGTTTTGCATTTACCGAGAACATGGCTGTTTACACTTAGATACAGTCACATACTTGACTTAATTCAGCATTCAATATCTACTGGTTAATTTCAACGATGTAAACCACGATGTAAAAGATACGTCCACATACACCTACCCTTCACTAAAGGATCTTTGGATGTCTTTTCGTAGTTTGATATCACGCCACCCAAGTGACCAAAGAAGGAATCAAATCCGCGTTTCAAAGGAGTATAATCCAACTTTGAATAACCCAGGTGCCACCTGAAGGAGGTAAGAGAACAATGTCCATGATTCTGTGCTTCCATTTCAATCATATTATAATTAATTGATATAGTTATGACCTATACCCATATCAAGTACACTCTGTCTCTAAGAGGTCAGTATTTTAACGAGACCTCATTTATGCTAAGAAGTCATGAGTAAGCTTTTAATATTCTTTTTAGGGATTAGCCAGCAAAACTGCATTTATTAGTTTTGTGTCGTAATTTAGAACAAACAGAAATGAACACATCCCAGGAAATGTGGACACAAAATTTAAGCCATTAATAGGATATTCTTGAAAAGAAAATTCCCAATAAAATACGATCTCAAGAATGTAAAGTCCCTAATTCTTTTAATCCAGGTCTCTTACCGGTAAATGTTATCAGCAAAAAAGTATGGTGCTTAAATTGAATTGGAGTTATGGAAATCCGTTTAAAGATTCAATGTGTCCATCTTTAGTGAGACAAAGAACACACGCAGATATTCAATATTCCAAAAATCATAATTTACTGTTCTCAAAATTCCAATGTCACTTATTTAATTATGATTAAACAAATGGATATACAAACACCTGTAATAATTTGTAATAAGTTTTCAAAGCAATATTTGGACGTTCCTGAAAAGGAAATTGCTGACCCAAAATGGCAAAAATGGGGGATAAATTACTAAGAGTAGAAAATCACAAATATCGCCATGAAGCTACAAAGCAGAATATCTCTACCTTAGGCGCCCATAAACAAAATATCAAGGCCAAATGACTCGTTTGTCATGTAGATTTGATGTTTTACCGTTTTCACATTTTCACGTAAATTAGCATATCTTTTGGACCAACACATGTATTTGAATTAAACCAAATGTATTACCTTAGACGTATTTTCATACCATATACTAAGGTTTTACTCGCGGGAATTCTGAAATTTTGCAGATAATCCGACAAAAGCATCTGAACAAGACCTAAAACAGGTTCCATGGGGCTTCCCTGACCCCAACGATTTCCTGAGTCACTAAAGATTCATGTAAAACGATTTCTGCGTCTACTAATAATCTTTACTCTGGTAAAGTAATTCCTGAATAACGATTTTTCTATACTAAATATGACAAAATATACTTAAAGGTTCAAAATTCTCGGGACTTGCAAACAAATTGTAAATAAATTTGGCGAATGAGATCTAAAAAATTTGAGACTTGTATTTTAATTCGAACAACAGAGTTCTTCAACCAACATAGCAACTCTATGTAATATAAATGTCACACAATAGTTTCGAGTTTTTTTGCAGTTGACAAGCAATCAAACATGCATGCTTGCATACATACATACATACATACATACATACATACATACATACATACATACATACATTTACATCATGTTTGTCCATGACATGCTTAATCTATTACATATTGTGATACTTTTAATGACAACAAAACCGAAAATTGATGTTTGCACACTTAACTTACTTTCCGACGAGATGGGTCAAATAGCCAACATCCTTCAGCTTTTCAGGTAGAGTTTTAAAATTAAGGGGCAGTCCGCCTTTCGTGAAGCGCCGCAATATGCTATGCTGGAATATAAATACTTGGCATAAGTATCATTTTACCAAAAGTGACAGGGGATTCCAGGTCGTCAGACAAGATACTGTTGCGTTTTGATTTCATGTTTCAATGTCGAAACCCCCGACTTTAACACACATAAAGCAAACACAGTGGCGGTAAATGCAAAGATGTTACTGATCAATAAGGCCTTTGGACCTTGCCTAAAGGTAATAATTATAGGTGGTGATCTGGCCGAGTAGTTAAATGCGCAGGCAGCTTTACTAGGTGAGTGGATATAGCTTATATGCTTGAAATTGATCAACGAATCATTGAATTGCAGTTTAATTGACAAAAATAATAAACTGTTATTATACATACGTGAATGTGCATTGCGTATTATTCGATATCCACACCACGAAATTACATTCATATGATTGCTGTCAGTTGATTTCTTTTTCATAAAAAAAATTGAAGTCACTTCTCTAAAATTTTGTTCGGAGGTAATGCGACAGAGCTTTGAGCTGTTGAGTATTTTGGTTATAATACACCATGTGCTCACAGTTTGTTGCTATTGGCCAGAACAAGTCACCTGAGGGGAAATAGATACGTCTAGTGCTAACTTTCTTTTAGAATATTACGTCAGAGGATATTTTTTCCTCTGACTGTTTGCCCTGGGAAATAGTCGTTGCAAAAGTGCCCGGTCACGTGACTATAACCGAGGTGTCGTCTGCACTTCTTTAAAATTGATGGGTGGTTACAGCGACAAGCCTTTCTGGCAAACGGGCGAGATTTTGTATTTGAAGCGCGAAAGAATTTGAACAGCTCATTAGAAACAAAGATTCAAGTGCAACCAAGGATGTCATTCGTTTTTTGCGGAGAAACTGATACCATTATGACACTGTTATGAATTCGCCCTGTGAACTATGTTCGTTCTTTAGAATTTTCTGTGCAATGTCTTTTTCAGAGTATGGCTGAGCTGTATTATGGAAAGTCAATGATAACTATACGGTATTACCTACAAAGATACTTTCTGAGACAGTGTGGCGTGGACATCTCGTTTTTCTGCAATGTTTGGAAAACTAAAAGCTGAGGAAAAGGGAGGGACTTAAATACAAAGACCGGCACCAAAGGACGACACAAAATTATTCTGCTGCCTGATTTTGGTTCTTCAACACTACCGGGGGGAAGCATATAAATTGTAATGAGCAAAACACTTATCAGGAACTAGGTTAAATACTTAATCATTGTATGGATGGAAGGAATACATTAAAGCATATGAATACAATAATAACAGCACTTGCATGTGGTATATTATGAAATACCTATAACCTGATCTTTCTTAGGGCTATAACGCCCGTTTTACTAGCACACTTGGTCGTACGTTACCAGAAACACAGTGCTATACCCGTCGGCCTACGGCCACGGAAAGTAGCGATGTATTTCAGGTAACGCACGGCTCCTCAAGGTAATAACCCTCGTAACCTGGTATTAGGTGCTTATTTTATCGTCATTTCTATATTCACTGTGACTTTTTTCTGAAATCTTACTTTCATACTATGAAATGTTTGTCCATTTATAGACAAACGTTTTTACTTTTTACATCCCTTTCAGATTTATCAGTAAACCATGTTAAGGTACATACCTGCATACCAGTACGGAATGGGTAGTAGCCAGTCATCAGTGCAGTTCTAGTCCTGAGAATGTTAATAAGCATGCATAGCGACATGTCTGTATTGAAATGCTGGCATTATTCAGTTCAACAATTAACTAGAGATGTGAACGAAATAAGATTCTATGTTCATAATTGCCACGTTCCAAAATGAGATACAATCCGCCAGAATATTCGTTGCTAAGCAAAATATGATACTTACCATTAAATGACCAAATACATATGCACAAATGTCAGACAAATTTTTTGGTCTTACAACTTCATTCTATTTCTGCAATGGCTAATTGTACAGCAACCAATGCCTCCAACATAGTCAAATCCAATTCTTCATCCTTACATTTTTCGCCTACAATTGTCGGATAATTAGTTTCAATTTGAAGATTCGTTAAAGTTCAATCATTGTACAAATAAGATACTAAAATACTATATTATTTACAATTTGCATGTAATCGTTAGATCGTTGTGCAGTAAGTTTCCACATGAGCCATATTATCCAAGGTAGGATGCGCCTCGAGAACAGGCATTCGAACTCTATATTTTTTAATGATCTACCATTTGCAAGGGGTCATTTTAAATGTCCTGGAGAAACAAAAGTTTTCACCATCTTGGTTTTTCCAAAAATCTAAACTCATAATTCCCGATAGGGTTAAAAAGAGGCTAGGGAGGCGGACATTCGAAATATCGGTAAATTTCAGGTAAATCATTTCTCGGGTATAAAAAATTGCCGTAGTGACACCTGACTTTGATTCTTCATTTAGTATGAATATAGTTCATAGTTTTACTGAAGAAAGTTTGAGCAAAAGTTTGAATCATTCAGCGGGGAGGCGCATACTACAATAACGTGCGATTGCTAACCACAATGCATATGGTTAGCAATCGCCAACCAAATGAATATCAGGTACGTAGGACTGTACAATTGATATTTCATGAAGTCTTACGAAATTATTTTCAATTGTTCAATACAATTATATCACGTTCCTAAAATCACGCGATTGAAGGTAAACATTAACACCATAATTTGCAAATACTAATAATTAGCAACCTCGAAATTTAACCGCATGAAACTTCAGTAACAGATATAATTACTTTGTAGTTGAAATAATTTGTATTATTTATATAGTTATATATATATATATATATATATATATATATATATATATATATATATATATATATATATGAGACAAAATATATGAGACAAGGTAGTTTAGGATTTTTTATATATGGGTATTTGCCCACTTCCTCTGTCTGTCTGTCCATTGCGATAACTTCTTGACACGTTATGCACGTGTTACTGTGATATTTTGTGTGGAGGTGTATGGGGGATTGGGACAACCGCTTTTTGTTTTTTGAATAATGTCAATAATATGCAAATTAGGTAAAAGAACAATTTTTGGTAAAACGTTTTCTTCTACATCAGCGCTGGTTCGATAGCTTTTACAGTCCCCGGAGATTACCTGACTCACACTGTTCAAACTGAGATTAAGTATGCAAGTTTCTATTTTTATGGCAATTTTTTTCATTTTCGGTCAACAAGGAATCCCTCTTTTTTGCTATTTTGAGGCAAAACAGCTTTAATTTTTTTTATTTGAAGGCGCTCATCGGAAAGCTTTGATAGTTGGTACACAGGTCGAAAGGGATAATGTGTTGTGATAACTTGGATACTGTTGGACCTATCAGTTTTTCATTTTGTGTTAGTATGGGGATATTTTGAGATAGACTTTTCTATGTTTGGTAGAAATCTACTCTGAAATCACTAGACTGATATTTTGGAAATCTGATATGTACAGCTTGTTGCTTATTATGTGCCACTTTTGGTCAAAAATTATGAATTCGAACATGATTCTTTATCGGTGGTTGCGAGACAGTGTCATTGACACTATTTTTTCATAGTAGTATTTGGGCGCTATCGCCTCAATGGTTGATAATGGTTCACAGGAATTTATTCTATTCATCGCCGAACTTTGAACCAGTTGTAAGAAATCTGACCTCTTTTCAGCAGGCAATCTGATTAAAGCATAGTCTGGCGGTTACCTGTACCGCGATTGACCTTATGTCAAATGGCTGATACGGTTCTTGATTCCAATATGTACCTCCTCACCTAAACTGTCTCATTCTTCAGTGTCGAAATACAGACGACTACGTGAAACGTTCGATAAACGTTTTGCGTAATAAATTAGAAAATGAATAAAAATGTCATTTGCCTTAATAGTGTACATCTACTGGTGGGCAGTCATTTCCCTATGGCATCCGGATTAATGCATATCACTGAGTGACAGTGTTGCTGTACACTTTAAGACATAGATATTACTTACGGGGTACAGATTGGTTGAACGTAGGTCTGGTTGAATATAATGCCATTGTGACCAAGCGAGTTCAAGTGTGGTGTTTTGACGTTTGGGTTGTTCCAGCCAATGTCATTCCAACCTGGGTTATCAAAAACGTATTCGAGCAATTAGGCACATTGACAAATCTACAACATTACGATTTCTTTGCGATTGACAAAATACATTGAGAACGCCTTTTGTTGAAATCTATGCTTAGGTTACCGAACAAGGATTCAAACTATGACATGCTTATGGTTTTTAAGTATTATGTATTTATATCTTTCTTGGAACAAATTGCCAATATGAGATAGATGAACAGATTTCCTGGGACTATTTTGCCGAACAACGCCATTGTACTCACGGTGGTGAATATCAACAAGAATGGTGTGGTAATAATGGGCCAAAGCAGCATATTTTTATGCTTAAAAGTATGAATGGTACAGTAATCTAAAAAACGTATCTTTACACCAGAAGGAAAAGCCTTAAACGCTTAAGGAGCGCAAAGAGTCCCTGGTTGGACTTACCAAGGTCATCAGCAAGGATGAAAACGATGTGTGGACGTTTGACGTTCCACTCTTTCAACGATAAAATTACGGCAATGGCGCCAACTGTCGCAGCTAGGATGAGTGTATATTTCATGCCACTTTTTGACGAGTGTTCTTTACGTTGCATGTCGGGTGCTGTTGAGCAGAAGTGTGAAAAATGTGAAATATATTTAGGAACTTGGGAGGGGCTAGACCAGTAGACTTTGGATAGGATAGTGAAAATACAAAAAAAGTACAGAGTTGTCAAAAATTGCGACAAAGTGCTTTTTGCATAAACACATTCACCTGATTGAAAACGATAAAAGATTGGAATCCTAAAATAAATATGCGTGTGCTGTCAACTTCAAAAAAATAATAATTTGAACTTCAAAACACAGGGTATCTCTTATTTCTAACAAGCCACTCTTAAAGTCTAGTGGTCCGTCTTTATCTGCCAGGCGTCTTGAAAGAGGAGTGAATAATGACTCGCTGTAAATCAGAAGCATTATGAGAAAACATAATTGACAACAAATGTTTTGAAACTATTGAGTCATCTTATCGAGTAATTGGGCTGTACATACACATACAGCATGTGAATGAGAATGATAAGAGATGGACCATTAGATCTTGGGAGGGGGTGGTCAAAAACAGAAAAAAAAATTTCAGAGCAGAAAGTTAAGGAAAAAAAATCTTCAAACTAGTTTGTAAAATAAAAAATAAATAAATAAGAATACAAATGCGTAAAAAAATTGCAAAAGTCTTTAAAATGTTGAATTTGTGTTTTTAGATTTTACCGAAAGGAAGCAGCTTTCTGTATTTTAGTACATCCTCTAGGCACATTTTTAAGTTTATTGTATACATTTAGAGTGACTGTATCCCTTATACTGGAAGATGTGATCATCTTATCTTTTCAGGACTTTTGTATTCTGATAACTTAAAAATTATGAAATCATAGAGCCTGTTTTCTACTTGTTTCCTGCGTACAAACCAAGCAGGTACACTAGGTAAAACATTGAAACTATGGTATGGTTGTCAGACAGAAAGTTATATTTGCCTTTTAAGATCAAGGTGAACAGATGCAGGCTACATCAGGTCCATTTTTTCACAGTATTTTATTGCAATGGTGAATGCAAGAATGGGTGAACAAGTAGAAACACGTCAATAACGATAAAACAACATGTCAAGTCATTATATATTATTTTGCTTTTAAAAAGGCAATTTCAGTTCTTTTTTCTCAAAAAACAGCCTTAAACTCAACAGCAACACATTTTTTAACATTCAACAATACACTACGTAGAATGCCATCTATCAAACAAATCCCAACACAAAAACACATAAAAGGGTTGAACTTTGAAGGTTTCTCTATAGCAAATACTGAATAAATCTGCATGACTAATCGTTTGTGTGTAGCAAATGCTGAATGACAATTATCTGAAGAATTTTTCCACCACAAAAGAGAGCATGATTTAAACAAATTTTAAGGGACTTATGTAGCAAATTTCAAAGAAATTGGACAAGCCCTTTCAGAGAATACAGATATTTTGACCATAAATTGCATAAATTGCCCTTAAAAGACAAATATTGAATTTTCACCACATCTATACACATCCAATCAATTTGGACATGCTGCTACAGAGAAATAGATGTTTTGATCAAAAAAGGGCAAAAATTGCCCTGAAAACATAAATATGCAAATTTCACTATATTTTGCAAACAGCTTCTCAGCTTATCAAAATCTATTGTAAATCATGTGATATGCATGATGTTTGGCGGGGTGAATGTACGCATTTCACCACGCAGTAGAAAGGGAAGCCAGGAAACCCTAATAGTCAATTTTCAAAACTATAGGAAGATACTGAGGAGCAAGAAGACAAAGTTTCAGAGGAAGATGTCAGATGTGCATGAAAATGTGCTACTTGAATCTTCCGATGTTGATATATACAGGTAATCATACAGTTAGGGAAACTCATTGCCGACATTGTCTTTTTTCTGATTTGTCTCATTTATATGAATCATCTGTTCACAACAATTTCCCTTTTTACTGAAGGACGCACTTTGGAATGAACATATAACTGCATAGCCAAATAGCTGATATCCCGTGTGTTTTGATAATAGACTGCAAGATGATCTGCAACATTTCGCGAAATCTATCAGCAATATAAATCACTAGGCCATATGTATGTTGGGGTTACAGCACACAATCTTATTTGCGCTAGTGATATGGATGTACATTGTATCCTCAGACAGCGCCGAAGTAAAAAAAATTATAAATCGTAAAATTTACTCAGAAAAAAAAAATAGCACAGCTTTTCTCATTTGGAAAAAAATGTTTTTAGAAATTTACAATTGTAAAAACAAAGTTCACAATTTCATTGTGACCAACCCCCTCCCAATATCTAATGGTCCGTCCCTAATGAAGTCCGATTTTTTTGCCGAAGGGCACGTAAAATGTACTATAAATTTATTGCAACCCCATGTTCCCTATAGTAGAGTTTCCCTTTTGGCTGCGGTCACACTTTGCAAAGGGTGAGCAACGGGTTTTGGTTGTACCCATTCTCGCGAGCCAGAGCATAATGACCGCTCCGCCGACCTATGCAAAAATCAAGTTGTTGCCGCAAAGGGGCGCGTAGTTTACGACGATGATTGTACCACACAGAAAGTTTCGTAGCTATTTGTCAAATATTCAGAAAACAACCAGAAGATTACCGGCGCTGTTGTTACACACTGTACTCTGAAATTGCAGAAAGGTACACAACGTTCACAGCGACATAATCACTGAACCAGGGGCCTTAACGTATTCCCTGGCCCTGGTTCATGATAATCACACAGTCACACAGTCGCCAACACACGGCGACCGCTGTGTGGTATGCATTACATGTAGAAAAGCAGGGCACTACTATTCTAATGCATACCACACAGCGGCCGCGCCTTGTATCGGTCCACAAACGACTGTGCTCACTAATTACAAGTTCGCATATATGTTCTACCTCCATAATATGTAATCCTCAGAGAATTTGCAGATCAGAGCACTTATGGAAGTACAGTGTAGTACTCACTATGCACGGTGAGACACAAGAGGTTACGAGGATAACCTACCTCTGCGGCTTGACGAAGCCATACACTAGCGAGCAGACTAACGGCAATCCAACAGATAAAAGCAATCGAACATGTAACTGACGACTACGACAAGAAGTACGTAGACATACCTGATATCTTGAGTCACCTTCTGAGGTGACCTCGTACCGTACACAATAAATCTTACCAACCTATTGAGTGGGACGTCCCGGTCGTCGAACGGCGCCTGTGCGACTTTCTTGTCTACAAGCAATGTATTTTATTCACAATGTCAGGATCGACATGTCATAATGGCTGAAACATTCAAATTTCACGATTTACATTATGAAAAACATGTTTTTACTTTCACCAATCGCCAACATACTTCGGATACAGTGTTTACATCGGTCATTCTGGTCCCGTGCGACCTTTTTAGGGCAGTTCCGACAACCTTACCCTAGAGGAGCAGCTGAGGGCTGGTGTCATGACCCTTGAACGTTGGCATTAAAAGTTCAACACTCGAAATAGCTCTCGCACTATTGTTGTGGTAGGTAAAGTTCTCGTACATTAAACAACGAATACTAAGTGCCAAATATGAAAATTAGCAATTAACTTGAATGACACTGATAAATGTCTTCATTCAAATGTTAAAGCAATGTGAGCTCAACATCCGTACCAAGTTTCATGAAATTTGATGAATAATTTCTTCCAAAATAAGCCTAATTACGAATATTCATTAAATATGCAAATCAGCAGTTAATTAACAGGGTACAACTACATATCAATGCATGCCATTACACCACCAAAAGATCAACATCTGTGCCACATTTCATCAAATTTGATGCAACATTTCTAGACATATCACACTAATTACAAAAATTCATCAAATATGCAAATTAGCAATTAATTGATATGATACTGCTTAATGTCTTCACACAGTATTACAGTACTACGAGATCAACATTTGTATCATGTTTCACTAATTTGATACAATGGTTCTGGACATATCCAACTAATAAGGAAAGTTCATTAAATATGCAAATTAGCAATTAATTGATGCGATACTGACATATGTCATTGTGTGCTATCAGAGCCCTGTGTGACATCTTTACAAAGTTTCATGAAATTTAGTGCAGTAACTCTAGAAACAGACCTCTTTTCAAAAAGTCATTGTCAATGACATGGTCCCCACTTCTTCAATAAAATGGCCGTCACACGACCATATTTGGTCGGATCGCAAAACAATTTGACGTAGATATGCATGACATAAGGAGTAATCCTTGTACCAAGTTTGAATGAAATCGTTCCAGGCATCTCTAAGATATCTGCGTGAACAGACGGACGCATGCATGGACTTAAACATACCAATAAGTCCCCCCGAAAGGTGTCCGTGGGGACTAACAAAGACAGATGCATTTGCTTACGGCGCCTGTGCGAGAAAGATCAACGGAAGTATTTGAAATTTTCAACACACTCAGGCATGGTGTTGTAAATAATAACATTTCAATTTTAAACCTCGCGTGTAGAACTTTTGGCTTGAACTTCGCTCACTCTCACAGAAAACTTATCTGGTAGCCAACCTGTCGTCTTTTACTCCGCGAAAATAAAATACAAAGTAAATGCATATCATTCCAAATGTCCACGTTCCTGTTGTTGCCGACGCCATAATGATGTACAGCAAAATATACTCGATATCACAGGTGCCGCCAACTGATAAATTTCATCAATTTCGCAAAATCATCACAAAACATGTTTTGAAGGCTAATATACCAATTTTACGTGTTTTTGACCTTCACCTAAAATTTGGAGGGGAAAGTAGAGCTGTTCGTAACTGCCCTCCCACTGGCATACACGGAAATTGTGCCCTCCCACTGAATTTTGATGCCCACTGCCCTCCAGTATCTATGGTCTGCCCACTCCCCGCTCCCCACAACAATTCAAGCTCCCCACTGCCCTCTCCCCACTACTGAAATTCCCCGTTGCCCTCTAGATACCCACTAGGTAACCCAAGTCAACACAAAACCGAGCGAGCAGCTAGCAGTATACCTTGGAACATTGCTCCCCTCTTCCTCAACTTCAGTCAACTACGGTTTTCCCCTCCCTCTACATATGTTCAGGTACCCACCGTCCAAAATTTTCTCCCCGCCCACTGAAAATAATGAAATTTCTTCCCCGCCCACAGTAAATATCGATTTTTTCTCCCCGCCCGCTGATTAATTTTAGAATTTGCCCGCCCGCTGAAAAACTGCGCACGAACACCTTTTTGCACGAACAGCTTGGTTGGCGGCACCTGATATCATTGCGACTTGGACTACTTTACACGTCACCATCGTGTTTAGGGCTGTATGTACATGCTCACTACATTCTGTACTTACACAAGGGACGCCACAACTGTCTATGCGCCTTAATTTTCCATCAGAAAATTTCCACAATTCAGATAGGCATGTTATGTTTGGAGGCATAGTTCTCGCTGTGTCTGTCGCGCAATTAGCTATAAATCTCCATATACATTGATATCAGATATATTCTGGCTTGTATGATGGGCTTTGGTAGACTTGAAACATCGGGCCGATTTTCCATTTATGCTTGTCAGCACGTGATCAAAATTTAACGCCTTCCCCTTTCATGAGGTAATCACTAAAATAGCCTGGTGAAGGTCACATTCGAAGCGTTTGTGAACAAAACATTGAAGCCATATATTTAATTAGTCACTAAAACCCTCCTAAAAGACAAAAAAATAATATCTGCATTAGCTCATCGAGATTTGAAACCCCCGTTTTAACAAACTGCATTGAAATCATATGTGCATTCACGTTATCTCTTTCAATAAATACATTTTGTACAATTACGTGAATATTGTCCGACCTTTTGGAATCACAGAAGGACATATTCACTCAAACAAAACCCAATGATATTCATGGCGGGCTGAATACCTTTGGTGGGAGTAAAATCTTATATCGCATCATCATCATGCAACTGCCTTCATTAAAAGTGACACGATAAAGAAAGAAAGAATTCTCCAAATTTACCTACCTAATTCACTGAGTACTTGCAAAGGATACAACATGGTTGGATTGCCCATTACTAACTTCCAGTCTCCGACCCAGAGAAAGAAGTATCTATTGAACAGCAAGAAGTATAGCAATGTTCTAGATCTCAAATATTGTGGTAAGAGTGACCAGTAAAGCAGGAAAGTGGTATAGATAGGTCACTTTGGTGGTTTTTTACCACAAATGGTAAATGTAAACTAGATAAATCTACATTCCGGACAAAAGAATGACGCAATTCCGGTAAGAAGGCATGATACACACGAAACATATTCGATATATTATTTTGCCATTGGCTGATGATCCCTCTTTCAAGAGATCATGATACACGTTTTATTAACATTATCGTTTAAAGATATCTTTCCCATTATATTTGCATATGTAAATGATTAATACTCTTTGAATGCCTTCATATGGCCACAGTGAACTTTGAACTTTATTACCTTATAGCTGCACCAGGAGACTTTTCAAATTGATCGGTGTTGCATACAAATTCTTTTCGTGGTGACGGCGAACCGTTTGCAATCATGTCCAGAATATCCATATCATCAAGATCCGATTCTGCTTTGAATGAATGGTGCAATTAAATTTTACAGAGGGCAGGACAACACGTTCTCAGTAAAGAACAAATTCGAAGTTGCACAAGTTCAACTACGACGGTAAAACCATAAATGCCAATTTAAATAGTAATCCCAAAGCCAACCAATTGATCAATTCTTTATTCTTGATCATACTGAAGAAATCAATAGTTACTGCCTGGCGAGAACCCAAAGCCATATTATTCACACAACACACGTTCCGCTTTTCGGAAACTTGATTTAGCTGCGACGAGTTAACCTTTAATTTTGGAAACTAAGTCTTCGCTGTCACATATTTACTTGGAAATTCGTTTCCTAAAATCTATGATATCAAACTGAACATAACTATTGCAGCAAAAGGGGACTATGATTATACTTGCACGTCTAGGTAGATGAAGGGATGCCATTCTAAAGAGAAGGGCGCGCAGGGAATCTGTAGAATTTTAGTTGGATGTTCAACTCCATATTTATATCACGTTCACACTATATGGTTTGCGTCGTCTCTGAGGCAGTCCTGGTCCTGAAAACATCGTGAGTTGTTTGCCCTTGGTCGGCATTTGGCTGGCTTAATTTAAGTCAGGTCTGACGACTGGGTTCAGAGCAGACTCAAATTTGCGACGGGGCTCGAATTTAGTTTGGTAACGGTTGATGTCGGCCCTGGGCCCGATAGCTATTATAACAGATGGCCTTGATCTATAGGTTGATGAGTAACTGAGAAGCGGGAGATTCAAATACAGTCTTAAGGGGACAACAATTATTCTGACTTTAGCACAATCTTGCGGGGGCTGAATGTTAACGTATTGCAAACAAGAAGCAGCCTGATTTCCGTCCTTCCTTCAATATCCGTCGATGGACTATAACAGCTAGCTACCAACTGCAAATTACGTTGCAAGACATGTTTTAGAACACATGTTCTATGAAGCTAACTCTAGCAAGCCAAGGAACATCGATAACTGAAATTGGACCGGACATTTATTTCTATTGACGTCCAACAGTGGGCATTGGATAATAACATAACGTAAATACATTTTCCAAACTAGCAGCAGCTGGCTTAACCCATCTACCCTCAGTCCAACTATAGAGAGGGATGACTTGTTGAAATTGCAAGTTGAACCTCTGTTTCGACGACGAATCCTGCTTGTAGCGATCCGTAGGATGAATCAGCGTAGTTATCATATCCAGACAATGACCAAGGCCAAAAACCTGCCCGAGCAACCACCAGTAGCCCGAGAGACTACACAGCAGCCAGAACAATGTCAAAGTGCTTCGGGGACCACAGCCACCAGTACACACCGGATGTCAGTTCCCTCAAAGGTGACCCGAAATCCAAGATGGCCGCGTCCACAGCTTTGGGAGACTACATCCAACAACTTCAATCACTCCTGCTGTAACATTAGCTGCAACCGAAGCACCACAAGACTCAGCACCATTACAAACAATCCTGAATACATTACTTCTACTGAATTCTCAAAATAACCAACCTCCATGTGCTTCTTTGAATCACGAAAGGCCGATTTAGAGTCCCACATATACATGGACACACCTTTCAAAGGTGAGAAATATGGTGATATTGTTGAAATTTTGTCAACCAGTGACTTTGTCAAAGTAAAGGACCAAAAGGTTCTTAGTGTAGGAGATGATGGCAACACAATTGTCCTTCCGTCAGGAAGAAAGAGACCTCCTTTGGAATCTGTGGCACCTACTCAATGGATAGCAGCAAATTTTGCTATCATGTATAAAAAGATGAAAAATTGTCCATCCGACAGAAGATGTTTTCAATGATATTGCATTCTCTCGTAAAGTCCCAATATTGCCAAACCAGTATACATAGATGTCCGTCCTATTGTATGATCGGGAATATTGCCAATATCAAGAGGAATAAAGTTTAGATTGAGCAGTGATATACCACATTTGTCAACCATTTTGTTGATAGAAAGAGTCCGAAGAGTTGTTAAGCGCCTCAATCACAGAAGGTTCACCAACAATGACTTAAAAACTGCAAACTGAACGCCAGCGCCAATTGATATCAAATCTTGGAGACCCATCTGTTTAGGCTTTAATAGAGTAATCGTAAATTTGGTGCAACTGATACGCACATGTTTGCCTCACCCAAAATCAGTCCATGAAACTAAGTATGGTTCTGATTAAAAAACATATAAAGTCGCGACCCTTCAACATGCCCATCCCACCACCCAATGATTTTGCTCTTACTTACTCTGCATGGCAAACTGAGCTCAAACATAACCGAGATGCCAAATTTCTATTAGATGGGATTACGAATAGCTTCCACATTATCGATAAGGATACCCCTAAAACCAGCCCATATGTATAATTATAAGTCAGCTAGTGGTGCAGCCAAACACCAAGTAGAGAAGCAGATCCTTGCTGAAATTGAAGAGGGTCATGTAACGCTATTTCATCCAAAAAACCAGCCAAATTCTGATGAAGTTGGGCTTATCCATGATTGCACCAAACCACAGGGTAAGGCTGTGCACGATAATGCGTCTGACCATCACATTCAATATCAGTCTCGCGATAACACTGTGAAACTTATTTCCCCTGGCAGTTTCCTAAATCAGCTTACTGCTCCGTAACATTCCAAAAGTCCAATTATCAGGCTACAGGTCTTGAATGGTTATTTGAAGGTGATAAGCACTCAACTTATCTTTATGATACACGGCTCCCATTTTGTGCAAAATTGTCCCCTGGTATTTTTCAAAGATTGACCCAGAGTGGTCGCTGAATGATGGCCAGGCGGGGCTTTTAGGCCATGGTTGTGTATCTAGATGATTTTCTCATTTCGCCGCTGACTATCATTCCTGTTTGGTTGCCCTTAACACCCTTTTAAAATTGCTAAGACAGCTAGGTTTCCGCATAGCATGGAAAAAGGTTGAAGGCCCCACCCAAAGGTTAGCCTTCCTTGGCATTGAAATTCATACTGGTCTTCTTTCATCACGCTTGCCACAGCAAACGCTTGCTGAATTACATAATCTGCTTATTACTTTCTCCGCTAAAAAGCGGGCCAGCCGCCGCCAGCTAGAAACCCTAACAGGTAAGCTTGTTTGGGTATGCAGGCTAATAAAGGAGGTAGAACGTTCCTCTGACGTATCCTGACCAACTCAGCAACTTTTCTCACAACTCATTCTGTCTAAGACATTTGTGTTAGAAATCCAATGGTGGTTACAAAGCCTTCCTCTATTTTATGGTAGTACTAAGTTCATTGATATCCGCCCGGTGACTGATGTTCACATTGATGCTTCTAATTTTGCCTCAGGTATGTATTACAGTGATGACTGGCAGTACACCTTGTGGTCCTGTGACTGGCATCAGCTACCCCACTCAACATTAATCATAAAGAAGTCCTTTCTATTATTCTTTCTTCCAAACGATGGGCAAATGCTTGGCAAGATTCCATTACACATTTTCACTGATAGCGCTATCGCTATGGGTTGTAACAATCATGTTACTCTATGTAACCCAACTGTTATGAATGCCTATAAGGCTTTCTGCCCTTTCAACTTTGATATCAAGGCAATTCATATATCTGGCAAAGAGAACAATATCCCAGATGCTTTCTCTAGATTACATCGACCAGGACAAAGTGTTACGTCTTCATAAGCTCCTTCCAGCAAACACCCCTTTCCAAATGCACTCCAGTGATTTCCTCTCCTCCTTTCCTAATCACCTGTCTTGTTCCGCTGCCTCTATCCAAATCCTACTTTCCCAGATAACCAATGAAACATTTAGAGAAAGAACTGGATGTCGAAGTGGCATTTTACAGGTTGCCATACAGAGTAAGTTAGAGCAAAATCATTGGGTGGTGGGACGGGCATGTTGAAGGGTTGCGACTTTATATGTTTTTTAAATTAGAACCATACATAGTTTCATGGACTGGTTTTGGGTGAGGTTTACGACATGTGTCATTCAGACAAGCATGTGCATAAGCACAAGTTGCATCAAATTAACGATGACCCTTACAATAACAAGTAGCCTCATGAAGGTCCTATTCGAATCGTTTAAGAACAAAAAACTAAAAGCCATAGACCCGGTCCTCACATCTGAGGATTGTTCACCATAAACCGTGATTGACAATAGCTAGACACTAAAGAATAGTGCTACAGTGACCGACGAATATTTAGACATCTTCTGAGATTTGGCCGGCGGATGACCTCAATGCTAATGCAGTGTTGCAACAGCAGCAATATATTAGCGCTTTGGCCATCCGCATATATGTACAGCAATACATGATGACGTACAACTGTGTGCCATAGTGCTATGTCTCTGTGCCGAGTTTGAACAAAATATGTCCCGACATGTCATAGAAGTGGCTCTGGCAGGACAAATATTACAAAACAAAATGACTGCTAGGCTGCCATATTTGCCACGGATCGCACATACAGGACCAACTTGCGAAAAAAAATTAAAATTATAAGTCATAGTGTACTGTCCTTGTGCCAACTTTGAATGAAATCAGTCAAACTCTTAGCACAAAAAACGCCGCCTGGTATCCATTTGGACGTGTACGTGTATGCCACAGTGTGTTGTCCGATACAAAATTTTAGAAAAATCAGATATGTCCAAGAGACGCCCCCGGACGGATGGGTGGAGGCACACATGCACAGACTCACACACAGACGGATGAAACCCCCAAAAATAATTATTTTGTAAAACATATTTATCTTTATTGATCTGAATTGTACTAACACCATCTTCGTGTATCTTGCCAAAACTAAAATAAATTTAAAGTTATTCCCTTACAAGTGTACCTTGTTACTTTTTCAAATTGAATTTTATAACCATTCGAAATTGATATCTTACAAGTGGCAAATATACATTTGTTTGAAGCGGCAATATAAAGCTGGGAACATAGCTTTGGCTAGGTGCACCCAGCTCAATTGACTAATATTTTTGTGTTTGAATTTACAAACTTTGCGCTACATTTATGTTAAATCATACATTAGAGAATTTAGAGAATTTAATATAGTGAATAGTTACCAATGACATAACAAATACTGGTCCCTTAAAGGGTATAAAAGTGGAAATATGGTATCAGCCTCAATTCAACAGCTGAGTTGAGCTCACATGCTCATACGTCAAGCAGAAATGACAACAGATCAGTCTGATAAGTTTTGCTACCCGTGCATATTCTTTCAGTCCCATCTTTGGAGATCCACTTTTGAAACTACAGCCATGGTGAGAAGACTCCGTCAAAATTATCAGGGTCTGCTTTTGGGTCCAATGTAGTATCGATTAATGGCACGACATCTTTCCTATACTCATCCAATTTTCGACGCAGTTCCTCTACTTTCATCGGAAGTTTATGTGATAAGTCATGTCGTTCCTCTGGGTCATCTATTAAGAAAATTTTAAAAGCCGAGTCAAAGAAGATACCGTATGTATTCATATATGATTGTGTCAAAGTATATTTTTTGTGTCAACAAAAACCTCGGGCATTGATAAGTGTCCGTAAAAAGAGCTAACAAAACAACATTACGGAAACGGATGTTTCACAGAAAATACTCCTAATTAAAAGATATCTTGACATTAAGTAGACAAAATGCTGCTTTGGTGTGTCATATATCGTATATGCATTAAACCCTGTATTTCACAAGCCATGTCAAGAACACGGACATGAGAGTAAAATTCACTTGCTACGGAGTATTGCTTACATTTATAGCAAATGACATTTTAAAAATGTCTTAGACATTTTATGCAATCGAACCTATCATCTTTGAAATACGGCAAATGCTAGTTGTTAATGACACGTAATATCGTAAACCATACAAGTAACGTCGACACAATACCAGTAACGTAGACATCATGTGATGAAATTTCATTTACTTTGGTGAACTTTGAGTTTGTAATTCCTGAAACATTTCAAATGACCCAATGAATATTTTACAAGCTTGGGAACATTTATGAACTCTCTGATGTGCTACATGGTACTTTCTTACAAGGTTTGAGGATATTTTAAAACGAAAGTCCAAAAATGCTTAGGAAAAACATTTTCTAAATTATAGTTTGTAATTCAATATTCGATGCCAAAAGCTATGATATGACTATTGCTTACGACACAGTATATCTAATGACAAAAACACTTTATTGCTGTTTTCGAGTGTCTGCACAATATCGTGACTACGAAAAGTACACGAAAACAAAATACAAAATCTATACGGTCAAATGGTCCAGCCAGGTGTTTATCAGTGGGCCAATGTTGGATGTTCACCTTGAAGTTCATGAAATTAATCACCCACAAACCTTTCAAATTGAACAATAAGGTCACATTTGCAGGTGGTGTTGGAACTTTCATATCCAAGACTCCTTTCGGCTTTATCACCTCTCTGTCCACTGGCAACCAGCCATCTGAAAACAGTGGCGATAACGAGTGCATGATATACCTATAGCGCAAAAATTCTCTATTACGAAATACTTATGTACATTCTCTTAAACTTGTTGTAGGGGAGCCAAAGCGACATAGTGTAATAGGATAGCAAAACGATTTATTTAAAAATGAGTGATAGAAAAAACATCGTTTGCTATGAATTTTCTATCACAACTACCACGTAAAATACGAAATTGCTATTTTGAAAAATGAAGCAGACATTTGATGCTGTTAATGAATTTAAATGTTACAAAGATAACTCACAATTGAGAATTGTACCGTTACCCTTTATGACAAGCATTGTGACCAATCAAACATGTATTTACTGTCACCAATAAAACCTCTTTAAATACAAAAAATCTCTGCAGCAGCTCATCAAGATTTGAAAGACCTCTTTTTTAATAAACTGCGCTGAAATTCACGTTTCCCATGTAAATAAATAAAAGTTTGGACAATTACATGGTGTCCAAATTGTTGGCCATTTCTCAGACAAAACTCATAAATACCTTTGGCATGTGTAAAAACATATTTCAAATCAACATTATCATTCAACGGCGTTCGGCATAAGGTAGAAGTTTTAGGTGCTAGAAATCTATAAAAAACATTTCAAAATTTACTTACCTACTTCACTGAGCACTTGGCCAGGATAATTCATGTTTGGATTGCCTGTAATTAATTTCCAGTCTCCGACCCTGAGAAAGAATTACGTATTCAGATTTTGAGTGTTTTTGCAAGAGTGACCAGCAGGATAGCCATAAGCTTACAGGTCAGTAAGTTTGGTGGTTTTTTACCACAAATATTATAATATATATATATATATATATATATATATATATATATATATATATATATATATATATATATATATATATATATATATATATATATATATATATATATATATATACACAGTCTACATTCTATACAAGGGAACGATGCATTAGCCGTAAACACTTTTTAGACACAAAAGCATAATTGGTACGTTGTTTTGCGATTAGCTGATTTATTGAAACGAACTTTTGATTACGTTATCACCATTCTATTTGTGTGCGTAAATAATACTCATTCGTGCACTTGCATAAATGCACATTTTATTATCATATTGTGGGTATTTAAATTTTCAGTAGACTGCACAACAATGAAAACAGGGAGCTTTGAACTGCAATAGGCCGAACAAAAAATTGTGCTGTTCCGATAACCCGACCTACCCTAGTTTTTACCTGCCGGCCCTACACTTTTTAGAGCTACGTAAACACGGAAGTAAATAAAGAAGAAAAAAAACGTAAAATCATGCGTTCGTTACTTGGCATTTGATTTTCGCTTGAACGAAGATGTCTTTTATGGTTTGTTTTTTTCTTTTATAGGTATGATACATTTTTCTGGAAATGTTTAGGCCAGTGTCTGACCGCCCTTAACCCCTGAAAATGCACATTTAAAAATAAAAATATTTTTGAAAAAAAAATCTCTGCCGACTTATCTACCCTATTTTTAAAAACTATGTTATCGGAACAGCACAATTTATTTTTTTTAGCCTTACCTTATGGCTGCACCAGGAGACATTTCAAATTGATCGATGTTGTATACAAATTCTTTTCGTGGTGATGGTGAACCGTTCGCAATCATGTCTACAATATCCATACCGTCTAGGTCCGATTCTGCTTTAAATGAATAGTGAAGCTACATATTACAAAGGGCAGGACAACACTCATATTGGAACATTTTGGAAGTTGTAACACTGTACATGGTCATTGGCCTAAACGGTATGACTATCAACAGCGACCTAATTAGTAGTCCGAAACCAGTCCATTGATCAAGCCTGTCTTTTTGATCTTACCGAAAAAATAAGATGAACGCAAAGACATACCAATTACACAATAAATACACCTTTGTGAAAAGTTACTTTACATACAACGAGCTGACCTTAAACTTTAGAAAACAAGGCATTGCCTAAATTGGCTTTGCCTTTTTTACACTTTGAATCTTTTCAATTTAGATGGAAAGTCATGGCCTGATCTATTGTCACGTAATATCTTGTGGAACAACATACTAAAATGTATCATATCAAACTCCATATTATATACATTATCGACGTACATTTCCCGCCACATAAAACCACGTAAACGTGTTGAAGTGAAATGAAAAAATCCTATAGCATGTAAAAGAGAACTTGAGCCTATGAAAATAACTTTTGTAGGATGTTTACAATAGAATTACGTTCACACTACAGAGGTTAGGTCGACTCAGCGTCGGCCCTGGCGCGAGATTAAAACATAGTGTGTACACGAACTATATTTTTTCTTAATTCAATCTTGTACTGAATGTGAACCTAGCTTTAGAGGTCTCGCAAAATATAGAGTTGGGTCGACCAGTGATGATGGAGGCGGAATGACGCTACTTGTTTCTATTTGCATATCCTGGCGTCCCATAGAAAAATGAGCGTTGTGACATCTCATACAACATAATAATTATCGTGAGAACCTGGTACCAGTGACTGCTTGTTTGTCTTACCTGGAGTGATGCCCGCCATTGACAGTATAGTTGTGTGCCAATCCGTAATGTGATTTAACCTGCGCATCAAAAAAGGTTTCACTTAGCTGTGGTACATCTTACAGTGCCAAATATTTCCAATGTAATCATTGTAATGTCGATTACCGTAAGGTGATTGAAAGACTGAAACATTTACTGAAACTTGGTCGCCGTTAAAACTTTGGAACCAGAGTAACAAATTACCCAATATTTATCGACCTTGAAATTCAAAATGGACGCCATCCCTTTGTTAACTTAATTGTAGTCTATTGGGAAAATTGAATTTCCGATTTTAAACAAAAATAAGACAGTGAAAACTTAATTACTCCATGAGCTTCGTAATTACCCGACTCAAACAGTAGGTTGAGAACGCATAGAAAAAAGTTTTAGGCTCTGAACATTTGTCTTTGGATCAAATCTACCTTAATTTAAGCACAGTTTACAGATAGTGTGTCTTAATCGTAGAGTCGGGCCAAAACAGCACGTCTAATGTAAAGTTTGCCGGAATAAATGAATGTCCTGGCCTTATGACTTTTACTTTCCTGAGATATCTTGCCAGTAAACTCATAATATCGGAGACATCACCAGCTTAGTAACAAATTCTAGTTCTCTTACCCGTCATGGACATATCCTTTCTGTTTCACCAGGGGTCCATGTATCATTGCTGGAACTCTGACGGCGCCTTCAAACAGTGTTGAGCCGAGGGCACGAAATGGCAAGTTACTGCCCTGTGTGACTATCAATGCACCGTTCTAAGTGATTCGGACGAATAGAATGGTATGTGTGAGGCACATGCAAGCGAGGTCAGTATTTGTTGGAGGGCCATCACCTTTGCAGAGAATTTCCATGTGTTCGATATTTATTGAGTGTTTTAAGTTCCATATACGTGTCTCCGAGCAACGGGGTAGATCGGTCGGAAACGTTTTGATTATCTTTATTTGGGTGTGACTTGTCTAAAAGTTGCAGAATTTTGCAAATTCCTGTTCGAGTTTTCAAAATGCAGAAAGTTTTGGATGGGATGGTTTTAAAATAGGTTTTCAAGAGGTTAGATTGGGTTACAAGAAATACACATATCTTTTTATTTAGCCTTGCAAGATGTTAACCAAATAATACAGTTTCTCCACTTTTTTGAAATTATAAAACAAGGTAAACGTTTCTCTTTGTTTATTTTATTTTATTAATGCAAATCCAACGGGCAGAATCGCCTGATATTTTGTCAAACATTTATATAGATACAGCCTTACTACTTGCACAGGTTCATCGGGTACACCTGCAAGACACTGGCCAGTACAGTAGAATTTAGTGTTTTTCTGATGGTCCCTTAAGTTTAAATAATTTTAAACGCAGCCTCACAGAGACGATTTTAAATTGTATTGCTACTATTGTAAACTTATCGATATCATTGGTCAAGTATGCTTCGATATTGCCTTCAGCATGTAACAAATTAATAGGTTATTTACGTGCATGCAAGGTGAGAAGTTCAAGTTGCCGTCACGAAAATGTTCTAAAATCTATGCTGTCAGTGCTGTTGTGCAAATATGAGCGACCAAGACAAATAACGCAAACTAAAAGACAATTACAAATTGGATTTTCATCATTAAATCTATACATCAAAGTCACATTTTAAGCTGATGAGTGTTTTTTCAAGAAGACGTACACGCACGAAGTGGACGAAGGACAGACAACTGTAATTGCTTTGTTATTGTTTATCATTAACATGAAGGAAAATTGTTGTACTGTAGGCTAAACATTGATTCCACTGATTTTGTCAAAGCCCAAATGTAATATAGTATACGCATAGAGGCGGGAATACGTGTAAATTTGAAGTAGTTAGTCCACAGACTTTAAACCGATATTAGACGTCATGCAAGGTGGCTATCAATGCAAACAGAAAAGATGTAAACTTACGTCACTTATGAAAATCAACATTGTATCTTCCCACATTCCACGTGACTTCAGCGCAGATGTGAGGTTTCTAACTGCTTCATCCACAAGGGAAACCTTGGCTTTAAATAATAAAACATTTTAATGTCCTTAGGTACAGTGGAAACGATTAAACGAGAAAAGACGTTCCAAGGCACAACACCGTACCTGAGAAATAACCAGCAACAACCCCAAAAAAGTAATCGTTTTGCATAATTCAATCACTACTTTAGAACCGTAATGTACAGTCTTCACAACACCCCCATCACTGAAAGATTCCTACGTTGCAGCCAACATTGACTTTGATCATATTTTCTTACCATAATACCTCCTGATATTCTGATTCTCCATGTTAGGGTAGAGATCTTCGTATTTACTTGGAACCTAGAAAAAGACAACACTGAAGTCAAAAATCCCTCTTTATTTTTATCTGTTCCTAACACTCTTGTAAGCTATTTCATGACATTGTCGGGTGAAAGTGAAGATGAAATTTCAATAAATGTGAATGGCTGTTATTGAGTGCTCAACAAAACTGGCAGATTCATTCAAATGGAATTATCAGCATGAAAGATCCTGAAGCAGTCATGAAAATGACGCAGTTCTGTAAGGCTCTGACTAAGTTTCACTATATCGAAATTCATTCCAATTATGGCTTTATGTCGACAGGTCAAACATTCTTACTACAGGAAAGTTAAAGGACCCAATCTATTGACTATGCTGAATGAAAGCTCAGCATAATCGTCGTATCATCCAATTACAGAGGACTTTAATGAAATATTTTAAACAGCTCATGAATCTGACAAACATGATGTAAGGCTTACCAAAAAATGACGAGGAGATATGTCAGAAGATATTTACAAACTTTGACAAGAAAAGTGCTAAACGATGACTTCAACAATATCGGGACTATCAGTTTCTTTTTTAAGCTGTTCCACTCTTTAATAGATCGATTATGAGGGCAAACACGGCCAAGGCATGATAAATGTAATATTTGAACCAAAGAGAACAACTTCCTGAACTGTTTACTCAATGAACATTCCATCCAGTCATTCCACACAATCAATTATCGGAGGAATCAGTCATAAATGTGTATCCATATAAATGAAGTGAAGGTCTTACCTGAAATCCCTTTGCGGGTTGGTCTATGGCGAAATACAAGAATAGAGGATATTCAGGATGGTGTTTTGATATGATATCGACCGCTCGTTCTGTGTACAGCAGCTACAAATGTATGAATGAAGATCACATAGAGATTTAGAGTAGGAAAGGTCTCCTCTCCTGAACAGCTGAGTCAGAAAATATATTTATTTTACATGTAACAAAGCAAAGCTTTCCTCCAGTTAAACGAGAATTGCCGAGTAATTTGTTTATTATCATTGGAAGCTGGTATAAAACAGACAAAGTGTTCTATTTGTGAACGGCAAGTTAAATACAAGTTGTTTTCCACGCAAGCCACTCTCGTTTATGTGTACTGTCAAACTCACCGTCGAATACGTCTTATTGTCCTTTTGAACAACACCAGTATTGTCTCGAAGATCGTACCCTACATTCGTTTCTTGATAAAAGGGAAGAGAGAAATGTCAACCAGGAAACTAATCCATTCATAATCTATCCGTGATCAATGATCTCTGTGATCAATATTTGCATTGACGTTGACAGTTTGCAGTGGAACGAACACAGACAGAATCGGTAAAGAACTGTGACGTAGTTCCTGTTAACTACCGGCAATGGATGCTACTCGAGTTAACTGCAGCTTTTAACGAAATACAACCCTCGGTATCCACTTTGATTGACCCTCAGATTGAGCATGATTATTTATGATGTTTGATTTTGAAGAAGTGGTTTACGACATGGAAAATGACTCCGGCAAATTTGTCAGTTTTAACTTTTGAAATAACGCTGACACAGTGTGTAAACTTATATGGAATGCCTCTTCATGCTGTATGAAATGACATGTGCTTCCTTAGTTTTGGAGCTAGGATGATTTCGCGGTTAAATAGAGCATCCTCTGTTGAGGAATCAAAATCTATTTTGCTTTCACTGAGAACAAGACTGGTTACACTAAGATTCGATACAACATTCAAAGTCTACTGGGTATTTTCACCGATTGTACCACGATGTAAAAGATACAGCAACATACACTTACCCTTCACAAATATATCTTTAGCGGTCTTTCCATAGTTTGATATCATGCCTCCTAAGTGACCAAAGAAGGAATCAAATCCTCGTTTCAAAGGTGTATAATCCAACTTTGAATAACCAAGGTGCCACCTGAAGGAAGTGACAGTGTAGTGTCAATGATACTGTGCTTCCATTTTGATCATATATTTAATTGATAAAGATATGACATATCTATATCATGTACACTGTGTCTCTAAGGGGTCAGTATTTTAACAGGGCGTTAGTTATGGTAGAAATAAGCTTTTGGTATTTTTTTTAGGGTTTAGCAAAACTACTTTTATTAGTTTGTGTCGTAATTTAGAAAATACAAAATGAGCACGTCTCAGGAAATGTGGACACAAAATTTAAGGGTCATAAATAGGAGATTCATGAAAAGAAAATTTCCAATAAAATATGATAAAACGATCTCACGTATGTTAAAGTCCCTTATTCTTTTAATCAAAGTATCTTACTGGTAAATGTTATCAGCCAAAAAATGGTACTTGAAATTCAATATGATTTGTGGGAATCCGTTTAATGATTCAGTGTGCGCATCTTCAGTCAGACATGGGGTATACTTACGCGGTTATTCACTATTCGAAAAATTATAATTCACTGTTCTCAAACTTCCAATATACAAACACCTGTAAGAACTTGTTATCACTTTTCTAAGCAATCTTGTGACAATCCTGAAAAGGAAATTGATGAACCATAGTGGCAAAAATGGGGGAAAACTAATAAAAGCAGAAAACCACAAATATTGCCATGAAGCTATAAAAACAGAATACCTCTACCGTAGGTGCCTACAAACTAAACATCCAGGTCAAATGACCTGTTGGTCATAAGCTTTTGATGTTTTACTGTTTTTACACAGCATATCTTTTGGGCTAACACATGTATTTAAATTAAACCAAATGTATTATCTTAGATGTATTTTATACGAGATACTAATGTTTTAAAAAGAGCGGTTAAATCACCACTATTAAGAAGAAAATCTGTTTTAATATCAATGTTGCCTTTTGACGTCACACGACCATGCCGAGGAGCTTAATAACAAATTCTAAAGCAGTGAGGTAAATGGTTCCGGCTCGTGTTCAGATAAGTGCACACAAACATCTGGACATGAGCTAAAACAGGTTCCTTGCTAGGCTTCCGCTAATATTTTATCCCTGTCTCTATCCCCAAAGACTTCCTGGGCCACTACTGATTAATGTGAAACTATTTATGCGTCTACTAATTTTTACCCCCTGCAAAGCGCTTCCTGAATAGCGATTTGTCTATGCTAAATATGATAAAATATTCTTAAAGTTTAAATAAAATTGAAATTAAAATTGAAAACAAAATCGTGAATCTATTTGGCGAATAGAAAATAAGAAAATAATATTTTGTACCGCAATGGAGAAAGTGCAAGTCGCACTTCGTAAAATCAACATGTATATTGCAGCTGTGTACATTCCACCAAATTCTCCGTCATCAGTGCTGGAAGAGCTTGTAGTTTCACTTTGTAAACCCGATGACTAAGCCCTCATTTACGGCGATTTTAATAATTAAGCATCAAAAACAGAAGACGCGTACACAGCTTTCAAGGAACTACGAAAGGAATTTAAACAGCCCAAGAAGCTCGCATACAATTATTATCTCGGTGAAGTACAAGATCAAATAGTAACAAATAGTAAACATTTTTGGTCTTTCATTAATAATAGACGTAATACTCGTTCCTTCCAAACGTCTTTTACACATTACGGGATCAGTGCTGTTACACCATTCGATATGGCTGAGCTTTTTAATAGGTATTTTAAGTCTATTTTAGTACTGATAATTGTGATGTTGTCCCTTAATGCGAACCTTTTGTTAACGATTGTTTAAACAATGTCATTATTACTATTGATGAAGTGACTAACATTTTCAACAACTTAAAGCCTAAGGGTTAGGCCCTGATGGGATCCCCACCAGAGTCATTCGTACTTGTTCACAACCGCTTGCTCTACCGCTTACGTTTTTTTTAACAAGTCGCTTCAGACTGGTGTCTTTCTGTCTTTGTTCAAAAGAGGTAATATTGTTCCGGTTTATAAATCTGGCCTTCGTAATGAGGCCTGTAATTACCGGCCTATCTCACTCCTCGCTATTTTTAGTAAAGTTTTTTGAAAAAGCTGTCTTTCCTCACATGTCATTTATAATCACGTGCAGAATGCACTGGCCGATAATCAGCACGTATTTGTTAGGGGGCGCTCCACTGTCACCAACCACAGGGTGTTGTCTACATGTCCGTCCCCAGGGGTGGGTAGGTGTTTCGTTGTATCGCTAATATATACCTTGCTGGTGCGTTCGTTATTGACTTTGTCAAATTTAATCCGGTGATAATCTGGTGAGAGCGTCCACAGATTAGTAATTTACCCTTGATTACTTTGGCTGATTAGTCACTCAAACTTATCAGATAATAGACGCAGCATGTTGATAAAACGTATACGCAAGATTGTCAAGGGCAGTGCTAAGTTCAGACCGAAACACCAAAGGTTGGTAGAATATATCTTTATTAGCGATACAACGAAACACCTACCCACCCCTGGGGACGGACATGGAGACAACACCCTGTGCACCAACCCTGTTTCTTACACAGACCATTTATCCAGAGTTATCAATGATCGTGGCCAAGTTGATTCTATATACCTTGATATTAGCAAAGCTTTTGATTTAGTCAAACATAGAATTCTACTGCATAAACTCTCCCACTTTGGCATTCATAGTAACATTTTGAATTGGTTCCACTCATATCTTAGTAATAGAGTGCAGCGTGTGGTCCTTAATGGTCACTTCTCCTCATGGAGTAAAGTTAGTTCTGGTGTACCACAAGGGTCTCAGTTAGATCCGCTTCTATTTGTTCTCTATGTTAATGATATCAGTTCTTCAGTTTCAAGTTTCATGTCATTGTATGCAGATGAGTGAAAACTGTATCGGCAAATTTCTAACATCTCAGATTGTAGTTCTCTTCAACAAGACCTAAACCACATTAAGAGATGGTGCACGACATGGAAACTTAAACTGAATTTTAAAAAATGTATGGTTATTTCCTTTACGAACAAGAAAACTCCGATTCTGTATGATAATGTATTAATGGTGACAATTTATGCAGAGTAACATCAGTTAAAGACCTGGGTATTCTTCTCACCCAAAATCTGAACTACTCTCAGCACACAATTACTGTCAAAGCTTTCACCGTATTGAAAGAGTTCAGTGTAAATTTATCAAACACTTGTGCGATAAAACTGGCATAACCTACTCATCTGGTCACTACAACCCACACTGTACATTTTTTAACATTCCGCCTTTACAAGAGCGCAAAAGTTTTCTGGATACGACCTTTTGCAAATGTATGTTCTCTTTTTATAACAGTTCAGAAATTTTTGAGCGTATCTGTTTGAATGTGCCTTCTCGCTCTTTGCGCTCAAAACAACGATTTAAACCTAATGTGTCTAGACTCAATGCTCATTCTTCGGCATTCTTGTTGTGCTTTTTGTTAGTTCTTTTTATCTTTTGCTGGAACTGTAATTGGGCGAAAGCCCGTTGTTCCCAGCAAGTAAATAAATAAATAAATAAACAAATAAATAAATAAAAATGGAGAAAGAGCTCATCCATATACAAATTTAGAGATATTACTATGAAATGAACGAATCTAATACAAACTTTACTTCCCAGTTGACGCAGCTGCAAATAAAACATCAGAGGTATCCGATAACTTATAAATTGTTTTCCCCAATTTAAACATTTTTAACCTTATTTGTGTATAATTTGGGACTTGTATCTTAATTTGAACAACTGAGCCTTCAACCAACACAGCAACTCTGTGTAATATCAATTTGACACAACACTTTCGAGTTTGTGCATTGGACGCAAAACCAAAAAAGCATACTGGCATGCGAACACACACATACATACATACATACATACATACATACATACATACATACATACATACATACATACATACATACATACATACATACATACATACATACATACATACATACATACATACATACATACATACATACAGACATACGTACGTACATACATACATACGCACGCACGCATTGTACAGACAGATAGACAGACAGACAGACTTTGCCTTACAGAACAGCTGAAAAAGTCGCAAAATCATGTAAACCATCACATGGCCTAATTTACATAAGGTATATAATGTTTGTTTTACTTTTTTCTTACATTTTCTGGTAACAGATACGACATGGAAAATAACTCGCGTATGGCTTTTCCTGTGTGAGCAGTTTTCGAGGATATTTCAGTCATAAGCTAAACGCTTAAAATTCGCTATCTGAAGCCCAGTTTAGAGATGTATTCGTTGCTGTTAGTTCATGTCCGATCTATGACAGCAAGTATATAAACTCTATAGCGTGTGGAGGGATCGCAGTCAGATTATGGTAACATCTAAGCTCGGTTATTGAACCATTCTTTTTAAGGATGGGGATATAGCCTAGCGCTTTGACTTGGTGTGAATTCGAATCTGATCGAGATTTCACTGAAGTGCACCTTTTACTTACTTTCCGACGAGATGGGTCAAGTAGCCAACTTCCTTCAACTTTTCAGGTAGCGTTTTAAATTTCAGAGGCAAACCGCCTTTCATGAATCTCCATATTATACCATGCTGAAAAAAGGATAAAAGACATCGGTACAATCTTGCCAGAAGTGAAAAAGTATAACCAGTCGCCCCAAGTCATGCAATAATGCTGGAACCACATCTTTTACGTTTCTCTTAGTGCATGGAATAGTTTGAAAACATACAAGTCAACTGTGTCGTTGAACGCAAAAAATCTTCCGGGCGTTTGAATAATGGTAGTGTTTAAAGCCCCAATAGCTGCGAATTTTATGCATTATTTTCATGATTTTATTTTCAATCCGAAGTTGGTTCATGTGACTGTGCTAACTGAAGGAAATGTCCAGAAGTATCACTGCTCGCTGATTTGGACCATGCCTACGCATTTTAACAGGTTAAATAATAAACGGGAGCCATGGCGCCCCTACGGAAGAGTACGAAAATCCAGTATTTCCTGCACATACACATCGTGATCATAAAAGAAACAAGCATTATGCCATTTACTTGAATGCAGAACACACGATGGCTAAGATGTTGTTGTTGTAATATTTATTTTCTCTGTCATATGAATAGTTTTTGAAAATGGCTGCAAATCTAAAATGATATTATTGTAAAACGTTTTGAATTTACATACACTTTCGACACTTATGACAGTGGGATATACTTTTTCAGTCTTTAATGGGTCTTATTCAGAGAAAACTCTTGGAAAACTCAGGATATTTTGAGATCGGTTTATTACACATTTGCAGCTATTGGGGCTTTAAAGGTTTGGATGTAGTCGAGTGGCTTTCATCACTAGCACATTTTCTAGTTGAGTAGACGTAGGTTGAGTGCTCTCATTTGATCGAGGAATCACTGACTTACAGCCAAATCGACAAGAAGTGAAGAAATTGTTGCAGTGCAGATGGGAAGCTGCATTACATGTCATTCACTGCATATTCCAGAAACTTCCACCCACATGATTGACATCAACTGATTCCATTTTAAACTTGAATTTTCACAGATCGATTATTGAAACTCAATGTCAATTTACAAAAGATTGCATGTCATAAATTCTGAAGTTGGCTTCTCCAAAATTTTGTGAGAAGGAAATACGGGCAGTGCTTTTGAATATTGGTGTTAAAGGTATACTGTCACCTGTTCTTCCAATTTTACCGCAGTTACCATGGAAAGAGAAAATCTAACCAATCACAGATTTTAAGCGGGTGGCCGCTTTTTAAAAACAGCGCCCCAACATGGGCATTTTGAATACCAAGGAATGGCCCTTTGACCGTATATGGGCATTTTTAGATTACAGGTGACTGTATAACTTTAAATCGTTCTTTCAATATTCACCTGCATTTTCTTCCAGAAATTATAATTTTCATAACATGTTATATACGCTATACCTCATTTGTAAAAATATATTAATACGTTTTTCACTTTAGTCCCCAAATCACATTAAGATACATACCTGCATACCAGTACGGAATGGGTAGTAGCCCGTCATCAGTGCAGCTCTAGTCCTGAGAATGTTAATAAGCATGTGTACTGATATGTCTATAGTGAAATGCTCGCATTATTCAGTTTAAAAGACAATCACATGAGGACTAAATATACTCCCCTGTTCAGTACATTTATATCACTTTTCTAAATCATGCGATTGAACGTAAAATTTTCAAATAATAATAGCCGAGCAGCAAATGATCAGCAACTACGAAATTATAACCATATATCAACGTTCATTTACATATGCAAAGCTACCATCAAGAGAACTAATTAAAGGGCCATTATTTGTAACTGTTGACCATTTTTTACCTCGGAAAATTCCATGTTGGAGGCTCATATTTGTTGCAAAATGTTGTTTTACGAAGAAACAAACATGATTAGTGATGTTATAGCCACATAAAACTGCTAATTTTTGTCCACACGTGTTGCCCTTCCGAGCTCGTTTGTTGACGTCTGGCATGCTCAGCGTGCTGGGGAGAACGCAGATATGGTGACGCCGCGATCACGCGAGATGTACAAGTTCACCTTTATTGCGGGATCAAAACAACATTGCGTCGTGGTTTGCCAGACATCTGGCTACGCAACGTGTTCAGACAATGGACTACGATAAGTACCGGGCATAAGTAATGAATATTTATTTTTAAATTGCTGTAAATGGCTCGCACAGGTGCAGAAGAATGCCTACGTTGGAATCCGCGTGTCAACAGAGTTTGTATTTCTGTCCGGACAAAAATTGAAATTTTCGTTGTAAAATCACATGTTATTTAGTTGTCAGGCACGTAATGTTTCCGAATAATATGCAATTCTCTATTATTTGACAGACTCTTCAACATGAGCCAGTGATCATTTCAATCAAAACTAACGGAAAAATCGCCAGAAGATACAGCTAATGGAACTTTAAATACACAAAAGAAACTTCAAACAAGATATATATTGTCATAAGGTTTACCAATCACGTTACAGTTTACTCATAGTGGCATATGGGCGCCATTACCCCAATGGTTGATAAACGTTCATACGATTTTTTTTTCTATTCATCCCCGTACTTTAATATCGTTAAGTCTGCGATATTTTAGCGCGGAATCTCGTTGAAGCACGATCAATATGTTACATGTACCACAATCGACCAAGCATCGACGGGTTTATACGGTACTTGACTTCAATACACATCTCGTACTCTAAACTCTCATTCTTCAGTGTCGATCATATGCAATCGTGTAAAGAAGTGTCTAAGTACTTTCTGTGGCATCCGGGTTAGCGTATATACAACTGAGTTAGAGTGTTGTTCTATACTATAATAAAGACATAAATACTACTTACGGAGTGCAAACTGGTTGAACGTAGGTCTGGTTGAATATAACGCCATTTTGACCAAGTGTGTTCAAGTGTGGTGTTTTGACGTTTGGGTTGTTCCAGCCAATGTCATTCCACCCTGGGTTATTAGTGACATGTAATCAAGGTAATTAGGTACGCGGACTTAGGTAAATAGACTTTTGCGATTGATAAAATATATTGAGAACGTCTTCAACATACTAGTACACTATCGAACTAGAAATCAAAACAGGAAACTACTTCGTCTTTAAATATTCCACATGTTGATATCCTGCTCACGTTT
Organism: Ptychodera flava; assembly: GCF_041260155.1. Classification (NCBI taxonomy): domain Eukaryota; kingdom Metazoa; phylum Hemichordata; class Enteropneusta; family Ptychoderidae; genus Ptychodera; species Ptychodera flava. The sequence continues at coordinate 13,977,484 of NC_091935.1, forward strand.
TGGCCAGATGAAAATGTTTCCTTGTACGTTTTTGCCAAACAACGGAAAATCCAGCTGAAATTTATGAATATCAACATAGGTAGCACTCTAGGAAGAGCCTGAAACGCCCTTACAGTGCAAATAATCCCTGGTTGGACTTACCAAGGTCGTCAGCAAGGATTAAAACGATGTGTGGACGTTTGACTTTCCGGCCTTGCATAGATAAAATTACGGCAATGGCGCCGACTGTCGCAGCTACGATAAGTGCACTCTTCATTCCGCTATTTGACCAGTCTTCTTTACGTTGAAAGTCGAGAACTAGCAGAATAGAAGTGCGAAAAATGTAAAATATATTTTGAGACTATGGGCTGAACCAGTATGCCATTAGGCTGACTGGTCAAAATTACAAAAAAGCTGCAGGGAACACTTGTCAAGAGCATTGCAACCTAAGGCATGTTGCAAAATTAGCAAAAGCGCATTCACGTGACTGAAAAATTGAAAAGACGTGCTATTCCGGAAAAATATACATATTCTGCCAACTCCAAAATAACAATAAGAACTTAAAAAAAATGTGGGTGACCCTCATTCCAACCAGCCACTTCCAACGTATAGTGGTCCATTTACATCTGCCAGGCTTCTTATAAGAAGAATGACGGATTAATGTGACCAAGAAGCAAAAAGAGAAACTGATAACGGACAACAGATGATTTGAAAATATTGAGATATCTTATCGGGCAATGCAGATGAATTTTTGATGTACATAAACCTGCAACATGTGAATGAACTGGTAATGAAGCCGAATTATATGCCGAAGATTACACCGAACGTGCAATGAATTGATATGCGACCCTGCATATGTTCACCATATATAGTCGGGTAGTTGCTCTACCTGCAGCTGTTATGCCTTGCCAGCAACTAGGAACAGGAATGGGCTATAATTAAACAATACAATCATGTCTACCATCTTTTTATACCGTTTCCTTCATATGCTCACAAACTTTGTCACATGCTTACGCTTACTCCTTGCCTGTGTCTAAAGTCACGAAGGTGCCATTTTCATCACGATGTTCACCCTTGTATGTGATCATTTTCGGTAAGGCAGTACAGCCAGCATTAGAATAAGACGGGGAATCTGGCAAACTAGGCATCAGAGATGGTTACTTCTCCCGCCACTTCTGTTTATATCACACCTTTTCTTGCACATGTTCATTCTGTCTTTCCATTATTGTTAAGAATCGACAAAACTCTTACTTACAGGGTTGAAACCATTTTAAAAAGGTAATGATCAGGGTTTGAAGCCACCAGTGTGTTAAGAAGCGACTCGACCCTCAGACTTGACAAAAGAGTAATGTTTCATATTGTCTCTTTATCATTCACGCCATACTCTTGATGGACCTTCATATGGCACCTACCTGTACATAATAAATCCAACACTTTGAATACAATGGGATTGAATACATGTTGAAAGGGTAAATAATAAAATTGGAACCGTAGAAATGGACCACACTTTGTCATGCAACTCTGGTAATAGGCCCCACATTTTGTTAATTAAACATTTGACCGACACACGCGAATTCAAAACTCGATTTTGAGGCTGATTTCAGTCAGTAAAATAAAAGGAATAAAGCCTACAGCACGTTGTATTCCCAGACAGTGGCCCATCCAAGTATTAACCAAGCCCAACGTAGCTTAACTTCGGTGATCGGACGAGAACCGGTGTATTCTACGCAGTATGGCCGTAGGCGATTAAAAATGTTGTTTTAACTCACCATTAATTAGAAATGACAGACTTTATTATCAAACCAGTCAGTTTGAAACCTTCAGAACAACATCAAGGGTATTGCGTGTAGGGCCTATTTCTCAAATGTACTAAGGATATACTAATGTACTTTGTTATAGAAGTTGAAGGGAGAACAAGGACATGGGCAAGATGTGTTACCCTTATATTTGTGTCGGCTACATGGCCTATCTGCCTACGGTACAGGGGCTAAAACTATGGGCAAGATGTGCTACCCTTATATTCGTGTCGCCTACATGGCCTATCTGCCTACGGTACAGGGGCTAAAACTATAGCAAGTGGGTCACCTTCGATTTGCGTACAGCGCGACGTATTCAAAATACTAGTACTTTTGTCATAGGACAAGGCTTTGTAAAAATTCCACCAGGTATTTTCTGAACGTTGCCCATTTATTGAAGGTCCCGTTCCTGAACAAGAAACAAAACACCACTAACAAAGGCTGTGCCTTATTCGATAGGTGACATTTTCGCTGGCTTAATTCGTGACACTGGAGTGTAAAGATTACTTTACGCTTCAATTACACGACGCGTCGTGACGCCGAGACGGGTAATCCAGTGTTGTCCTTAGAAGCCGGGTGCCGGGTAAATAACCCGGCTGCTTTTGCATTTTTTCCCGGCTACTTTTAACGTAATTAGATTATTTTTATAGACCTGTAAGCTTAATTTCGAGATTGCACTGCCAGCTGTTAGACGGCACGCGTACGATTAGCAGTTTCGCGACCCCTTTCCCCGTATGGCACTGCACAAACATAAAACAGTTTCTTAATACCCGTTTGTGGCTTTTTGAGCCCGATCTTTTATTTGTTAAATAGTGTGATTGGCTGATTTACGCGCCTATGGTGTTGTCTTTAATTTGTTACGAGCAATGTAATTGGTTTGATTAGTATGAAAATAATCGCAATCATACCAATCCATAGTCCAATAACACTAGGTCGGAATTCGTAAGACAATAGTTGTAAACATAGACACAAAACAGCACAGAACAGACAGTAAATAGACGGTACACAAACAAAGTCAAATTCTTGAAAGAAAGATATATGGACCTCTGGCCAAAAGACGAAGAAGGTCATCTTAGGTCATTTTTAACGATGGCGTCAAAAAGAAATGTGGCGTCGGCCACTGGCCCCTTGCCGTTGGAATATTTTTTTTCCCGAAGAAAGCCCGTTCGAAAGGTATACTTGATTCCGACAATACATTTAGTTCATGTATGAAAAACTTCAAAATCATGTTTGTTTGTTTTGTTGTATGTGAGCCACGTCTAAGACACACAACAAAAGTACTGTTTCAGTCTCAGCTAAATGTCACCTCAGATGCCACCAGAGAACACCATTTAGGACTACACTCCAAAATTTCATTTTTCGCCTTGCGAGAGGGGGACACCCCCCTCTCGCGCTCCCCCCCCCCTTCGTTCGCTACGCTCACTCGCCACTCGGTCGCTTCGCTCCCTCGCAGTCCACCCGTCTATTTTCTTGAATTACCCGGCTACTTTTAACAACACTGGTAATCCTAGCTTTGGTGCCGATGTTACGCACCATAAGCTTACTCCCAGACTCCAGAAAGGTCGCAGCGACACAACCGCTGACGAGTTTTCACTTCCCTGGTTCACGAATAGTCAGTCACTGATTACAAGCTTGAATGAATGCGTATTTTCTACCTCCATCATCCTCGGAGCTTTGCGGGTCACGGTCACTATAGAGGTCACAGGCACTTGACCCGTCGCTTCACGATCGGTACTGATTCACAGTAAACAGGGAGAGATAAGTTACCGTGAATCAGTACCGATCGCGAAGCGATTGGTCAAATGCCTTTGATAGAGGTAGCATGCCACGGTAGGACACACGTAGATTGATACTGTGGTACTGGTACACTGGTGACCCGGTACCGGACCGTGGACAGGTAATGTAGCGACACAGCCATATGAGGTGCGCCTCGGCTATCATGCTCTTGGATATGTATTCAGTGTGTAGTGCATGAGCGCCGAAGCGTAGGACGAGCTCCAATAGATAGCGAGACTATACTGTGCAAGAGTTTTGCCATAGTATAGCCATACATCATGTACATTACGTGTCCATTGCGAGTTTCTCGGCTGTTATTGGCTACGCTGGTACGTACGCGTAGTGCAAATCTGCGGGCAGAGGAAGCCATACAGGCGAGAGGGCTAGTGCCAATGCAATGCGTATCCCCAGTTCTACATGTTTTCGTTGACTACGAATTAAATCGACATACCTTATTCTTGTGTCACCTTCTGAGGTCACCTTGCGCCGTAAACAATAAACAACCAAGCCATTACGTTCCTGGGGTCGTGGGGGACGGTTCCATGACCTTTGAACTTTTGTCGACCGTCGCATGAAAACACCCCAGACAGTCAATGGCGGCGCTCTCACTATCGTTACCGTTTTTCACCACTGCCATAGGCGGGCCACAGGTGGTAGTCTCCAGCTCGGCACTAGCTAGTCATCATTCTAAGGGAGCCGTCATTATTTACGGCCGGAGGGGGGTCTTGAGGAATTTCATCGGAAACTCCGAAAATTTGAGTAACCCTGATGAATTTGAGTAACCCTCCTATTCCAGTAAATTATATCTTTTGCAATTTTATTTATCTCATTGACAATTATTTTATTTTTAGTCCTACTTTTTTCGGTAATTCCCCTTGTAAATGATCCTTACGTCTTTTTTTTATTGTCCGTGTTTACCCAAATATTTAATTTGTTTATTTTGTATTTATTTTGTTTTTTTATTTTTTTATTTCTTTTTTTTCAGATGATCTTCGCTCACTGCGGATTTAAATAGGAGACTCGCCATATTATCTCGATAATTAGAGTTTATGCCAAAACGGAATCTTGCAGCTAGCATGACTTGCCTTTTGCAATGACGTAAATGAAAGGTCAGTGTAAGGTCTGACCGCGTAAGTATCACTGCCAACCTAAATACAGTGCCACTAGATTTAATGGATCAATATTTTGATTTTGCCTTTTTATTTATTACACCTAAAAGTAAACTTTTATTAGGTAGGTGGGGTCTAAACGTAAACCTATGGGGTATGAAGGCTCTTTTCAGTCCCCGTGAGGCTGGACCCTACCACGAGTTCTCACCAATGTTGGCGGTTAACCTCGATCGTTTGTTCGTGGCCCCATGATGGAAACACGTGTCTTTGAATGGACGAACTCTCATCATTCAAATTGGTTTCGGAAGGTGATTTGATAAACGTGATAAAAGTCGCAGAGCATGTACAGCATGTTTTATACGGAGACGTTTCTAAACATAAAAATCCGCGCTGATTTGCATGCAGCAGACAGATCTCCTTCGACCAATCAGAAAAAACGACCTTGTGTTTTCAATATAAAACAGAACATTCAGAGCCGTATACTGCATTATAGAGATGGCACAACGCAAAGTGACTACATAAATGACCTTAGCATGTCTAGAATTACCTTCAAATTTGAGTTTTTTAGTGAAATTTCAGTTAAAAACACAGACAGTAAGTCTCATATATAAGGTTGGTCTTTTTTCTTTAATGGCATCCATTCAATCGAATATACTTAAATTATATCACAGATAATATCAAAATTATAATTTTCAATACATCACAGATCAGCTGGATATTAGAATTGCTTTGAAAAATTAAGGCTTATTCTGGTACAAAGGTTTGTTGTAGAATGTGACAATAATGTTCTACAGGAATCAGCTTAGTGAGTCATTCTTGAAAAAAAAATGTAGGAAGGCCTTTTGGTATCAATGTTTGCTGGTAGATTAAATAGTTGCCTAAATAGATACAAAGAATATATGTCATACATAAAACACACCAACAAAAATATGGTAAGATGGTGAATTGAAGCTTGTTCTTTGATGGAGCTTAATTTCTTTTATACAAATAAAAAGATCTTTCCGGGATTTTCTTGGCAAGAAAACAGAAGCAGTTTGAAACGGTTTGCGAGTTTTTGAATTCTTGTAGTACAAGCCCTGTAAAATTTCCCATATATTACACTGAATATAAAGTTACTGGAAGTGTATATCATTAAATAGAAATACACACTAAATGTTGTCTACAAGAAATGTGTTCACCGTGTAATGACAAAAGAATCACATGACAAGGTCGTCAATTCAGCACTCGGAAAATTTGACCCGACCCTACCATTACATTAAAGAGAGAGAGAGAGAGAGAGAGAGAGAGAGAGAGAGAGAGAGAGAGAGAGAGAGAGAGAATGAGAGAGAGAGAGAGACTGTATATATATATATATATATATATATATATATATATATATATATATATATATATATTATATAATCAATGCATGACACGTTTATGTGCCTTCTTGATCATGCATATATAATATATATATATATATGATATATATATATATATATATATATATATATATAATATGTATGATATATTATATCATACATACCAACATCCACACAGACGTACGTATAGATAGACATACATAAGAAAGCTTTTGAATAAAGTTGATTGTCTAAATTTATCAAAAAATAGCACAACTTGCAGGTACAGAATATTTCTCATGAACCGAAGACAAAAACAATTTGTCTGCTATCTCTGGTTTTGAGAATTTTTGCCCATTGTTGTCATGTTTCAGAGACTATATCTATGCGTGATGTGTACACAATCCAGCCGGCGTTACGACACCATCCACTGATTTTGTTTACCACTTGGTATCGTCTGTAGCTCAAATCTGTTTGCGAGAACTACAAGTGTCAGGTATAAAATCTGTATCCTGTGGGAGCGCTACCTTTCAACTCGGGTCAAATATATTAATGGTTCATTGGAAATACATATAAAAAGTGTGTAAGGTATGAACACAAAATAACAAGCAATTTAATTAACTTGCAAAGTTAAAATCCCGAGTCCAAGAAGTAAAATGATGTACATGTACAGAAATCATTGCAACTGTCACGAGAGAAGACTTTTGTATAAACTGCCGGTACCACTGCAGTTTGAACTCTAGCCTCGTGAACTGTGGAGTCAAATTGCTGCGCCACAATAAAGACGTACGCGTAAGAGGTCACTAGTGCAAAATATAGCCTCGGGTCATGCTTGCTGCTCTTTTGACAAAAAGCGCTGCATTGAAACAGCAAATTCTTTAAACTGTCCCAACACAGATACGTCAGTATACGTGTTCTTGTACTGTATAGATACATAAAACATTCGAGCACTGGTGCCATGTCGACATGTTTCAATAGATTTTACGAATGTCAGATTACTGAGAAAGGTGGAAAGTGTTCGAAATAACGTTAAGGTTTAAATACAGCATTATTTATTGAATGAACGAATATGCAAATAAACCGCTTCAAACGACATGTATTCGAACCTTTCAATCGCTGCCCTTTAGGTCAACCTGATGCTTTTCAACAAAATGGCTTGGAACAGATTGAAGTGCGCGACACCGAAGGGGCGAAGGGGAAGGGAAGGTTTGAGGCAAAACGAGGCTCTTTTACATGTTTTGTTTCGAAGGACACGAGCCGACATTCTCCTTTGTCAGAGTGTGCCCCTGAGGTAGTTCGCGCATCGAAACTGAAATACTTAAACTTTTGCCTAAATTTTCCCCAAGGAAAGAAAAAATATCAAGAACAAAAATTAGGGGTCACCGTGCAAATTTAGGTACCGGATTTACAAGTTACTCACTTTTTACTGATAACTGAAATTCGAAATGGCTGCCAGCCCCGTGTTAATTTTATGGGGAAAAACAAAATTTAGATTTTCAAAAAGAATAGGCCAGTAAAAACTTAAACTCCATGAGCTTCAAATTAGTCCCCACAATTGGTAAAATGTATTGTTATAAGTCTGAGAGTTTGAATATCTGTCCCCGAGTCTCATTCTACCTTATTATGAGTCCGTATTTTTCAGTCTTGGCTGAAGCTTGAATGATCTGGAAGGAGATGGATATACCATGTGTGTTGTCCTGTTTGCGTAGCTGCATTAGATGTATTCTTGTCTGACAGTTTGTAAACTCAAGAGACGAAATGACTCTGTGACCGTTTTGCGTACACTCGGGGGTATTTAACTCTTCTTGTGACTTGCATGATGGGTTACAGTAAAACTGAGTTCTTTAACGATTAAACACGTTTAACAAATACATGTGAAGGAAATGATCATCATATTATTTCAAGGGACTTCATATTATTTGTGTATCTGTGACAATCAGTGCTAAAACACAGAAACAAATTCTGAGTAATGCAGTTTAGCATAAGGAGTGACTTTTCTACCTCACTCCAAGCTACAACTAACTGCATTCATTTAAAATGTGTACATGTACATTTAATATTCACAGTATTGTGGCCTTTGATGTACCCCCATTCAAATAGAAAAAAGCAAACATTTTTTCGAAAACCAGCGAAATATACATCAACAGTACTGTGCATATTCACAATCTAATTCTAAACTGTCGTAGTCAAGAATACATCAAAATATTTCGAAACCAGAACTTCTTCTGACATGTACAAAAATTGGAAGGTATAAATATTTCATAATACCACCTCTTATAGCAAGATGATATGAAATGTAAATTAAATCTGTGCTGGAATAATACAAGTACTTTGAGTACAATTATTAACATCTTTTTCACTCTAGAAACGCAACAACAACAATTATTTTGCCCTGGTTTATGACAATGCTGATTACGACTGATATATCAATAACTTTGTTTCATAAAAGGCTCTGGTACTGAAAATTCCGGAGTAAGACATATTAAACATAAACACATAAAAACATGAAATATTTTCTTCTTTACAGTATCTATAGTGCTATATCCGTGATAGAGCACATCAGCTTTCTTTAAATCGCCGTAGGAATAAATTGAATATTGTTTCTGCAGTACGTGATTACAGCAAACGGTTATTGGTAGATTGTGTCATTCTCTCTTCCAGCGATACTCAAGCAGCGTTGTTCAGGAAAGCTGATTCAGCTCCACGTCCTGGAGACAGCACAATTGTTATCATCGGTTGCAGTGGCGATGCTCGCGTTATCAGTGACATTTAATCATCAGTTCTTCATGGGGAAGTTTGAATAGGTGGCAAAAGAGTCAAGGTACAACACCACAACTTCATAGATATACTGGTATTGCTCCTGTGAGACAAGAACGATAAGACCATATATTTCAATTCGAGATCTATAAATTTAGACTTGCGAACTACAGCTTCTGGAAAGTTATCGGGAAGAAGGATTGCAGATGAACTTAAAAAAACGAGAACCTTGCGGTATTAGCATTTCCTAGTCACCTTGGTAGTTCAAGTAAATTTTAGACAAATAAGTATGCTAGTAAGAAATTCTGGAGATGTTTTGATACCTTTTACATCAAACTGTATAAGTTACCCGTCTGTCGGATGCATGTAGCGATATTTTATTACAGTGGAGATAGCTGACAGTTTTGATTATATTTCAGCTTTGTTCGCGGAAATAAGTGCACTTTTTAACCTTTCCGTAAAGTATGTTGTGATACGAAGCATTACCTTTGCCAACAACATTCATGGTATATACGAAATATGCAACGTTATTGTTAACAAACGAAATTGTCTTACTATGGTACGCATTTCAGTCGCCATCAATAATAATATTGGATTTCACACACACAAATATTGGCTGTGTTGACAAGTTAAAGACAGCATTGAGACCTAATTTTTGCTGGAGAAACTGTATTTATAATGAAACAGGATTATTGTAATGGAATATAAATTAAACGTTACTTCTGTTTGAGATTCAAGAACTCTTCTACTTTCTATTGCAAGAGAGCATCTCCCAAGTGAAAATGGTGACTGTACTGCCCATGCTTATCTCCTCAAATCGTTATCTCCTTACGCCCATTTCAATGTTCTAGATTGGATTCAAGAAATAAAAACACTTTTATACACGGACGCAATCAACAATATAGGTCCGTTCTCTTGCGATGCGTTACACTAACCAGTGTTTCGACCATGCCGTATCTCTGCATTCTCAATGCCTTCACTGTCTGGAACACATCGAAACACTGTTCTGATTTCACTCGCTCACACGTCGTGAAGATGGCGCTAAACACACCGCTCCGTCCTAAGCCATTTCTGAAATGAACAACATCAATTAATTTCACTCACACAAATTACTTCAAGTACAAAGTAAAAGTAACAATTATCTATTACTTAGGTTACTTAAGCAATCATCAGATATCAGTCATCTGTATGCTGATTGCTAGATGCATTTAGATATCATTACTTTGTACTTGAAGTAATTTGTGTTATTATTTATAATGCTCTACTTTCAGCATCGACAACTGTAATTTCCCGCCAACAAGGTATATATATATATATATATATATATATATATATATATATATATATATATATATATATATATATATATATATATATATATATACACATTACAAAGTTATGCTGGATTGTGTACACTTACTCGCAATGGACGACGATTGGGTTGTTTCCTGAACCTTGCTGAGCTTTCTCCACAAATGTCACAAGGTCAACCATGCATTTGGAAGAGGACGGAATCGTGTCTCGTGCTGACCAGTTTAAGACTTCAAACTGTTGAATGTATCTTGGCGCCTCCTGCCAGTGAGGATTTAAATGTTTAATGAGTAAAAACCTTAACTTGCATTGCACTCCCGGTTTTGTGAATCGACTTTTGAAGTCTGTGTGTGAGTGCCGCCTCTCAAAGGACTCCAGTGATTATTTCTGTTGCATATTGTGACTAGAGAAGGAATTCAAGTTACAAAATACATCTTGTTCCTCAATTGCTTCTACATTGCAGAATTATATTTTTTTCAAATCCTATTTAAAAAGCCACAAAAATTTGTTGTCAATAGAAAAAATACAATTTTACGTCGAATTGTTTGTGATCCGAATGTTGGCTTCCTCTTTTAAATCTTGACAGTGTTATTAAGAACAATGGAGGATCAATACTGCATTTATTTGCAGCCTCTTCCCCAGCTACAACAAATTCCACAATGCGCTGTCATACAATAAACTGACATTCATGGGTCAAACGGAAAAGAACAGACTTACGCTTTTCTCACAGTTTGTGAGCTTTATTTTCCGTGTATAGAGCGTATTTAAATCTGAAGATGACGTCACTTCAACACGGAAGGGACCGTATTGCTTGACTTGTTCGTCAGACCAGTACTGTCCTTCTTGCTAGATACAAGATAACGCAGAGTGTATAACATTACAGTATGTATTACATTTTTTCGGCTTCATTACGTTGATGAGTCATTTTAGATCATAGTTGCCTTAATAGCCAGGTATATGCTAAGTTTTGTTCATCAAAGTCAGCTTGTCGATCACAAACCATGAAAAACAGAGACAGAGAGATATACGGAGTAAATGCTCACTGGTTAAGTGGAAAGTTTATTTATAGCAAAGGGCGTTGTCCAAAATGATGTTCGTTCCCCTTCTGAGGCTTTCTGTACTCTAACGGAAATAAAGTAAATTGTCTCTGGTGGTATGTATACCAGGTGTTTTTGTCTGCAATAGGTAAGTACTTGTGAGTCATGCATATAGGGAAATAATAAACCAACAAAGGAAAACATAAATGATATAAAGAGACAAAATAAATAATTAACTATATTCATTCAGCCATACTTATCCCATGAGGAAATCTAACACATTTACCATATCTCTGGTTTCCATATGATTGAGCATAACAATCGTACTTGACTTGTAGTCATACACCATTCGCCAGAAGTCCACAATCGTATTTGGAAGTGGCATTTGAGTTGCTATGTAAGCGTCTTTACGCATGTAACCCTGATAGGGGGAAAGGTACAAGGTATTTTCAATGAAAGTACGTGAATGATGAACGTTACCATTACCTACACGGCATGTTTTCGGAATGAATGGTTTTTTTTTGTTTTGTTTTGTTTTATACTTCTGAAGCAGTGGTATCTTTTTGTTGATGTTGCCTGAGCCTTTCAAAATATGCAAATTAAGTGGAAGGTAGTACAACTTAGATAAATCATTTAAAACTAAGCATACGTAATCGGATTGATCCTCCGTAGATCTTAGCATAATGCAAAATTTATATAACTTATTAAAAACTAAGCGTACATAATGCGAATTATCCCCCATAGATCCTAGCATCGACCAATATTTCAGCGTATTTCGGGGGATGCGATGATTCAGTCCCTTCTCAAAATCACCTTTTGAGCTTCCCAATTGGTCAATATTACAGTGGGAAGTATGGTGATAAAATGCACATGCCATTTTGAAGTGTTTCTTCCCAAACGTACATTGAGATGTTTTGTTCCCCTGAAATAGAATCGGCACTAAACACAATTTTTCATCAGTTTGTTTGCGCATATGTTGACATATAGTGTTGCCCCAAGACCTTGTATGTGCATGTTGTTTCCCAATGGCGACTCAACGAAACTGTACGACGAAAAAAACTGTCAAAGTATTGTGTGCCATAATTAATTTGTTGAAAACAAATAAAACCTCAAAAATGCCGCTTTCACCCTTTTGAAAAAAAACTTCAACTTAATTTAGCTGTCCATTCATTGCATGTAAATAGGATTCGCTGTGGCCGGACACATGAATGCAGTGTACTGTGACGAGTGTAGTTATTCAAATACAGGTTTTAGTTTTTTATAATCTTACATGAAGTTTACAAGATCAATCGAGACTAACACGCTGACCTACTATTTATATGTAATGTACGGTTTTATTATTGCCGTGAAGCTTTAAAATCAACTGACAAAAATTGAACTATATTACTCACTTGCAAGAAACTGGCGTTGATGTAATCAGTTGATGTCGGATCATCAATCATGGTCATTAAGAATGGTCTTGTTACTTCTCCTGTGATGAGTCAAACGTTAAACAATCATTTGAGCTGAACTTTACTGTAGTAAATATTGTGAAACAATGCGAGTAAGTATGCTATGCATGCGATTATGCTTGCTGTCGCTGTCAGAGTGATTACAACAACTGTCCTGGTACATTTTAGTAGTTTTTGATCCTTTTTGGTCCAATGATAATCATGTTTCGTCAGAGCTCCATTGTGATAGAGACTTTGAAATGCAAGGGTAGACTGTGTTATATGACGAGTGAAAAGTTTCAGGCCTGTCTCATTATTTTTCTGTCGCTTTATCATTGTGTTTGCCGTTTGAGGGTAGCTACACCTTGAACAATGCCACAGCTGTAAATCACCAATAAACATGTTCAACTTACGTGGCAACTTTGACGAATCACGGTTCTTATTAATGTTTTCTGGAAGCCTTCCAGACTCACACTCATTAGGCTTTGGTGGGAAGCATATTTTATCGAAGTTCTGAAAACGGGACACAAGTTTGCACTCAAGTTAATTGACAACTTCAGTGCTATTTTTGGATTTCTGAATGGAGCATGCGCTATAACTGCAACACTTTGCTAGAAATTGAACTTGGATCAGTTTCCATCTTCTTTCGTTGAAGGAATCGCCAAACTGGTCAAACAATTGGTTGCCTTTCGTAATTAGTGAATCTACTTTGTAAATTCACATTGTGATCATGATCTCTGACATCAGCAGCCATCCAATGTAACAACGTGGTATTTCTGCATTTCCACAGGAGACTTTGCACGTGATCAGATGGGCTGTCAAAACTTCCTGAAACAATGACGCAGAAATATCTTACCTCGAATTCCCTCTGGAAACCAGACTTTCCTGTTTTGGGGTCGATGCTTTTCAGTTTCTTCAGTTTGATATTTATGTCTGTCGCTGATATTTCTGTGATTCCGCAGAGAGTTACCTCAAGTAGTACAGTGTGTATGAAGTTATATTGTACCTGATGGTGAGAAAATCGTCATGAATTATAGACCGAAATATCACGTTTGCATAAAACGATATTATGGCCTTTTCCCAAACAGTTGTCTGGACCACTTGTTAATACGTTAAAAAGGTTAAAAGAGCGGTTTACCCCCTTTGTCTCCTTGTTTTCAAGTGAGTGGGGAAACTTGCATTTTCGACTCAGTAAGTCCTGATTAGTAATGTTTGCGACACTTTTAAATTTCAAATTTAGGTCAAGTTAAACCACGTGATCGTTGTGTGTCAAACGGTTATCGAAATTTCTTGAAGCAAAGAACGAAACGGATAGATTCAAACTTTGGCAGCTCTTGATGCGGCAACACAAATAGTTTTCTCGGTAGTTGTTTCCATGTTTGGGACTTTGTTCACGACGTGGAGTTCATTGGTGTTGGCACAATGTCAAACAGTATAGACGTAGGATTGTATCGGCTACGAAGTGATGTATGATTTTCATACGTCATATGAATGGACCGGAGTTTTCAACCTGGTCATCGGGGCTGACATTTTGCAGCTCATGCTGACATTACTGAGGCCAAATGTCCGATAAAAATTACACTTAGCATTTGGCATTGCAATGTAATTAAACTTCAATCGAGTACCAGGAACATTTAGTTGGGTGAAATTTCAAATTATAATTGTCGTCAATCAAGGCGCAAATGACAGGGGTATTCAATGCGATACAAGTGAGATTATTTCTATTTGTGATCTTCACTTGCTACTTACAAGTACTTGAACGAAATGCGGTCTGTTTTTCCTTCCCTGTTCCACGAATTTGTAAATGTCTATCTTTTTTTCTGCTTCAGCCATTTTCATCATGGCGTCTATGGTCACGAACGTACCACTTCGTCCCACTCCAGCACTGCAAAATAACAATAGGTGGTTAAGAGTTGGTAAACATTGTGGAAGGCATATATTGAGCTGGCAAGTTCCCGTTTACAGACGGACGGAAGACCTATATTAAAACACATATTTTTCTTTCCAAAATGTCAATGAAAAGTTCTCCGGAATGAAACTTAAATCAATGTGTTATGTACTTTCTATGATATCACGTGACTTTAAATTTTCAATTTTTCGGGCACGATATTCGTTAGAACGTTTTTTGTAAAGTCGAACGTCATGAATATCTTATCGTATTATTTGCTTTAACACCGATTTAAGATGGAAAAAATGTAGCTAAACTGAAAACGATTCACCAGGTAGTTCCGCTAGAGATAACTTCAAATTTCCTAATTTGCTAACAATCAGCAAATTTCAAATTTACATCCTTGTCATGATTTAGATATTTAAACCCACGTTAGATGTCGAAAGCTTTGATATTTCTATAAATTGTGTCAAAAACTCAATATTTTGTAAAATATGAGTAATGCCAGCACCATTTTCAAAAAACACATATAATTTTGTAAAAAAGGAAGGTTTTTATGTTATCGGTCAGGTACATGACTCTACTATTCCAGAAAGGTCACGGGGTCAGCTGTGTCGTTGCGTGAAACAAATCATCTGAAACGCAAGCAGGGCGGCCTTCGATTTCAGTATTTGTCAACGTTTAACAGCCTTCCCGAGATCTACCAATCGTATCATATAATGTTTCATCTACAAAGGTCGCAGCTCAAAATGCCGAATTTTCCATCATGATCATGAACGATCATGATCTAGTGTTAACCTCGTGTAAACCTGTGTCAACCAACAGAAATGTTGATTCCTGTACCATGGGTGTTTGACCGTTTTAACAACCTGATTAAACTATACTTCACAAACAGCATACACAGAAAAAAGTAAATGCGCGTGATCAATCAGAGAACGAATTTAATGTTTTTTCCGCCAGAATTTATGGGACAGATTTGTTACCTGCAATGAACTACCCATGGTCCAGCGCGCGGTGGGTTATAGTCGTTAATTCGTCGCAAGAATGACAGTATGGCGGATGGATATTGAGGCACATCCATGTCAGGCCATGTCGTGTACTGAAACTGTCTGACTTCACGTACTGTAGCGCCCTGACAAATACAAGATTGTAAAAGTTACAATTAAACCGTCACAATTAAAACAGTAATATTGTATCTTAAATCGATGAATTGATGTGACCCGTCAACCAACTTCTCAGTTCGAAAAAAAGAAAAACATTCTGATTGTGGTACATTTATAGAGTAATGCCGAAAGATGCAAATTTGACGAATATCAGCATTTTTTATGCGTTCGCCCGATTTTCATTTAATGACAGATATAAATGTCTTTTCGCCCAATTCACGCAAAAACCCTCTCAGTCTCTGTCAGTCTGTCTTGACAGTTTGTGAGCTCGCTCTCTCTCTCTCTCTCTCTCTCTCTCTCTCTCTCTCTCTCTCTCTCTCTCTCCCCCCCCACCGGAGCAACCGAACACTCCCTGAACTTACCCTCTTCACCCTAAATGTTCTGATCACAGAGTCGGCGAAGAATTCTTCTCTTGTGTTGTGAACAAAAATATCCCCGTATGCAGTCTCCCCATCAGCCGACTCTGGCCAATATGGGGCACATCGTTCCTGATAAATAAAAAGAATGTTGTTTAGCTTGCAGCGTTAATCAAAATATCAACTTAGAAGCCTAGAAGCTTCAACCTTCTCATAGACCTTCATCCCTATTTAACTGTACTTTTACATGTCAAAAATGTTATCGAAAGTAATGGGCATGCGCTAAAAGTATGGCGGTGAAAGAGTTAAATTTTTAGTTATCGTTCGATCAGCAGAAACAATGGAACCAGTGCTGGACTAACACACGGAGGAAATGTTCTGAAGTCTTTGTAATTTTTCGGGAGTTAAATATTTTTGCAACGTAAAATTAAAAAGACTTCTCTTCAGACGATTTACAATACAGCTGTTTTGACCATTTAATATGATAAAGTTGCCAAAGTCTACAGTGTCCGTACCAGTCAATCCAACACACTTTTCTGTCGTCTATTCAAATGTACGTTATCATTTAAAACCAGTGTGAGCTCTGATTCCAGTAGGATGTATTCACAACTGCATTATCAAGAAGATGAAGACAGTGAAATTAATTGATTAATATACTAACCCTTCCTTGCTCATATATGTTTGTAGCCATCAGTATACATGACGAGTTTTTCTCCCAGACCATTCTCCAGAAATCGTTTATTGTTTCTTTCTTTGGTCCTGAACAAGGCATTTAATGATGAATATAATGTGGACTTTTAATCAGCAGTTATTGGGGATTAGTGCACTTAGTTTTGCAAGGAGTATACTTCGCAGAGCTCGAAGCTGAACCGAGAAACAGGCTGGTGTCAAAAATGATGTCGAGAATGCAGAAGTGGTTTCATATTTCATATTGTTAATTTAATATTTTTAAAACTTTTGACCTGTGTATTCTACGTTCTGGTATTCAGATAGACGAAGCGAAAATTGCGTTTCACATGGAAGTAGCATTACAAAGAGAAATGTTAAATGTTTTAGTAACGCCATTTATGACTGAAAAATAATTTGATAGATGAGATATTTAACGCAAACCTTGACAAAAAAAGCATATCATCTGCTGAAAAGTTTATAAAGAGGGGAACAAGATTGAAGGAAACCTCATGAATTTTATATTTTATAACACTGTAGTCAGTACCTACCTTGTGTGCATATATATGCCTTCTCCTTCTTGTAACCCTGTAGAGTATAAAAAGTAAAACATTTTAGTAAGAAGTTTGTTAGTTTTTCTTCTATATTTGTTCTATCCGAAACATACCAACAACTGTATATTTTCTATATTTCGAGTGACCTGGTGATTGAGCGAAGATTGAGGAGATAAGACATTTCGCGACCCTTCATTGCTTGAAATTGAGATGCTGCCCACCCCCCACAGCCTTAGATTTGCGTAAGTGTCGGCCATGCCTTTGAATATACCAGTATCATCGATATGTGTACATCCAAGTTATGTGTTCAAAATTATATCACTTTACTACTGTGTATGGGCAATGACGTCATCCTCCATAGATCTGAAGTGACTTTGCTTTTGCCACTTAGTAGTCAGTTTTCTTGGACGCTAGCACGTTTGACAACGTTTTTCCCGATTTGCACGCGATTTGCTCGAAATGTTCGCTTATGAGTGACCGTTGTACTACAGATCCAACGGAGACTGGAATAACTTACGTCAATATGTGAGGCGTTGATGTAATCCGAGTTTGGACTATCCGGAAGTAGTTCCAGAACCACCCTGGAATGATCGTCTTCATGAAATGTAACAAATGAAGAAAGTATGTAAGTCGATAGTTACTTACACATTGCAAGATGGGCAAGTAGCAATCATTACTGGAAGAAGAAATTATTACTGGAATAATTAATTTCATTAATTTTACCATCAGTGCCACTAACGTATTCTAACATTCAACAGAGAGAGACTGGTTGTGGCAATAATGATGCTATAAAGAGTCGGATATGTACGATCATAAGACCGACGGTCTCAATAAATATATAAATTGCTTCTTAAATAACTATAAGAGCAATGATATAATATTAATTTCAACACCATCAAAACTATCATCGCCATCAACTGCTTATAATAATAACAAAGAATATTTATAATAATTTAAGAAGTAGGGCTGTTGTAGACAGTCATGACGTCACTTTTTCAAAGTATAAACTGATACATATATCTATATCTATGTATATATATATATATATATATATATATATATATATATATATATATATATACTTGCAAAACTTGTGGTATTCAATACATTGGTAAAACTACACAGCTATTTCATAAACGCCTCAATGGACATCGGTCAAATATTAAAACAAACAAAACAGACAGATCTCCCTACGTTGTTCTTCACTTAAGAATGCCTGGCCACACTTTGAAAGATAATGCTCTAATTGCCATAGTACTTTGTCACATACCAAACACTAATGTTCAAATGACAAAAGAATTAGAGAGTCTCTGGATCTACAGAGTAGGAACAATCCATCCAAAGGGACTCAATGAATATGAACCCACAGCAATTTCAGATTAAGCAACTTTCTGTCTTCCGCATGTAATTCTCACCCCTCTGTTGTAATGTTGTCGCCTTTTGTGTGGATGCACAGTTCCCATCCGTCCGTCGTAATGTTCTCGCCCTTCGTGTACGAGTATTTATTCCATTCAGTGGTACCTCCAGTTTCGTTTGTATTTGTGTTGTTGTATATATATATATATATATATATATATATATAATATATATAATATATATATATATATATAAGAATATACTGATAACTTACATGTTATGATATTCTTAAATCGATTCTTGGGTCTGTTTGCATCCATGGATCCTACTGCAACTGATGCATGCTTCGGTCCGGGCAATGTCTGAAATGAACAATGCCGTGTTACAGTTTAAATAGAAAGGTTGTATATTTCCAAAGGAACAGAAGATATAATTAAAAACCATTGGTTCGTATTTTTCTTCTTGTTCTTAATTATATGTTTAATAAAATATGAAGTGCAATTTAAGTCAAAGCGCGTGGTGTATATATGATAAATTATTAGTTACGATTGAATTCTACTTGTAAAGAGTAACTCTGGACATTAACACATATACAGACTAGGCTCACAAGTTGAATATGATGTATATCGAAATGATTTGTGGGAGAAGACAAAGGAACTGTATATTACAAACAGAACCAAAATCAATGCCAAATACATAAATATTATACAGCTAATAGATGAGGCTAGGAGACAGATATTCGTACTTTTTTAATTGCAATGCTCTTCTGGTTTATCGCTTGAGGGAGGGTCATTATCGTCTTAGTTTTGTGAAAATCGAAAATGTAAATTTAACACTCCATATAATTGACAAAGAGATGGCGGCAATTTTGAATGTCAAGTATCGGTAAATATAAGATATTGTGTTACTCTGGAATTAAAATTGCATCGTGCCTTTATTCTTTATTTGGTCAGTATGGTTGAAAGATTCATTTCGGCGCGTACAACCTTAATGTGAAAAATGCGATCACAGATTCATAACAGACCAAACGACCAATAATTGAAAAAGCTTAGTTACACAACACAGGGTGCCGATCGCAAACTCTCATCTACAAACCTTGTTATAGCTGGCTTTTGCCTTTGTATTGTACAAATAGAATTTCTGACTGCATCAAGAGGACTAAACAGTTACATCTAATTTATTGAATACATATTAAAATAACTTACGTTGTATTCTTCTTTCATTCTGTTCTTGCTTCTCTTTCGCTTGATATATTCAGAGAGGGAGTTTACCCTCACAAGGGTGTTGGCGGAAGCCATCACGCTCGTCGACCGTGTGGGCGTCGGCGGCGGCGGTGGCAGAACTGGTGTCGGCGTCGGCGGCGGGTCGATATCTGTTGTTGGGATTTCCCGCCTTCCATTATCCACTGGAGCTACCAATGGTATACCAGTTTCCGACGGAGGGGTTACTTCACCTGGACAATCGCACAGAAAAGAATGGCGATGATTCATTTCATGTCCATATTTACTCTTGGTCTTTTATTTCTTTATACCCATAACACGATTAGAACTTATTTGGGATAATTGGATATTCATACTTTTCAAATTTCTCAAAAGCGTTAGGTGCCATTTAGCTGAATATTGGAATATTACAAATAACTCACAAAAACAAGTGAGTGACTTGAAAAGCAGATGAGCTTACATTTGCAGGTTAAAACAACCTTTCTTCACCATCCAGTTATCCCAAATTAGTTCCGATCGTGTGACATGTTTTCACCATTTTCAACCTCAACATTTTGTGGTCACATATACTTACTCTTCGATTCCGCCCAAGCACCTGATAAAGGAGACTAGGAGACTGTCTTTGAAGCTCATGCTATATTACAACCAATTTGATTACATCTCTCTCTCTCTCTCTCTCTCTCTCTCTCTCTCTCTCTCTCTCTCTCTCTCTCTGTTTATTCTATATCGAAGATCAACAGGGCTGCACCTTTGTAAATTTATTGTCTCACACGTATTTGAGTCCGAGCTTTGAGTATACCGTGATTATAAATTTGTTGTAAACCAGACCCGGATGTCTCGATAGAAAACGAACCATATCATTTATTTCTGGCTGACTTTGGTCAATTCACAAACCAGGTGAATAAAACAGTGCTCTGAAACACTGAGAATGATTGAAATCTGGCAACCTCAGTAAAAGCATGTCATTTAAGTAATGCGGGTCAATCGGTTTTGAGCGTGCTGCAGCTTGTATATCCGAGGGGCATTTAAATGTCAACACACTGAAGCAAGCAGGTAATATTTAAAAATGACAGTGTTAGATCCACAACATGTTAGTCAGAAACGGGTAGATTTCTTTCTCTGAAGTACGTTTTGGCATTTTTGTCTCACGGAGGGAGCAAACAACCTGGGGTCAAAGTTCAAGCCTCCAAACCTTTGCTCTCATGTCGTCTATAAGTGAGTGATTTATTTCATTTTAAGTGCCATGTCTCCATATAATGCCAATAGCTTCGATAAATGAACGGTCAGGAACTAAAAATGACGGCCAATACAAATCGCCTAAACACGGTACCGGTGACATTGAAATTACCTTCTGCGGTGCCGGGCTGCTCTGTGTAGTTCAGTCTCTTCAAGCATCTTATGTTTGTCTTTATCCACCCCCTGGAGGAAAAGAAAAGTCAAAAGTTGTACAAGTTGCGGACGTTGGATCATTCAGGTGCTGCGTAACAGCTCAGAGGCGTCCACAATACGTTATGAAATGCTCTCATCAACTGTATCGAAAATTATTTGAAAGATGGCTGTTTGACAAAAGAGATAACGTGAAAGACTTCTCGAAGAACGTTTGCAAAACGTTAGTTGAACATGATTTTTGACTGCCAAAGCTATTCCTGGATTGTAGTATTCGTGATCGTTATGATAATTCGACAATCTTTACCATATATCAATAGAAGAATGAAGCTTAGCAAGAGTTAGTCTCACGTTTTCTTCAGTGCATCACACACTATTGGATGAATTGGATCTCTACACAGACAAAGTCCCAGTATTCGGTTCACAACACTTTATCTTTGACCGGATCAATACACATGTTAAACAAAGTGACACCACTGTTTACAATCTATCAAGACATGTCGGTGGGTTCATTCTCTAACAGAAATACTCACAGTTACTGATAGTTTACTTACTTTTGTACTGAATAAATCAGAGTCAGAAGAATGACAGCCAGTAAGAGAAGCACCAAGACGACCATCAAGGCTGCAATCAGCCCCTCGTCCGCCATATCTCCTATGACTGGAACAGTACCATAAAACACAGTGTAAAACAGTTTCATAACCTCATATGTCCCAACAAGCCCACATGCCTTTATGCGATGGTCATATCAATTTAAACTATTTTGAAATACAAGCAGCTATGCAAACAATGATCTATGTAAATTCTATTTTTCAAGGGCTGGATATAATTCTAGAAGGCCGTTGAGTATCGTTCATCATAGTACACGGTCTGGATACTCCCACTTACAATGCTTCTGTCGGTAGCTTATCAGTCTGTTGGTTAGAAACCGTCCACTGAGTTCTATTATTGTAGAGCTCTGCATACACGCGTGACGAACCAAACAATCCCTGAGCAGACCTTACTTCCCGTTACAATAGAATGAATTTAATGCTGAATATTCGACGAAAAGAAAACATTACTGCTATAGTCCTGGTCGGTTCTGATATCCTCTGGTCTAAAATGAATGAAATTATCATATATGGCAAAGCTGATACCTTGATCAGCGAACTACTTGGCAACAGTGGACTTTGCTATGGCAGATTTTTTTTTTTCATTGAATCGGGCACCGGGAAGTAAAAACATGTCACGACTGCTTTTGTTCTGTTCAATGTTTTTTGTTACCGTGATGTCGCAACACAAGAGTACAAGGGTTCAAAGTCGTCATGATAGCCTGGGCTCCTGACTGACATTCTGATGCCCTGAATTTCAGCCGATTACAGGATGGCGGCTTCACGGACAAAGTGAAACTTTAGGTGCCAAATTTCGATGGTCACCTAACTTCTCTCGCAGTCAACGGAAAATCTGCTCGCGTGTCAATAGTCGACGAACAGATCGACGTTGCATTATTTTTGTGAAGAAATTTTCGGTGCAGGTGTCTACATTAAATCTGACGTAAAATGACAAAAAAGGAGACTGCTTACAATATACCGTGTTTGTAACTTTGCGAAATACTTTCACATTAAACTGCAAAGTTTGTCCGTAAAGTTAGTTTTAACTTCGCTTGGCGTGATATTTTCACTGAGACAAAATTGTCACCCACCGTGACCGCCCATAACACCAGGTACCGAGCGATAAGTAAGGTCACAATGTAAATTCTGCTGCTGAAAGGGACCGACAATCTCGGACCACAAACGGAAATAAGTTCCCAAGTAAGATCACAAGTAAGCTTATATGCATGGTAGAAAAACCGGCCTGGTCTACGCTTCAACACACGGCCTCTACACTATGTAATAAAAAATTCACCCAAAACTTGATGGGAAAAGTGCGGAACCGCTTACTTCCGGGCGACCGGGCACGAAACTGCTCTTTCAGTCTTTGGCAAAATTTCTGTCCGGTCGACTTCCTCATTCGAACTGACGCCATTGTGGTTTATACTGTGAAATTAAAATCTACCTGTTCGTCCAATGTCAACTGGTACGTCGAACCTTAACAACTGTCTGTGGCATTGTTAGAGTCTCTGATCGTCGAAAATCGACAGAAAACTATAGTACCTCACCTTGGGCACTGGCAAGTTTGAAATACTCAGTGGTTCGATCGTTCTGACGTCAGTGTAGAGGGATCCTGGTGTTGTTGGCGAACTTTTGACCTCGAATTCACGTATTTACAGTGGTGTCGTATACAGAGATCGGGAGTTACCTGGATTGACCCGCATGTGACTTGTCCGTTACCGCACCCAGCCCTGTGAATAGTTTGTAGAGCGAGGAAGAAAAAGTTTCAATGAGGCAAACCTGAAAATTAAAAGAGTCTTCAATGCCTTCGACTTGTCTTTGGAAGCTAAGAGATGCCCCACAGTTCGAAATGTACGAAGATTCTGGTCTTCGATCACTACATCGCCATATCAGAACAGTCAGAAGTTGGGCCTAGTAACTGAACCCGTGGCTCTCCCCTGTTCATAGGTAGTAATATCCACAACAAATGCTACCATTTAGCATATCGTGTACTAATATGAGATACACGTTTTGGCAACCAAGTGACTTTTTTTTCATATTGACCCGGTCACAATATAAATCCGTTCGGTTCAAAACTCACTGATTTCTAAAAATCTTATGGAGAATCTGATAAAATTGTATTTGAATTTAAACGATGGTATCGATCCAGTTCAGTCACAGACAAGAATGCAAGGTCAGCAAGTCTCTGTTGCATGCCAACGTTGTCTCTCATGATGAGCTCCCTCAATGTACGGGGCTGTTTTCACCTGTATCACGTGGCATGGACTGTGCGTATGCGTTCTTATCCGAGCCACACTTTTGAAAGAATAATTATAATCGTCCTTGACTTTGCGAAAACATTTTAAGACCTCTTACACTTGTTGAGTCGATCAGGTGATACTCGCAAAGTGCGGTACATAACCTAAACTGCAGCATTGCCCGGTGACTAAAAACATAGTTTACTTGTACATTTCGCCCTTGTTTTTTTTCTAAACATTTCAAGTATTTCAACTTTGCCACATATATATCATATATGCAAGATAAATCAATATGTACTGGTTCAAGTCGGTGAGTCAGTGAGTCGAAATCAATGGGGAAGAACGTTATAGCAAATCAGTGATGTCTGCGCATGCGTGTGGGGTAGACATGATACCGGTGTGTGGATAAAGTGTATGTAGCTGACAAGATTGAGATACGCGGACTTGAATAGCGACGAAAACCAAAGAACGGTTGCATCATTACACTGGTCTGAATTACCGTGCGAAGATACAGATCAGTTGAAACCACAGTGCCGTGTCTATTTGCGTACCTTGACATATGACCTAAATCAACTACGGGGTGTTTTATTTGCTGTCTGTCACAAAGGGACTCAAACAGTTACCATCGATCTACATACCCATATCATTCTTGACAAATAATTGCCATCAAGGCGATAAAGAGTCAAACTTATACATCGTCGAGACACTTGCTCTGAATGTTCTGATCGGCGCAGCCAAATACACCACAGGTTATTTTTCACAATGTCATTGACTACAAAAGATTGAGTATTTCTATAACAAGATACAATCTATGTTGCTGATGAAAAGATATGCTTGCTAAACCTTTTACCGCTTCCTGGTATTAGCAGAGAAACCCGACTTTTCCGTCTGTATTGTCTAAAGCCTGCTGATATCTCTTCAATGTTGTCGTGTAATTGGACGATCCATGGTAGCAATTAAAACCTGGTAACATATTACTTTGCTTCATGTGATAAAGTCACTTATGGTAAAAGTTTCATCAATGAGTATGCCAGCAGGTCAGTCGACGTTCGAAACTTTATCGCTGTCCAGATAACATAGAAACACTTTGATGACCCAACTCGCTAAGATAATTTTGCCGCCAGTTTATATTTCGCCCTAATTTGTACGTAAATATTGATTCGCCCCACCGACAGTTTGATGTGAGTAAAATATCATGAACATAACCTTTGACAAAATTGCGACTCCGTCAGTATGAAATATGGCATCAAACCTAGAATACTTATAAATTCCGTTTCTGTATGCGTCCCGAAATCGAAAGACTTATTATAAAAAACTTTTGCTCAAACTTTCAACCATTCTCTTACCAAATCAACAAAAATATCGAGGGTCAGTGTGCAAAGTTCGGAACTAGCTAAACAAATTTCCCAATATTTTGCGGCAGTTGAAATTCAAAATGGTCGCCAATTCTCGCTTTAACTTTGTTGGCGAGGGAAGGGGGTTAAATTTTGAATTTTCGAAAAACTATTATGAGACGGTGAAAGGTTTTCTTTCTCAAAGGGCTTTAAAATGAGCCCCCACAAGAGAAGAATTGTCTACAGAAATTTGAGAGTGCGACTATCTGTCCCCGAGGCGCGTTCTACCTTAAAGCAAATCAAACATTGCCATCATAGCACGGGAGACATTATCATGGACAATATTACGTGGGATTATCATGGACCGTCTATGGTAAGAAATGACACCTGGTGTCCCGTGATAAGTGTACCATGCTAACATGTAAGGATTAAAACTGTGATACAATCGCTAATTAATGATTCTATAAAGTCAGATTAGATATATTGTAGTTATCATTTTAGTGATTGCAATGTCTCATTCCTCTTGTCTATTAGATGAGTGTTACGAACACACTTTCACGATTATTTGTGCTATTATCATTATTGTTGTTGTTGTTGTTGTTGTTGTTGTTGTTGTTGTTGTTGTTGTTGTTGTTGTTGTTGTTGTTGTTGTTGAGACACCATAAAAATACTTCAATCGGACTCTCGCTCCTAGCGGTAAGTTTAAGTCTCCTGCAAACAAAAGCGAAATACCGGCCCTCTTCTCCATTCCGAATCGGATGGTGGTTTAGGCGTGTTTCATTTTCAAAACCGAAAACAATATGAAATAGAGAATATGGCACGTAAATAAAATATGCGAATCATATGACAGGCTATTTTCGAACACATTCATTATTCACATGTCAGGATTAAAGTCGTTGACCTTGGACATTTTTTACATCTGATATTATGTGAAAAACTAGTTATTTCTGTGGAAATCTCGAAAGATATTCTAGTGGCCGAAAAATGCTAGTATGCCATAATATTAAACCAAACACGATGACCTTGACCATGGCTGATTTTTTTTGTTTCTCAAATCCATTCATGCATTTCAATTTGTAAAAAAATTTAAGACCCTCCATGTTGGTACTCTAAAATTACACGTGTCATTTCCTTTTCTGATGCGATTTATCGCTGAAGTTATCACTTGAAACAAGTGGGCAATGAGCACAGAGTTCACGATAAGACCCATAACTCACACAGTCGGCGCAGGCCACACTGCCACACTGTATATATAGAATATTTGTTTGTTCTAACTCTCTGGACGCTGCAATGAAAGAGACTTCCAGCCAATGACCTTACCGATGAAAACTACTGTCACAGTTTGCTTCAATATTAACGATCACTTCAAATGTTCGTTAGTTATTTCACACCTATTAACACCTTGATTATGGTATTCTCCAACCGACTTGTTTGTCTCTTGATATTGAATCCTTATAGGCCTACATGTAACAAATACCAAGCATTGTCATGTTAAGGTAGAATGCGCCTTGTGGGCAGATATTAGGACTTTCAAACTTTTTCAATTTTCTTCTGATCTACCACTTGTGGGGGTTCGTTTTGAAGCCCTTTATAAATAGGAGAAACTTTCACCGTCTTAGTATTTTAAAAATCCAAAATTTTTATTTTTCTCCATAGAATTAAAGACAGGGATGGCGGCCATTTTTAATTTCAAATAGCGGTAAATCTTTGGTTATTTGTTTCTCTAGTTCCGAAATTTGCAGGATGACCCCGATTTTTAACCTTGATTTTGAAAATGAAAGGTTGAAAGATTCATTGGGGAAAATTTTAGCGAAAGTTCAAGTCTCTTTCTTAATTATTTTACCTCCCACAGACACAAGACAGAAATCTACCGGCAGTCTTTCTGATGGGTGCGTGTAAATTTCTCTTAAAACTCAAACGATCCGGTGTTTCATGTTTGTGACAGTGTATTTCCGTTACATTTAAGCATTAATTGAGTACGCTGCAAAGTTTTTTTTACTTTTGGTGATGCGCGACCCTAAAAAGCAGCAAAATTTTGCAAAATCATGCCTTATTTTTAAAAATGCGACATAAGTTTAGCGTCAGAGCTGGTTTTGAACAGGTTGGTTTCGGGCTGCCAGAAACACACATGTTTTTATTTAGCCCAATGAAACTGAAAGTAGCCAAAAATAAAATTTTCACAGCATGTTATGACGCCTGCCAGCATCATGCAGTAGCTCACGTAAGTATGTCAAACAGAGGTCATAAGGTCAACATTTTTTATCATTTTACTCATTTTTGTTTACATCATGTTATTTGCGCCATCTAACTGACTGAAAGGGAAAGTTGTCGCGTGTTCATAGTTTTCCAAGACTGAGAGATGAAGCGACCTGCCGCTTCAGACCCACTGAGAGCATGAAATTCGAAATTGCTCCAAGGTCATATTTTGACGACGCAGTATCAGCCAATGACTTTTCATTAATCGATTAATATTTTGACAAATAAATCTGCGAACGAGGATGAATGATAATTACACGCATACAAAAATACCTTGGCCAATTGAGTGTATACTTCAAGATTGAGTGGCAGTAAATTTTAATTGATACAAGAATAAAGGAGATGAAAATGTCAAAGTTGCTTTCTTGGCCCTCTAATAGTTCTGTTAACATAATGCCGATTTCAGAGTAATGCTTTCTCGGGACATGTCGACAAAGACATGCTAATGTAGCCATGTTAGCATCTTATCATGTTGACGAAAAACCAGACTGAATCGTTCAAATTTTGGCACTATGAAGTTTCATTTTCAATGTTTTTGTCACAGAATGACGTACATCGCTTCATATTCAAGGGAAAAAAATTGTTCAGAAAGTTGCAGTGGCCAAATCACGAGGGAGGACGGAAAACTTCCTGTATACCCCGATTCTCCACCAAATCAGAATACTCTAATTATGTGAGAATAGAAAACATTCAGTCAAAACTTGTTTTAAACATTGTAGAACAGCTTTTTCTTCGTGATCATTGTCCCTAGTTTTCTTATATTTTCATTCTTATATCTATTTTCATATATTTCACCTTTCTTTCGTCTGTTCCCTCCGAAGTGAACTTTGATAAACCTTAGACAGTGGAAGCGAGATTGCTTATTCTATGGACAAACGGACGTGCCATAGTAACGCTATCAGACACACAGTGTGTGTTGACAATTGATTATGTCAATGACGACTCCGCGCCGAGAAAGCACCTGAATCGGATTTATTCTTCACAGTTTTGCGTTTTGATGGGTACTTTCGAAGAATTGATATTATTATTGCCGCGCAATGAGCCAAGCAAACATATTACATGAACTTTCTATTTTACGTCTATAAAGATTCTTAAGTGTTAGTACCGTTTAGCTCAAAAACTTTAACGTTGCGAGGGTTCTCATAAATCGTTAGATTAATACCGAAATGATATACCGATCTTATTTTATTGCACCTGGTGTTAGTTTAAACGATTGGCATGATTTAAGTCAGACTCCCAACACAGATTATGTATAAACTTTGTCAGTCCACAGATAAAAGTGATACTTTTTATATTTTAAAGTTTGCCAGTTTAGTTGGCGGCAACCAACTCTTCATTTTTTACGGTGTTCCTTGTAATAGGGAAAGTCCTGTGTAGATCACAGCTGTTTCACATTGGCGCTCAAAATGCCTATAACTCTTTCCTCTCCTGTAAAGATTAATGGACGCTTAATCGTT
This sequence comes from Ptychodera flava, assembly GCF_041260155.1. Taxonomy (NCBI): domain Eukaryota; kingdom Metazoa; phylum Hemichordata; class Enteropneusta; family Ptychoderidae; genus Ptychodera; species Ptychodera flava. Next base: position 14,006,482 of record NC_091935.1, read on the forward strand.
ATCACTGCTATTTACTGCAGTGGCGGTACCGATATCATGAAAACCAAACTAAAACAGGTATATATCCCCTAACTATAATTTATATGAGACCTAGATTCTTTCTTATGTTTGTCTTTTATCCAAAGACACCCGTTAATTTGATACTGTTGAGATCTGCATTGAAAGTTTCAATAAAAACCATCTAACATGTGGCATACGTGCACTTTGAAAACTACAGCAATACTATAAATTTTGATAATTTTTAAGCTTTGTTGTTTCAGTATTAACTACAGGTATTTTGAAATACCCAGTATTTGGTTTGTCGGGGCAGCGTGTCACTGATTGTGACGAGCATTGTTGTTGTTGACAAATGAATTCAAGTCCGGACGTGAATTCTATTATCAACTCTCACACCAATTCAGGACGCACTTATACTGTCAAAGATGACGAGAGTACTGGATATTACAACACGCTATGTGGAAAGTAGCCCTATAAACTGTAGTTGATAGTCACATGCAATAAAAAAACGACAAAAAAACTGTCAACGGTTACAGTTACTGTGCTTCATTACTTACATGGGCGTATATTCATGTTTCTTGTTGTAATCACCTCTGTTTCTAGACTCAAATACGAAGTTTGATCAATATATACACTACAACATCTAATGACCCGCCATTTACAGAAGCAGCAGTTTTTTTCAGTGTTTTTGTTCCATTAATTAATACTTTTTCGGACCAACGGCAAAGGAGGCGATTCGATAAATGAAAGGTGAGTCTCCAAGTAAACCCTGGTGCACAAACTAATAATGGGACTGGTAAGTTACTGTGTCCTGCCGATAGTTACACTCATATCTAGGCCATCTGACCTTTGTGAACCTCGAATTAATTCAATCTCCAAACAATTGCCTTGTCCAGTGGGTTCTTGTTGGTTCCGCTTAGATTAACAACAATTAGTATCATTATCGTCGTCGTCGTCGTTGTATTCATCTCCGTTATGTGATGTTGTTTTCGTCGGTATTAAATCCTGAAAAGATGTTCCTTGATGTAGTAGGATCATCGAATTATCACATTCTTATGAATAGCGACATGAATCTGATAGGGTTGGCCAATTTGAAGCTCACAGTCAAATACATACACAATATTAGTAGCAGCATAAATCCTATGGTTATGATATAAGTGAGAAAAAATTTTACACAAACGACTGCAAGTCACGGTATTATATGGCATGGATATGACGGCTCCCCTACAATATCATTCAAGTTCTGAGAGAGGCATAGCTGCCCTTTTGTGGACCAGTGTACATACAACAGTTGTAACCCTGTGTCAATGCAGAATGCACTGCAATCATGGCGGCAAATAGGTAGGACACCTGTCTGTCCTTTGTACCGGTCCATAGGTCAACAGTCATGTCACCGATTAATCCCATAGCCTGGGTTCATACTATATGGACGCTATGATGTCCTAATACGTCTGTCCCACCACTGCATATTACCTACAACGATTCTGGCTACCTAACACTTTTAGTATATGCATAGTATTGGACGTCCTTGTCGAAGTTTTTTAAAAGAAGATTTGAGCAACAAGACCCTGTTGCCTACGTTAAAAATTCTCTAATCAATATTAGAAGAGTAGATGAAGTACAATATTCTTTGTGCCTACCAGTTTATTGCGGATACTTCACTCAGCGGAACAAAATCTTACTGTCGTTTTCCGATGATTTTCTAGAATGCAACGTAGAAGCAAAAATAATACCGCGATACTTCTTCCTTAAATTCCAACAAACGAGGCGACCAATTCAACAAGCCCTATCGTCCTCTCTGTACCAGGAAGCAAACGGTTTAAAAAACAACGCCTACGTTTTGGCAATCTGTCGTACATTCCCCTTGAAATGTAAAACCTATACATTTTTAACTTACCCTAATATTCTGTAAACAACTCATGGATCGGAATGTCCTCGTAATCGGCTGACTTTGACGTTGTAGGTCAGAATGTTGTCCTTGGAGCGCCTCCGTCAGCTCAATGTCAGTGTTGCGATGTCGCGGTGCACTTCTGGTGGATATTTATACGGGAAATTCCGATTGCACTGTGTGAGAATCGCTCTTGTATACAGCTTAGTTTTACAAAGAGGAACAAAAGGGTGTGTTGAACTTTGACACGACAAAAGAATAATCTATAACCGATTTGTGGGAAGTACTAAAATGCATTTTAGCCGCATGGAGATTTTGTCCTTAAAAGATACACTCGTCAGAACTTCTCTTAAAGGTCGTATGGGACCCTTACGACCAATGTAAACACAGTATCCAAGGTAAGATGGTGATTGATGAAAGTTAAAACATGTCTGTCATAATCTACATCGTATGATTTAAATGTTGCAGCTATGATGATGAGGTGCATCTAGATATCGTGCACGAAATACATTGTTTGTAAACAAGAATCTCGCACAGGCGCAGTTCCGACGACTGTTTCCCTTTTAAGTTTGTGACAGTCGTTCATTAAGATCAACAAAAAATTGTGGATCAAGTAAGTCATATGGTCAAGATCCCGATTTTACTACTTGTGAAAAAAACAAACTTAGTTTTAATACGGACTACAATCGCCTTATAAGCCATAACAATGTGTATTAAACACAATGTGTTGGCATCCCTATACTTTCTTCATTCCAATATAACCACTGGCAGACAAAAAAATGCAAAGCTGTTCAATAAAACGATAACAATGAATATATCATCGAAAATTACAACTACTGTCCCTCTGTGACTGCCTTCATTTCTAAGAATTTTAGACTGCATGAGCCTTCTTATTTTTTCACTTCACAGCAAGACCAATATGCTTCTTTTGGAGCGCACCTACGTGCGATCGACATTCCCAGGAAAATCTGGCCATGCTGGAATTGTGAAAATGTACCCTTCATTTGAAACATTGATAACTGGCAGTTAAAAAATACATTTTTTCTTTGACGACTGGCCAAGGCCATGTTCAGGGATGAGTGTTTTCATGAACCGACGAAAATGTTCATGACGTTGGTGAAAAGAAGATAACTTCTCCACACAGCATAATACTCGGTATGCTGCTGAAGACAATTCTTTTTTACATATTTACGTTGAAAATTGTCGACATGGTAAGCTCAAAAAGCGGCCGAAACATTCATTCTTTGTGACACTTATATAAAATAATGCTCTATTTTTTGGCATACCCTACGGGCTCGCCTTCTCATACTATCTTATTTCATTATTTGGTGGGTTTTTTCAGAACAACCAAGGCCAAGTTTCGATGGTAATCACAAATTGCATTTTTCTTGATGTTTTTCATAACATTGGTCACCCTCTCTTAATGATGTTTCTCCCTTTTTTATCTCTTGTGCACGACAAAATCATAGTTTTGCTGTATGCATGAAATATGAAAGTGGATAGTGAAACCTGGAAGACGGAAGAACCATCCAAAAAATTACTTATATAAGACTATCTTTTTTGCCAGGACCTTTACTGCCATTTTAGTCCCTATAAACTTATGGACTGAAACCACGGATAGATTCTAGGCAATCAAATTCGGCGCACTCGGTTATTTACTACCACCTACTTGCGTTCCCTACAACAGTTTTGATGTCAGTCTCTGTCATTCACCAAAATGAATCTACATTTGCCACCACAGGATTCTGACACAAAATGACAGTGCGATAAAATTCAGATCAACTTTCGGGTTCACACTGCTTTAAAAACAACGTGACATTTTTACTACTTCATTTCTACATACGTACTACCATAAAATGTTTTTGGTTTATCACTGGGTGTTTTAAAGGTCCATTACTTGGGATTTTTAATGCATTTCTGGCACTTTATTTGTATTCATTCTTCCACTCTCCAATTCATATCTAGCTCTCAGCACTGCCTGATGTGTCCAACGACTAATGTTTATTATTGACGATTGAATTTTAGCCCAGACTGAATTTCATTTGTCCACAACAACCTTGTTTATCGTAAGTTGCAGTGTGTTTGCAAAGCTAATATTTTGTATTTGGACACTACTTAAGGACAACAAGAAAATATACTTGCTTTGTAGGGAAAACAAATGAAAACAGACAAAAAAAATACAGCCAATAGATTTTCTGTTAAATTCTGCTTCAAATGCTTTCAAGCTGGTTTACACATTTCGCAAGTGGATTAATAGATTTGTTCAGTGACAGGTATTAAAGGGATACAGGGGATATTGTAACACACCTCATCCGCAGTCTGTGTTCTAATTCGCCAATTGACAGTCACGTGGGATGCGTTCTTTTGTGCTGATCCACGTAAACGACGTCATCAGGCATCATTTGTCGGAACTGTTGCCTGCCAGGCATCAGTTCCGAAAAATGATGCCCGCTGACGTCAAAAAAAACATTGGCGCATGCGCGAACTGGAATGTAAACAAAGATGCCGTCTGCGGCCGAGCGAAACGATAGTCGAGAAATTTCTCGGTTTATCCTACTTTCTGAAGAAGAACTGAATGCTCTGGTTTCAAACAAGGACTCGAAACGAACGAAGACGATAATCAAAGGTGCATTGAACGTTTTGCAGAAGTATTGCGACCCTGTCGGGAAAAACTTTTTCTTGCTGAACCACTCCAACATATTACATCATATAGCTTACATGCGACAACTTTTGTGTAGGCCTATGGTACGTTCTTATGTATGACTACGGATGAGGTGTGTTACAAAACACATATTGACTGGCCATTAGGGCAACAGCATACGTCTTTAACCCCTCGGGCCTGTGAGTCACCCCAAAAAACAGACTGTTTCCCTCGGCCTACGGCCTCGGGAAACAGTCTGTTTTTGGGGGTGACTCACAGTCCCTCGGGGTACAGACGTATGCTGTTGCCCTCATGGCCAGTCAATATGTGTATACTGTCACCTGTTCCAATTTTGCCACAGTTACCATGGAAAGAGAAAATCTAACCAATACGAAATATCATAGACTTTCTGAATATAATCATTTTGTCATTTTGACCATTTGAATGTATTCTAATTCAGTAAACAACTGTAATGCACATGAGAACTGTCTGTGGCATCTGTCCCGCCACAAAGGGTGGATTAAACCTTTCACTGCCAGATTTATACGTACCCCCAGTGTTGTCATAGGTGAACCTACACATCAACAATAGGGGTGTGGGGGTTAAAGACTTTGTAATCTGCAGCGTTCTATTCATGACTGCCTACTTTGTACTCAGAGGTTTTGCCCTGAAGGTTACATTGGAGCACAGGGGCATAAGGCATTATTAATTCACGCATCTGTAGTAAAGACCCCAAGAAAATATAGTCTATATGGTTTCAGCTTTAGCAGTGCACAGTACAAACTCGATGCACAGTCACAGTACTGCCTCGGCAGTCTCTCTCAACAGTAAATAATATTTCTGTACTACAGCTGCGTGAATTTGCATAAATACTGATCATCATTCAGGATTCTAGTGCAGTTGGGTACTTTTGTATACGATGACAGAAGTATTGAATTTTTATCAACAGTATACATAATCATAAATTTATCAATTTTTTTACACTCTTGCTATGACTTATAACACCTTCTGTATATGTCTTCCAAACTGCCTCAAATGTACTTTGAATTCATGAACAGGGTGGCCCTGTTCCGCATGGATGATATGTCAATACTGAGAACAAATCTCTGGGATAACTTGTAGGAACAGTAAAAGGATAAGAGAAGCCACCTCATTGGTCAGGTCACCACTAGACAGGTCACGTGATTGGATGGATGGAGTCATGTTAGTAAGATCACATGTTTCGATGGGCATACCTACAGTGGAACTTAGACTAATCGAACACTTTAAATTCACCCGGTCACCAATATATTTGATAAAAATCTGAGTGTACTACTGAAACTGAAATGTACTCAATGACAAAAATGTGACCCACTTATGGTCAGATGCATGTATACATCTACAGAATAGTGTTAAAAAAATACCGCAATTATACGGTGACGCTCAAATTTGTTCAGAATTGGTACATAGCAAAGATCAACAATAAGTGTTATTTCTATCTGTTCAGTCCAGGAAAATTATACGTTGATGTTATGACAATTTCTGCACAGTACAACCAGAAAAACAACAAGAAATATTTAAACCAGAAAATTAAGAATGACAAAAGTAAATAAGGTCTGAAACTTTAGGTACTGAAGGTCAACTTTAGCAACATGCATAGCAGAGAATCTTTCTACCACGGATGTACAAAAATAGACATCCATGGTTTCAGCAGATCTGTTAATATGTCACAGTTCATAAACAATGACAGGAAATGACCAATTAGCTGTTTCAGTTACTGCTACCACTCCCAAACATAATAGGTACCCTGCATACAAATAGGTTAAAGGTCAAAATCCTCTTATTCAGATGTGTGGGCTGATTCAGTTCACTGCCACCACTCCTGCACACTTGCAGTATTTCCCTTTTTCTTACCTCATTTGCACATTTTTGGCACTGACGTGTTCATTTGAAAAAATTCACATCTCAACCCCTACATCTACCTGTACACAAAATACTGAGACGGTAGCTTTGGCGGTATGGGAGCCTTTGTGTGTGACGGACATACATCCGCACATACATACCCACAAATATACAGACATACAGACGCCACCGACTCATCATAAAGCTCTTTTTGGTATTTATATATAAAACCAAATATGAGCTAAAAATCACAGATAGCCAAATTCAATGGCTCTGACAATTGAAGTATTCCCAGTGGAAGGCAAGTCATAATAGGCCGTGGTTCGATGTGCGTTTTGAAGTTGATTTATTGCTTTGTAATACATGTCAACACACTAAATCATTGGTTAGATATGAGTTGTCAAGTTTATTGAATCTTTTGTTGGTACATTTCAAATAAACCATAATACTATGGAGCATACTGTATACCATTTGTTTTTACACCACAATTATCTGTCAGTGTTCTTTTCCCTGTCACTGTACAACCAGGGAGCAATGTGGATGGCACAAGTATTTGATGCTAAGCCACAACTCCAACAGTAGACGGATTAAAATTTTTGTCATACAAAAAGTAAAATTATGAGTATACAATTTTATACAGTTTCCGTACAGTTCCAGCTGTTAGACTTTCAAACAAAAAAGTTTTAATGAACAGCATTGAGTAAAATACAAATGAAAGATCTAAGTCTTATCAACACAAAGCATGCCCATGATTTGACTTGTGGCCTTACAGTAAATTGGCTGAATGCACCATCATTTTTATCAGCATTCATGAATGTTATCAGAGGAACCCCGACTGACAACGATGAAATTGCTGACCTCTGACCTCTATGAGTTATCTTTTATGTTATTGAATCACCCTGGCACTTAACAACATGCTGGAAGAATGAAGCCCCATTTTCAAAGATCAGGAAGAAGGAAAAAGTCTTTTCAAAAAAGTATTAATTTTTTTGCCCAGAACTGGAAAATAAACATCTGTATGATGTTGCCATAATGTGAGGATATATGGGACCTGCTTATGAAGAATGCAAACAGACAAAGTTGCTGCGTTGTGCGGGATTTCTTTGACTGTCAGGGAAAAAGCAAAACAAAGTCTCCTAAAAACCAACTATAAACTCAAATAACATCAAATATTGCATCAATTTTCCATGTGTGAAGGTTGTTGTTCATGTGGACTTGTTTGATTATTATCATTATTTTCTGATAGAAATAAATAATGTCGTCTCTCTCTTCAATAATCCTGTGTGCATGTATAGGTATTTGGTTGACAAATCTGTTAGCAATGGTTCTACTCTGGAATATAAACCACCCAATGTGTTTACATACTCAGTAGGCCCAAGAGATCACGTATAAACAAACCCATGTGTACAAACACATATGGAAATACACATATTTCTATGCATGTTTCTGCAGGTGGTTTTGTCTGTACCATGGTCCATTCAAATTCCGGGTTATTCAATTCAAATTCTGGGTTTAACGTATTTCTAAGATGCTAGTCTGTACAACGTAACTGATCTCTCACAAGTTAAAAAAAGTCCATAGACAGCCCTGTTGTCTCTTTTCTAATTTAATCTTCACTTTCAATGGTAAAAGTCAAGATTGCGACTTCTTTTTTTTAACTAAAAACACAAATTGCGATGGGAAATCCTGCTCTTCAAACAATTTGAGGTCTTTAAATTTTCTGTGTTTATCATAGGTCACCCTAGGCACTCTTACAGATCACTGAAATCCATCTTTACTCCAACAAAAGCTTTCTCAGCTAGTCCCTCATAGTTAGTAAAAATGGAACCCATAGGATTACGTTGATTAGACAACTTGTTAAGCATGGACCCAGCATTCTTCAGTTTCACCATCCATGACAGAAAATGGAGGTTTTCATTTGAAAGACGGTTTCCTTGTTCTAAAGTTAAAGTTTCAGATAAAAAAAAGCTTTTTTATTTGTAACTAATTCTTAAAGGCATCATTGATAATACTTAACTTTCGATAGATTGCAAGTTACTTTGTTACTTTAATTAAACATTCTTTGAAATTACAATTCATTGCATATTATAGTTATTCTATTACATATCTGTTATCTATATTTGTTGTGTTGGAAAGGAAGTTGATGAAAGTCTCATTGGAAAGACTGTACTTCAAAATATTCAATGAAATGGCCCTTTTCTGATTTACCCTTTGGTTTAGGAATGTTCTAATTTTGTGGGTATGTTTACTCAATGACGAGAAGACTGACATTGCTTGAGAGAGCAGCTGACTTTTCTGTGAAAGAAAAACATTACATTTCTTTAAATGTCATGAACAAATCCGATTTTTAAATCTAGAAAGTTTACAACTATCAAATTTTGATTAAAATAACAGTACTTCCATTATGCTTCGACCAAGTTCATGAGTTACTTGCCTCTTCAACCCCATTTTCATGTGCATAACATGTCAACACTCATGGTTTGAAAACAACAGCTTTGGACCAAACCATTGTGATGGCAAGGGTTAGTGAAGGTATCATGAGATATATTTTACAAACAATTTTGACATATCCATCCTCGCAACCATTACAAAGAGTTGTTCATTCTGAAGCAAAATTACATTCAAAACTTGCATCCTACCTATTTCTGAATGTGCCGTTGATGACAACAAAAAAACTTAAATAAAGTTATTGTACTAAGTACACACAATATTACGAGGAATAATTTCCGTATAAATTTATAACATACAAAAAATATAATAAAAAATATTAGTCAGAAAGGTAATGGTATTGGTTTGGGTATTTCAGATATTGGAAATACAATGAAATATTTAAAAATAACAAAATGCTACAAAAACACCTACCACTCCCTGTATAAGTTTGGGAGCAGATGCTTCAAAAATAGTTGACAATACAGTGAAATATAAGAAATAATAAGATTATTACTAACAACATGAGTTTGTTAATACATTAGGAGCTTCGATGTGTACATAAATATAAGTGACTACTATTTTTACGAAATTTACAATATGTTGCAAAGGTAGATCTGTATGACTGGATCAACTGATACCAGTCTGGCTAGTGTGGGGTGACCTTGTATCCAATGGTTACAAAGTGACAATGTTTCAAATAATATAAATGATATGAAGGAATATAAAAGAGAATAGCAATGTGATCTCAATATTGGCATATACATGTACAATGTTACACATTGTGGACTTGGTGCGTTAACGAAGAGTCCGTTTAAGGTCAAAGGCCACGGTTTAGCCATTAAGTTGACAATGCTATGCTAACCAAATATAGAACACAGTGTAAACACATGTTGGTTTACTTCTCCTTTGGAAAGAGCAATTTGTTACTTTCTTATCAGTGATTGACAATGGCATGGGACTAAAGATAAATACTTCATGTTATCACTGTAATATTGGCAGTCACAAATGATTATACGATATAAACCAAAACACATGTTATGGGCCGTATTCACGGCTTGCTATTGTATGCGTTGGAGACATTTCCAAAATTCTTTCAAGTCAGAAAGATTCCAAAGCTATCAACTGAAAAGTACAGTACATGATTGTCCTTTACTGGAGGGAAAAAATCAAACATTTCTCCATGTAGAAGGCTATGATTGATGGCCGTACTTGTTTTGAGACAATACATACAATCCCAGAAGAAATCAGGCAAGCAACAATGTATTTGGACAGCTGAAAAATATATAGCTGAATAGTTTAGTTGACTATGTCATAAAAACCTCAACTTTAACAACAGTGGAGCAACCTCCACAGAACAGCGTGCAGCCCAGTCTGCAAGCTGGATAACAAAATGATCAAAACAGCAGCGTCAGAGATTTTATAGGCAACACAAATAGAAAGAATATGACCACTTTAAATCAATGCCGCAATGCATTCTCCGGTAAATGTCTACATTACATTACTGGTACAAAATATTATTATGAAACAAAAATACAAACATCACTTGGAGTTGAAATATTACCTCTACTAAACTGAATTTAGCTCCTATACAAAAACTAGATATGAGAAAAAAGTGACAAAGTATTAAAATGATGTAAATGATCGATATGAAAATACTGTAAAACTTTAATAACCCTTTAGAATAGAAACTCATTTTCAAGAATTCAATCTCAACAGGAAGATTGAGAGAACAGAGGAAAAGAATATTTCTGTGTTCTTTCAAGCAAGAACCTACAACATACTAACAATATACAAGATAAAAGGATAACCGAAATGAAAGTGATTTCACATATTACATATTTGTGACCAAAACTAAAATTTGGAATTATTATACTTGTGATTCAGAGTTGAAATTTGCAGAATTTCATACTTCTGCACATATATTTTTTAATCAGCAAGAATTTTTCAACCTAGCTTCTACAATATACGAGAATTTTTCTGTACAAAGCAAATCATCATTATCACAGAGATTATGGCATTGCAATAGTTACATAAAAGTGGCATTATCTTCCTATAGAAGTAGCCACTGAGCACACAGGTTATTCATTTTTTATGTTTGATAATTATCATTTATTAGTAATACTGTGTTTCGATTCAGTGTGAAAAGTTATGATAGACAGTATCGCCTGCCGATATTTTCATCTGTATGCTATGTCCCACTGTTGAACCTATAAATGAGACAAGTGGTAAGCCAACATCACTTCAAGTACTGAACCTGCCGCCAATTTCAGCGAGCACAAAATTCAATACCTGTAAACCAAACAACACTGAAATCTGTTGCAGCAAGTGCACTTGGAAAGAATATCAAAAAAATTTCACAATTTATCTTTTTTTGTAATATTATTTTAGAAATTAGATACACAGAGAAAAAAGACAGTTGCAACATATAAAATATAAATTACATGCTCCTTCATGTTACAAAGATTTTCAGAGATCAATGGCTATTTTCAGTGAAAAAGTGTCTTGATACACATATGGCAACTAACAATACTATGGGATTACCAAACAAATGTATGGCGTTACAAAAATAACCCTGTTCCTACACTTCCCCATGTCTTTGTCATAACAAATACAACTTCTTTTTGTGTTTGCTATTTGGAAACAAATTTTCAATTTAACTGTATTTGAAGCTAAAACACATGGTGCAGTTATCAAACTATGTGTTCATCAGTAAAAAGAAATAGGAATTTACTCTGGGAAGATGAATATCCTTCAAAAGCAGCATCTTTTCAAAATATTTTCACAGTTTTAGTCTATGTTCAGTTGTTTTACGCGTTGAAAAGATATGTATCTACATAGAGTTGTACTACAGTTGTACGTATTTATTCTAGTGTCTTCCGTTTCTTGGAGTTGGAAGACAAAGAGAGTCTGCAAACGAATAGATGCATGGAAATTTTGACTACATAGAAATGTTCATCGCAAAATTACAAAAGTGGTTGGACAAATGACTTGTCTTGACTGTCAAACTTTGCAGTAAAAGTCAAATTACTTTGAGGAAGCTGTGTATAGCACCAATGCATGTTAGCGATAAATGATCGGAAGAAAGGGGAATATTTTATGATATTTGGTGAATGTCATAAAGGCAAAGAGATGTTGCTGCTTTGGGTTAAAAGGTTGCTTTTCCGTGTTTATCAGGAACATCCATATGGACTTGTGCAGAAATGAGGCAGCACTATTTACAAACTAAAGATGACTGCTTCTGAGAAATAGACAGAGACACAGTGTGACAGACATACAGTGCCATGAATTATACAGCTCCTGGCCGAATCACTTTGTCTTTAAAAACACAAAATATCGGAAATGAAATTAATTACTGCAGCTGCTAAACAATCTGTGTACCATTTGTAACAAATAAATGCAGAAGAATTCCTATTTGTGGCATACTACTCTGTTTAGATAGTCAGTTTTATGGAATGCAATTACACAAATCATATACAAGGAAGCTTCATATATCTGTCAAGGGATGAAGGCTGTCCAATGATTGACTCAACTTCACAGAAGTAGAGTGTTCTTCATCGATAGAGGATTAACAGTTTCAGTTCACGTTTGCTGTACATGGATTAATATAAACATGACACTACACTCAGTGTGACAGTTTTCGGACAGGGTAGTGAATTTCGCCCAAAGTCGTTTCGTAATGACCAGCAATACGAAATCTTATTACCATACCTTTCAAAACTTTATTGTGGTTATCCTCAAATTCTGTTGACATGACGGGAGTGGTATTTCGGGGTCAACGTTAACAAAGTTTTGACCCCATCTTGAAGGCGTAATAATCGGACTGCAATCCCAGAAATCGGATGTTGTGTTGGAATGTGATTAGGAGCTAAGTATTGATAATTTGAAACTTCAAACCACCGATTTTTAATTTCGATGTGTTTAGAAAACTGTATATAAGAATATATCATGATAATTAGTTATGTTTATCCATGGACGACTCAACTATATTTCGACGTGTATAGCGCTTAGATATCGGACACGGGCTGTCTCTGTGTGTGTTGCTTTCTGCACCTTGTATCGTACGGTGTGGCTAACTTCGCTAAGTTTGTTCAGTGAGTATTACTTATAATTGTTTCCATTGCATATTTTGTTTGTATTAGAATCGCACAGGCATTATTTAATAAAAATAGCGAGTATATTTCATCGTATGGAATTATTTACCTGTCAAGTTTTTACGCGGTAAGTCACTTACTACGTTTACACATGCTAAATATTGTCTGTCCGAAAACTTGTACACTTCTTACGTTCATTAATGTACTTTTTTCTCTCGACAACAACTGCGCAGTTTTCGTTAAAACTACATGCAATTGTAGTGAACAATGGAAAGAATATTTTCAAAATCATTATTCTCCCCCACATTCAAAATTCAATGCTAAATCAGGACTTTAGTCAAAATTTCAGTTACTTTGACCTGACGGCAGTATGTTGACAGTATCACTGACGCGGTATCAGACGACAATTTGTGACCGCCGCTCGTAGCGAACTCAATAGCTTCTACCAAAAAAACTATCGAAAACAGGACAACAGTGTCACCTGACTTAATATGAGGTCACATGACCTGTAAAACGCTATCGATACGGAGCGAAGTGAGTGTAACTAACAGCATGTCACTAAATGTCCGAAAACTGAGGTCGTCCGAAAACTGTCACACTGAGTCTACAATTTCACAAACACATTTTAATTACGCAATAATGTACCCGCTCACTTGAGCAAACTTTGCACTCCATAATGTACTTAGCTTCACGTCATATTTTATGTTGTTCAAACTTTGCTTTCATCTACTATGGGTGGGGCTGGGGTACATTATTGCGATTATTTTGAAGTTTTGACGATGCAAGTGAATTTGTAGATGTAGAGAACATCTGGCACTAACATACTGGATAATCAGATACAATATCAGTGATAATCTGGGAGGATGATGTCAGAAAATTCACCAATTTTGACAAAAGCTTTAACATAATCTTCAATATTTAACAAAATATTACTTTTTACGTGCTTGTTGCATGAGGCAGTTTAGATATTTTCAGGTATAATTTCAAAGCATCGTCACCATGTTTGGAACATACAGTACACTTCATCACTGGTTGGTCTACAGGGTTGAATATACAGTAACATAGGTAGCCACGTACTGAGAAATAAAAATGACGCATTCACAGCCCCTTAGCACCGCAATTTTTTGCAACTTTTTGTCATGTATTTGTTCAATGTATGACGCACAGTTTTTTGTCTTCTCAGTAAAGTGTATTCAAATACCCGCATGTATTGGGCTTGTCAAAGTACAGTGTACATGCAAATGCATCGTTGTAAATATTAACATATGAATGCATGTCTAGACAGAACGTCCATCGTAAACAATAACGGTGCCTCAGTGATATACACTGGCCGTGTTGACCATCACACATCTCAGTGCTAGACACAGCAAGTTTCAAGAAGCAGACAAACTGCAAAAGACGTACACAGAACCAAATCAAATGAACACAGACTCAAAGGTCGTGGTTATTGAGGCTTTAAGTTTACAATGACAGGTCAACTTAGTTCAAGAACTACAATGGAGGTTATTACGAATCATGTATTGTTTCAGGTATATCATAAAAAAGGCAATATCAGTTTATTATAAACGCACTTCAAATAGGACATTTATTAATAGCTAGTTGATCAGAGATATATAATTTTTGAATGGTAATACTAGTTAATTTTGTGTACACTATATATATAAATACATGTTCAAAGTTGTTACAGTAACTTACTTTTTAAATACAATTAGGTGAAGTGAACCCATTCTCTTCAATTGAAGAAGATTTTAAAGGAAGATATGCCAATGGTCGATAAAAAACAGAACAATTTAAATACTGCTAATTCATTTTTGAAGGCAATAACATCACAACTAGCCCCTTATCTCTGGTAGATTCAAAACATAGACTAACAATCATAGGTTCGCCAGCCTCTGTTTAACACCCTAAAACACACAGTGTGTCCTTCAGTTCATAGATTTGCTCTAAAGTTTTCCCCAATGTCCGTGTGCATTTTGTACCATTTTATGGCATTTTGAAGACAGGATTGTTGACTTGCAGTGTCCCAGGGTACTGTTTGACAGTTCCATGGTAAGTACAGGAATTTTAGCCGGGGGGCACTGATATCCGATGAACTTTGAACGCTTGCAACAGAATGGACATCAATCATTGATCATACAAACAATTTTTTCTACATTTTTCATCTCTTGTGTAATTTCACATGCCAATGTCACGTGGGTGGCTGTTTTGGCAAGATGAGCATGACGCAACCACTATATTCCCAATCCCTGCATCCTACTGCAGATAATGATCCCCTCATTCTGTACGTGGCCATGCCTCCCATACTGGTTGCAGAACATTGAAGACGTCCACAATGTACAGCACTTTGAATGCATAATGTATATTATATGACCCTACTCGGAGAAAGTGATTCTGATAACAAATTTCTGACGTAAAAACTTCACATCATACAGTTGACAATATAAATTTAGGGATAATTACTGGAATGATTCCAAGTGAGTCACAATGACACTGGTGAAAAATTCCTGGTATTTTACTGTGTGGAGTTTTTTAAATTAAAACTCCCTCATAGAAGGCTAAATGAGATACCAACACTGACTGTTAAAAAAACATTGTTTAAATACTCCCAACCCATCCCTGTTAAATTGTAGAGTGATAGCACAGAATAACATCTCAGGTAAAATTTATGGAAAGACAACACGTTTCCTTGCCAACCAATACTTGGTTGATTGTCTTCAGTGGATTTCCTTTACTTGAAATTTGCATAGGTATCAAAGGAATCAAGGAATTCCATGGCAGCGTCATAGCAGAAACCATACTGCTCCTGAAAGAAATGAATTAGTGAAAAAATTTTAGAAAACGAAAGAGTGAAATTGTATGTTTACAGTTCCATCAATTTGCTTGCTCCAAAGGGATAATGCCACTTGTTTCTTTATGTTTCTGGTAGGTAAGGAAAAATTAAATTTTTTACCTTTCATGAACTAGGAGGGAACTAGATCTTGGTGTCAAATACGACGAATGTTCGATAAATCAAGCAAAGGTTTGCAGGTCTGTAGAGTTGCGATACCTTATCAGCATGTGTTTCTGATTGGTAATGGTTAGGAGCCACATATGATTACGGCACACACATGGCACATGGAACTCATTATATCTGACCCCAGCAACCCTCAACCCCCACCCAATATACAAATCTGGAAGTTTGAAAATCTGACAAACTTATAATTTAAATTCCTTCAAGACACGATAAATTGTCATAGTAGGTTGACTGCAATTTAAACAGCTGTCACCTTCTGGAACAAAAAAACATTTCAAGGCCATATCTGAACTGTGATTGGCATCACGCATATACAGTTTTCCTGCTGTAAGTGTGGTGTGCAGGTTAGTGTGGATTTGCACACACTGATCCATGTAGAGCTGAACCCCCTCCCCTGGATGCAAGTTTTATTTGTTGTGCCTTGTTTAAATTATCAAGTCTGTTTCTGTTTCTGTGTTGCTTCTTCCTTGTCTGATATATCTGGAAGTGACAAAATGGATGTGTTTCCTTCATCTAGCACCTCTTCTGAAATGAGCTGACCCACACTGACACAAGAAAGGTCACACATTATGAGACTCCATGCAATCTTGTGTGACATGGAACACCAAATAAACAAACTCTTGCATGACCTCATACATATGATGTCACATCAGGATGGTGACCCCTAACCTTTGACCTGACAGAATGGAAAGTGTAACGGAGGCAGCACTTACCAAATTTTGCACCATATTCGGCCTGTTCAATCTGAGCTTCTTAACAGCCTGGAAGACGTCAATCATCTGTTCTACTTTCATTCTCTCGATAGTCGCATAGATTGCACAAAGAGTCCCACTTCTGCCAAGTCCATTCCTGCAGCACAATTCATAAAATGAAAAACGTTAAATAAACGTTGTAGTATCTTGAGTCATGTGCTTAAGTCTTAAGGTAGAATGTGCCTCGGGGAAAGATATTCCGACTCTAAAACTTCCACAATTCTTCTCTGATATACCACTAGTGGGGGCTCATTTTGAAGCTCTTTGTGTATTTTCACCATTTTAGATTTTCAAAAACTCAAACTGTGATTTTTCTGCATAGAGTTAACACAGGGATAGCAGCCATTTTGAATTTCGAATATCAGTAAATCTCCGGGCATTTGTTTCTGTAGTACCAAAATTTACACAGTGATGCCTGAGTATTATTCTTGATTTCAAAAAAGAATGGTAGGAAAATTCTCTGAGGAAAGTTTGAGCAAAAGTTTAAGTCTTTCACTTCGAGGCGCATACTATCTTAAATACCAAAATATTGGCACATGTAAATTAGATGTTGGTACTTTTCACTGATGTTGTATAATATTGTGACTATGGTACATGAGAATGAGACTTTGACTGTTAATTCTATATATACAGGTTAAACATCAAGCCACTTTCATTTTACTCTATCTACTCCTTCACTTACAAGCAGTGCACTGTGATTGGCCCATTTCCTGTCTGCTGTTGCCATTTTTCCACCAATGATATGAGATCAATCACGGCTGGTTTGGACTGTGGTACATCATGCCCCATTGGCCAGCATGTCAAGTGGAACTGTTGGATCATTCGGACTGGGTCAGAGTCCTTTTGGGAAACACAGATATGTAAAACAGTTAGTGAACAAGTAGGCTGGATACTTTAAAGTTATTACAAATACGGTACTACAGAGCAAGCATGAAGATATTTGTGTAAATCACCTGAGTGGTGCCAAGCAGAGTGTGATGTCTGAGTGCATACATTTATAAAAATTTTACTATTATACATCTTACATTCACTGTTCAATTAAGCTGAATAAAATTAACAGGTTTGTATCAACTTTCACTGGTGAAGTGAGAAAAATTTAAAACAGTTGGATTTTACTAACCTTTCCTTCAGTAAGATAGAGTCTAAAGACCCTACAAATAATTGATCCGTAGTGGCTGGAAGACGCAACCTCGACTGTAAATGGTCCATACTCCATACTCTCTTCTTCAGGCCAATACTTGCCCAGCGTCTGAAACATCCATTAAAGTTTCATTTGAATTGCACTTCTCCATAATTTTTTATCAATTATATCTGTACCATGTTCAGTTACTCATAAATAATTACAATTTTGCATATTTTGTTTATTGTCTTGTACCTGGTTGTTACATATTTGAACTGGCAGATACAATAAATTACATTAGGCCATTTAGACAAAATTCTTTGTTTGCCACTCCTGGATTTTTGAAAAACCTACCAGCCAGCCAGGGAAAAGAACAAACACAGACGAAAAACAAAAGTGTATTAACATAAGCACATTTTCATTTGGTTTTCTTTGGAAAAATAATCTTGTTATATAATTGTAATAGTGTTTACATTGTGTTTGTTTTCTTTACTTTCTCTGAAAACCTACCAGCACAAGGATGGCAAACAAAGAATTTTATTTAAAGCGCCTTACTGAAGAGGAAACAAGGTGATTTTTTTTTGAATGCCCAGGGGAACAACCAAATATTATTGTCATATTATGAATTATTTGTTAAATCAACAAAAATTGTATTAATGTACAATCTGGGTAAACACAGCAGGGATTTCAACAGTTGTTCCCAGATGTGTCAGGCAGATTAACTTTTTGAGAGCCGTATTTTTTCCCGCCAAAATTTTAGTGCAACATTTTATCATTTTTTATGAATTTTCTTGCAATTTTTTTGATAACTTTTAACAAAATGGACATCATATTTCATTGGCTACACTTTTTTATCAAAATTTTAGCAAAAATCTGAAAAAATTGACTGGGGTATATTTTGTAAAGGTGACATCAATTGACTTTGGCGCTCAAAGGGTTAAGGTCACCACCATTACAAGATCAACAGTCTGTATTTTTGTTCTAAAAAAAAACAGTACAATTTTTTGTTGCTGTTCCCTGCACAAAGTGTCGTACTTGGCCTTATAAATGAAACACAATAAATGAAACAATATGTAGTGGTACTGCTCACGGATGAATTGTAGTCCTGACCATATTTTGGCTGTCAACGGTACCGGTAACATTTGACATTCGACAAGTTAAGGCAGAATGCGCCTCGGGGGCAGATAATTTGGACTCTCAAACTTTTAATCTTGCTACTCCCAAAGGAGTGTCAGGAGAAAAATGTTTTCTTCTATAAGGTGCTTTAAATAAAATTCTTTGTTTGCCGTCCCCATGTTGATAGGTTTTCAGAGAAAATTAAGAAAACAAACATAATGTTAACACTATTACAAATAAAATATTATTTTTCAAAGAGAAACGAAATTAAAATAGAGTTTTTGTTAATACACTCGTGTTTTTTGTCTGTGTTTGTTTTTTTCCCAGGCTGGCTTGTTGGTTTTCAAAAATCCAAGGACAGCAAACAAAGAATTTTCTTCAAGTGGCCTTATTTTGAAAACATATGTATATGATAGCAACAATGTGGACTGTACCTCATCAGTAGGGTCCATAGCATTGAGCATTACAACACTGCAGGACTTGTAATCATAGAGAAGTCTCCAGAAGTCAACAATGGTATTGGGTAGAGGCATCTGAGTGGCAAGAAAGGCATCTTTCCTTTTGTATCCCTGTGGGGGGAAGAGAGAGAGAGAGAGAGAGAGAGAGAGAGAGAGAGAGAGAGAGATATTTCATATCTATCCTGATAAAATATAATATGTATTTTTACAACAGAAGCATCTCTGTTATCAGAATCTAAACTTGTTGGTTATGTTCAGATTGCAGAAAAATCTGTGTTGAACGGAGAAGTCTTTCAAATACATTGATATTGGATACTTCTATAAACATCCCCTTTTTCCTGCTTACAGGTCAATTTGCACTGTAAACAACAAGAGGACAAAGAATTGTGCTTCGGTACTCAATATTTATGTTTGCAGCTCATGGACGTAGAGAGCCAGTGGCTGCCATGGTTTTTCTTTGGACTGATCAATTCCCACAGAGTTGACATCGGTAAAACACTTACATCTACAAATGATGCATTAATGTAATCTGTGGAACCTTCCACAAAGGTCATCAGGTAGGGTCGACAGCGATCCACTGCAATTGAAAAGACAACATGAGCGTTACTTCCTAGCAACCATGGTGGAACAAGTCAATTATTCAAAACCACTTCCACATTTTGCTTACGTCTAATTGTCACGATATCTGAAATCGACAACACTTATCTTCCTTTCAGGACATGTCATGTATAAAAAGTTTCACTTGCTGAAATCACTGACAAGAACATTGGAGTATTAACAAACTATGTATCAAGTCTGAGTCAATGTCTGACTGTTTCCTCAGCATGACAGAACTGCACGATCCAATATTGAAAACAGCGCCACCACAAGCTAAATTTTACATTTCTTTCATTTTCACTGTCACTGACTGTCTGTAGGTGGCTTTTGTTAATCTCCTTCAAAATTGATGGTGTGAGGTCTTTTAAATGAACAATAAAAGAGCTTACTTGAACCCCGTCACCATCAGAAAACCTCTACACATTTGAAATTGTGTTTGATGATTCACATCAAAAGACATTTTTACCTGGAATGATATTAGGAAACCTATTTTTATCAAGATTCTCAGGAAGGTGTCCGTCATCGCAGTCATCTGGCTCTGGCTGTGGACACACCACTGATAAATTCTAGAAGAGATGTAAAAAACAGTCTCATGTTATTCATGTTGTGCTATGTATATATTTGATTGGGGACTTGTGTGTCCAGAAAAAAGCAATGAGTATTGTAACACACCTTGTTCAAACTCTCTGTTGTAAACAGACCATGTTCCGAACCGCGCGAGACATTCCGAGATATCGCGAGAATATGTGGTTCGCAGTGGATGTGTTCTCGCAACACAGGACAAACTGGGTAAAACGGGACAAGTTGCTAATTACGTTAAACACTGCATAAAATATATGAAGTTGCAATCTTTGCTCAGTTCTGCACTTTTTCTAGTTCCATACAAGTTTGACTTGTATTACTAAGCTGGAATCCTGTTTCTACGGGCATGTATTAAAGTCTCGCGAGATCTCGCAATCAGTGGAACATCGTCTATTGTTCAAACTCTCTGTTGTCATTCTCTGTTGTGATTCGGTACATGCATCATTTTGACACTGATACGTGCAAAGAGCAAGTTACCTGTCAAAAAGTTTCAAAAACAACCAACGGTCAACAGGTAAAACTGTTGACTGGCCCTCGGGCTACAAATGAAGCAACATGAAGTGAATACGAACATCTTCTCAGCAATGTTATCATTAGACTTGTAGAACGGTAGGTAGTCAGTCTGTGACATGATAAAACTTTCTCTGAAGTTAATCTTCATCAATAAAGTGTGAAACAGTTCACTTTACACAAAACATGACTTGAAATACCTGAAATTCTTGAAATATCATGTTTTGATTTGTTCGGGAGTTGATCTGTTTCATCCTATACAGACGTATTCTGTAATCTGAAGTTGTGATCGATGTGTCACCACACAAACTGGCCTCCAAAACCGCCTCATAGATGAACACATACTGGTCCTGTGAACAGAATCACATCATGAACTTTGACTTTTCAACTTTGACCAGACAGTTGACTTTGCTGATGATTACAAGTGCTTGTGGTATGGTAAATTACAATATGCAATAATTTCACAGGTGTATTAATGCTGCAATTTATAATGATCTATCTACATTCAATTTGTAAATGCATATGGATACCAAACAAGAGAAGACAGTATAAAAAGGTATGCCATTCTCATGACAAACTAAATGACCTAATATCCAGATATTTTGCAGTGCATAGTTGTATACACCAACAATTTGACATTTATGGTTGCATTTAAGAACAGAGCATGCAGTGAATATTGTTAGCTGTTACAAAGTGTTACTAAAATTGGAACCAACAATACCAACAATATTAAAACTGGATATATCATCAAGTAAGGGGTCACGACAATGCTTGATGTGCACTAGCCAGTATCAAGCAAGGCCACACTGAAGGGCACATGCTAACAATTACAGAATACAACTTCTGCTTTTTGAATATTTATTCTTTTGTAGAAGACATCAAAGCAGCACTTGAGAGCATTCAGGTGTTTCTAAATGGCCCAGAGTTGAAATTTCTGAAAGGATATGCATGTATTTCCCACTCGTTTGTTTTGTGCAAGTTGCAGAAGTAAATGTTACCACCATTGAAGTGGTCCTTCAGAGTCTTTTCTTACACTTTGTATTCTCTTGGTAGAGGTGGAAAGTTGCCCAAGGAAATGAAATACTGTCTCCCAAAAGTCATTTGTGAAAGGTTGAAAGATCAGCTCAAGCATAAGAAGACTGAAGAGAAGACAAATTCTTGCTCATATAGTGTCTCCAGTGTTGAAAAGCTGTTGTTCCCATCTAGGAAGCTGAATGGCATATTTAAGCATACAGAAAAATCTGATAAAAGTAACAGAATGCAAGACGATTTACTCATGTAATATTCAAGTTGGCGACATAGACTTGAGACAAATCTGTCTTACCAGTGTTTGGACCATGTTGATTCTTTGTGACCGTATTCTCTTGACAAAGTTGTAGATATCAACTTGACCTTCGGACTTCATCATGTCCATCATGGAGTCTATCACGATGAAAGTGCCAGTACGGCCAACTCCAGCACTGAGGGGAAAGATGTAGTGTTTCAGTGTCCCCATTTCTAAGTAACTTGAAATTATGAATTTGTAAAGACTCAATAATACTAGCCATATTCTAAATTGCAGTACCATTCAACATTATCTTAGGGGTCTCTTTTTTTATTATTCACCATTAAAGGCACCTTCAGCCAAGCACTGATTTTCACTTTTAACAGAATTTGGTCCATAGGTGTATGGATTCTATTTAACTGATCAGATGAAGCTCTTATCAATCTTGCTCAGCAGAAAATTGAGCATACTGGAGCCAGCCAATAAGACAAAAGTATTCAACAAAGATGCCAATGAGGGCGCCAACTGATGTCCAAAATGTGAAACCTACCTGCAATGTAGGTTTCACAAAAAAAAACCCTACCTGCAATGCACTACAATTGGACCAGTACCAGGTGTTATGCTAGCTTTGACTCTCTTCAGGAAGGCTAAGACAGCTGTGGCGTACATAGGTACACCCATATCTGGCCAGACAGTGAAATGGAACTGTTTCACTATCCGACATTCCTTTGATCCCTCCTGTGTAACAAGACAAAAGCAGAATATTTTAGTTGTAAAAGGGATAAAGGGTTTAACTTCCCACAATATTTTCATAATTTTTTTCTACAATACAAGAATTTATTTTTATTCCCCCTGTAATATAAATAAATACACAGAATTAGCCTTGCAAGTGAGATGAATTGTGTATAATATACAATATTGTTTTTGAAAAATGATATTAACATTGTTCATTCACAGGCTATAATGATACGTTGACCAATCTGCCTTTTGACTTAACTTCGGGAGTAGAACAAGTAGAACAAGAATTTGTACGTTACAGGCAGAACAGAAAGGCTAGAAAATCCATTAGAGGAGAAAGATAATAAAGCTTTAAAACAACACTGGTAAAATTGGTGACTGTGAAATCAAGATTTGCATCATGTATCAGCAGTAGGTCTAATAGATCTTATCTATTGTATTTTTGACCGTCTAAAATTTGTTTCCACAATGTTCACACCAATATGATCTTACCATTTGTATGCGGAATATCCTGATAATGAAATCTGCCAGTCTTTCCACAGCTTCAAAGCACACAGTGATGGCTCCATACTGTTCTTTCTTCTCTGGCCAGTATTCGGCACATTTGGTCTGCCGATGAGAATGACATTACATGAATGACTTTCAAATGCATTGGCTGATGCTGGTGTCAGAATATAGCATTTGAAACACTGTCACAGAGATGTTGGTCTTGATTAAGTAAACATCTCTTGTCTAAAGCCCTGACCACTGTTGTTGCTTTGTTACTTATTAAAGCAGTTCACACGCAACGTTGGCTGCTGCAGACATAAATTCTGACAAATCTTGTCAGTTTGATAAGTCTTTATTGCTTCAGCTTTTGGTTAGATCATTTGATATGTGAGTGTTGATGATTCAGCCACAGCACTGGTAGTGAAAGAGTACCAAATTTGTCTTTCCTGTGACGGAACTTTCTGAAAGTCTCCTTGAAAACGCTGGATAAAAATTTATTTTTGCATATTAATGATGGAACTGTAATGTCATTGGAAACAACCACCTTGTATACTTTTTAAACTGTCTATTTATGAACGAGTGTACAAGTGGGTTGAAAACTATTCCACATGGGTCCACTATGTCGCTATGTAAAAATTACTTAAAGTAACTTACAGTATATTTACTGTCTCAATTATCTTCAATTTCATACAGTTTGATATGTATTCAATCCAACACTCATCAACAGTCATAAATTCAGTGTTTGTTTTTGAAGTATTACAATCACAGTTGACATAATTCATTGTATTGACCTTGATTTTGTGGCATTTTTGTCTATCTGAGCACAGAGAGGTTTTAAATGAGATGGCCAGAAAACAAATGATTTGGTGTCATCTATCAGCACAACATTAGTTTTAGTTACTTAATGTGGGTATGCATCTCGAAAGTGAAAGACTTAAACTTTTGCTTAAACTTTCCTTAAGGAATCTTTCAACCATTCTCTTTCAAAATCAAGAATAAAAATCGGGGGTCACCGTGCAAATTTTGGTACTAGGGAAACAATAACTCAAGATTTACCGATATTTTAAATTCAAAATGGCCGCCATCCCTGTGTTAACTCTATGGAGAAAAATAAAAATTTTCTTATTTCGAAAAACAAAGCCAGTGAAAAGTTTTCTTACACTAAAAGCTTTAAAATAAATCCCCACAAGTGGTATATCAGAAAAGAATTGTAAAAGTTTGAGAATCCGAATATCTGTCCCGAGGCGCATTCTAGGCACATTCTACCTTAAAGAATGACACTAGTTGTGAGTGTTATTGCAAAAACCTGGATTGTAAGCAAAGTATATTTATTGGAAAACAAAGACTGCATAAATTGTTTTTAACTAGAGAACATGGACTCTAAAACATCACATTTTCTGGTTGTTGTTGATT
Organism: Ptychodera flava; assembly: GCF_041260155.1. Taxonomy (NCBI): domain Eukaryota; kingdom Metazoa; phylum Hemichordata; class Enteropneusta; family Ptychoderidae; genus Ptychodera; species Ptychodera flava. Next base: position 14,031,462 of record NC_091935.1, read on the forward strand.
TTGAAATTTCTCACCTTTCCCCTTTCTACAATATTGGTTGCCATGATGATGACCTCTGTGTTTTCTTGCCAGATCATTCTCCAGAAGTCAGGCGTAGTGTCTTCATTGGGACCTGGGAGAAAAGAAAGAAAGCAAGAATCCATCTTAAGATTCCTTTCATTGCTCGAGCAGATGACACAAGTCAATTATTACCATATCATTCCAGTTTCATGCATGATGGCAACAGTTACTGCAGCCTCTTAAAGGTGTTATTTTTTATTGTGATGATCACTCAGGCACACAAAGTTGCATGACCTCAGAAAAGGACTGATGATTTTATTTGTCCAAAACCATGTCTACAGTGCCTGATATTCTGTTGGACGACAGAAAACAAGCAATGATGAAATATTCAAGAACAAAACCATGACTAATACACTGAACACTTATTCACAGGTGATTTATCTTAGATTAACCCTTTGAGCACAAAAGTCTATTTTTGTCCCCTTTATAAAATAAACCCCAGTCAATTTTTCTCAGATTTTTGCCAAAATTTTGAGGAAAAATTGTAGCAAATGAAATGTGGTGTCCATTTGGTCCAAAATTATCAAAAGATTATTTAAAAAATAAAAAAATTGGTAAAATTTTGCACTAAAATGTTGGCGGGAGAAAATTACAGCGCTCAAAGGGTTAAAAAGTTCACAATAAACAATTTGGATAATACTGGGGTTGGCATAGTCAGCTGACATGAAAGACAGGACAAGCTTGTAGTCTGAGGTAACATTTGAATATTCATGATACACTGTGTACCATGAGTCACATGCATCTTGGCCATTTATGACAATCTTCCTTGTACCAATTCAAGTACACAGTCAACATGGCTCTACGATTCATTTTACATAAATTTATTTCCACAAGTATGCAGGTACACCAACACTGTAATGTGTGACCAGACAAGGTGGGAAAATTTAGTTTTTCCCACATTTTCTGATATCTTTTGATGACAGGGTTTTCTCTGCCGACAAGTCATTTTGACAAATTAATTCACCCAAACAGATCTATTGTACCTTTTTATACAAGACTGTACATACCTTGTGAAGCAATGAAGGCGTTCATCCTTTTATATCCCTGAAAATATAAAAGTTTTAAACTCTGAGTTTCTGTTATCACAGACTGATTTTAAACGACTTGTGAGAATAATTTTTGACAATAAAAAACATGAATGATGTATAGTTGCTGGAGATAAGCTTCTGTAGTACTGATGATAATACATGTCATAAAATGAGACAAGTCAATTTATTGTTGATATGCATCAAATAAACTGATAATATCAGAGGAATGGCTGTTTAGTTATCACTAAGGTTACGACACAGCGGAAATAGAAGTGTGCTATGCTGTCTAGACAAATTTGACATGTTACTGACAAAAGAGAATTTTTTTTCTTAAATATTATGCAAAAGATGTATTGGAATAGGGCCTGACTAGAAGAAGTGTCAAGAAATTTGTAATCCATTCAAAATCTTAGACACCAGAGAAGTTAGAGGGCACTTTGAGAAAAAAGTCATGTTAAAAAATCTTGATCAACTGCTGATCATGCAGACCCATGACAAAAAAAAACCCAAACTATGATTTGCCGCCATCTAAAATTAACACAAGGCTTCATTGATCCTGATTGTGTTGTATCATTTTTATAAATCATGTTTGTGTTTCATGCTGTGAAGGGTTCAAGTGTTAAGATAGAACACACCTGGGAGACAGATAATCCGACTCAAAACTTTTTACAATTCTGTATTCTTCCTGATCTACCACTTGTGGGGGCTAATTTTGAAGCTTTTTATCATTTTTGTCTCATCAAAAAATTTAGGAAGGAGATTAGACGCTGGCATAAACCTTTGCTTATGTTTTAGTTTCACCATCACATAATAGTTAAATAAGCTCTCTTTGGTCTTTATACATACACAATATGTGAGCTAAAAATATATACAATGATTTCATAGCAGACCACAAAAGCATTCTTGATGACCAAACTGCTAAATTTACAGACGTCACACATTCAGATTTTGTCTGCCCGATTCTTCACAAAGAATACTTTATTTGGCCAGGCATCAGAACAACAGGATGCTTGCTCATTCTGACGGTACAATGTATGATCTAACTTAATCTTACCAACATGTTTCATTGACTCAACTTATTTCTTGTTGATCAACATACTTATGCAATTAATCACTTATTTCCTTTTCGGCGATTGTTTTGGTTTGAAACCATTGTCTGCCCCTACTGAAGGGAGTATGAGTTTCAAAAGTGAAAGACTTCAATTTTTGCTCAAACTTTCCTCAATGAAACTTTAAACCATTCCCTCACCGAATCACTAATAAAAATCAGGGGTTACTGTGCAAAGTTTGGTAATAGAGAAACAAATAACATAACGTTTATTGATATTTGTGTTTAACTCTATGGGGAAACTAAACTTTTCAAAAAACTCAGCCTATGAAAACTGTATGTACACTGGGAGCGTTAACCCTTTCAGCGCCAAAGTCAAGTTTTGTTATGTAAAATATACCCTCAGTCAATATTTTAAAAATTTTTGCCAAAATTTTGATAAAAGACTGTAGCCAATGAAATGTGATATCCATTTGGCCCAAAATTATCAAAAAAATACAGAAAAATTCCTAAAAATTTGTAAAATGTTGCACTTAAATTTTGGTGGGAAAAATTGCAGCACTTAAAGGGTTAAAATGAGCCCTAAGAAGCATATTGCAAAAATGTGGGAGTCTGAATATTTGTGTAGTGATGAGATGCACCCTAAATATACACAATCACAGGCCAAACTCTGGGTCATTGCCATTCCTACACAGAATTTGTGAGTCATACTTACATCAATGTAATTTGCATTTATGTAATCTGAACTTGGGTCGTCTGGAAGCGGGTCCAGCACGACACGTGAATGGTCATCTGTCGTAAGAAAGCAACACAAAAGTGGAATTAGCCATGAAAAATTTTGACAAGTACTGCATATAAATATAAGAACTGCATATCAATATCTGAAATTTCATACTCTGAGGTGGAACATTTAAGATGAGAATAGCAGCTGGTCATCTTCAACTGTACATCTACGCTTTGCTTACACATGGTTTCACACGTTACACTGTAAAACGTGAATGAGAGCTATAAATAGAACAGAAACATGACATATGAAACTAAAAACCACAACACAAGGATGACCATACAAGTTAATTCCGGTTAAAAAAAAATTGGCTCCCTTTTTGATTGTCAGGTACAAAAGGGCAACTGATTATTCAAGTGCTGACATGCCTGGTGTGTTTGCATTTTGGACACACAGGAAAAAACACCATCTCAGTCTTCCTTTTGGAAACCAGTTGACCTCGTGGGGCCTTTCCACAGCATTGTGAAACAACCGAACCCCTTAGGATTATGGTGATCTGTAATTTTTTTTTCAGTTTGGGCTGAGCTTTCTATAGTTTTGCCCAATATTTTACAGAAACAGGGATGGTACTTAAAAAGGACTACCACAGCCAACATGTTTTCTCTCCAAGAGAAACAATTGGAACTGCATCATGCTTTCTTGCACTGGGAAATATCTGTAGAGAAGTTTTAAATTGAATTTCCTGCAGTGTATTGGAAATCTTAAATTGGATAACAGTGTTCATGCCCCTGTTCATACAAGTTTTAACTGAAATTCAAAATGGCTCGTGCGAACTCAAAATAACGAATTTCTCCAACGTGGAGATGACCACTGGAATCAGGAAAGCTTGTGATTCATGAGACAATATTTCTTAATTATGAAACTGTTGTACTAGTAACGACTATAGCTCACTTACATGCCACGATATTGATATATCTGTTTTTCATCTGATTATCAGCTTTGATGGAATGACTGTGAGGCATGGTGGGACCTTGAGGAAGAGACTGTAAAAAAAAAGACCAATCTGTAAGAAAACTGGGATGTTCCAAAATCATCCCTCCAGCCTTTCACCATAAATGGTTTGATGCAACCCTATTTTTCCAATGGTGTGACTAAGCCTGTATCATATCACAAGGAGGCAAGAGCAAAAAGGATTCCATGAATTCAATATGTGGAGGAACTTCCCTTTGGAAAGGCAAAGTCAGGTATACAATTACAAAAGCTTTTTTCATAAAACAAGTCATCGTTGATGACACAGTCCCCACTTGTTAATGGGTACTTTGATTACATGTCCTCAGAGAGGATAGAGTCATCTTCATTAATTAGGTCTGTGATAAAAATACTGTGATACAGATGGTGCTCAATGGCCAAGAATGAGTTCCATGGTGATGAAAACATAAACCAATGTAGGCAACCATCCTAAAGTTCATAGAATGAGTCAACTAGGAATTAATCAACAGGATGTTGTAAAACACTTTTGCATACAATCCTAACACTTAACAGATTATCACTGTTACCATATTTCTTGATGCAGTATTTACAACACTATGAGATCAACATCTGTATCAAGGTTCATCAAATTTGACGTTGTATTAATTTGTGGCTATATCACTCTAATTAGGAAAGTTCATTACTTATGCAATTAAAAATTAATGAAAATGACACTGATAAATGTCTTTTTCAATGTTAAAGCAATGTGAGCTTAACATCTGTACAAAATTTCATGAATTTGATGCAGTATTTCTTGACATATCAGCCTACTTACGAAACTTCAATAATTGACATGTTACTGCTACATGACGTGAAACAAATTGACGAGCATATGTATGAAATAGGTCAATGTCCTTGTACCAACTTTGAATGATACTGGTGGAAATATGTCTGAGTTATGGCTCTGTACATTCGAAAATTGTAACAAAATCACAGCCATGCAGCGATATTTGATCTTACTGTTTAAAAAATCAACACGTATATGTATAACATAAGTCAAAGTCCATGTACCAACTTCGAATAAGATCAGTTGAGACTTGCCAGAGTTATGGCTCTCGACATGAAACAACCATAACAAAATTGCTACCATGTGGCCATATTGGACCATCTCGTGAAACAAATCGACATACATTTAATATAAATAAGTCAATGTCCTTGTACCAACTTTGAATAAATTCGCTTGATACAAGTCTGAGTTATGGTTCCGGACATGAAAAATTCAGAAAAAAAAATGGCACCACTGCGGCCATATTGGATTGTATCACAAAACAAATCAATGTGCATATGTATGACATAGGTCAATGTCCTTGTACTATGTTTCAATAAAATCCGTGAATAAAATTAGTTGAGATGTGCCCAAGTTTTGGCTAAGGACATGAAAAAATTGTAACAAAATGGCTGCCATTGACCTACATATGTATGACATAGGTTAATGTCCTTGTACCAACTTTGAATAAAATCGGTTGAGATATACCTGAGAATTATGGCTCTGTACATGAAAAAATCGTAACAAAATGGCCGCACGGCAGCCATATTGGATTGTATCACATAACAAATTGACATGCATATGTATGACATTAGTCAATCTCCTTGTACCAACTTTGAATAAATTCGCTTGATACATGTCTGAGTATTATGGCTCTGTACATGAAAACATCGTAATAAAATGGCTGCCTGGCAGCCATATTGGATCGTATCACAAAACGAATCGATGTACATATGTATGACATGGGTCAATGTCCTTGTACCAACTTTGAATAAAATGGGTTGAGATATGCCTGAGTTATGGCTCCTTACATGAAAAAATCGTAATAAAATGGCCGCCTGGCGGCCATATTGGATCGTATCACCAAAAAAATCAACGTGCCTATCTATGACATTGATCAATGTCCTTGTACCAACTTTGAATAAAATCGGTTGAAAAATGTCTGAGTTATGGCTCTTTACATGAAAAAATCGTAATAAAATGGCCGCCTGGCGGCCATATTGGATCATATCACAAAACAAATCAATGTACATATCTATGACATTGGTCAATGTCCTTGTACCAATTTTGAATAAAATCGGTTGAAACATGTCTGAGTTATGGCTCTTTACATGAAAAAATCGTAATAAAATGGCCGCCTGGCGGCCATATTGGATCATATCACAAAACAAATCAATGTACATATCTATGACATTGGTCAATGTCCTTGTACCAATTTTGAATAAAATCGGTTGAAACATGTCTGAGTTATGGCTCTATACATGAAAAAAATTGTAATAAAATGGCCGCCTGGCGGCCATATTGGATCGTATCACAAAAAAAATCAATGTACATATCTATGACATTGGTCGATGTCCTTGTACCAACTTTGAATAAAATCGGTTGAAACATGTCTGAGTTATGGCTCTTTACATGAAAAAATCGTAATAAAATGCCGCCTGGCGGCCATATTGGATCGTATCACAAAACAAATTGACGTGCATCTGTATGACATATGAAGTAATCCTTGTACTAAGTTTGAATGAAATCGCTCTTTACATCTCTGAGATATCTGCGTGAACGGACAGACGCACGGACGCACGCACGCACGGACGCACACACACGGACATGACCAAACCTATAAGTCCCCCGGACGGTGTCTGTGGGGACTAACAAAGACAGCAACTGTTTGTCAATTTAGAGAAAGAGATAGCTGCTTTGCAGTTGTGCCATCCAGTGCTTTACAAAGCAAACCAGAATCCATACATTCAAAGTCACTTAAAATTCAAGGAATTTCAAGAAATCATTTTTACAATATATCATTTTTTATATATCATTTTATGTATCATTTTACAATATCATCATCTTGTCATTTATGAAAATTGTGGGTGGATTATCAATTTTCCTCGACTTTCCAAGACTCAATTTCATTTTCTCAGACTTTTAGGGACTTTCAAAGAATGCATTGACCCAGACAAGCCCTCAGATAATATTGCTACAACAACATATATTCAAGAATACCTCTCAAATTTTCTTTATTACAGTGGAACATGCATAACAAGCATATGAAGTTTTGGAGGTGACTACACCTATTCATGATTTTGTTCGATCACAACATAGATTCTATAACCTTCTTGTTTGGTTACACTATCAATATATCATGATATCATTTACATGCAAGCACTCGTTTACCTCATATTCTTCCACAAACCCTTGAAAGCTGTTGGCTCTTCGATTTTTGATGTACTCAGCCAAATCTCGTAATTTAATCCCCAGGTCACCGCCTACCTGGGGCTTCAATTCTGTAAAAACAAAACATCAATTTATGAGTATTTCCATCCAATTCCCAATACTTTCCCAGTACATTCGAGGTTATTTAGATAGGGTCATTTAACTCATCTGGCAAGGATTAATAAAGGGCAATTATCCTTGTATTGCATAGCTTGTATATTGCCTGCCTTGAGGCCACTGAATATTTTCCATCAACAAAAAATCATTATGATTGAACTTTCAAATTAAAAAAGTGTATATTGATAAAATCATCATAATCAACAGATTTACATGGGAGGCCAAGCATGGTAGATAAACTATCTGGATAAAGCTGAAAAACCATAGTCATCAGTTTGTGGTGGAGAGGACACAGACTAGAACCACACAGCTCAACAGGTGTACACTACAGCATTTCAGTTGACGTCAGCACAACTTTATACACTTTACAAGAGCATGACCGTGGAAATTTGCAACATTCTAAGCATAAAGCTTTCTTTTACCTTCTAGTTCATGTACATCAACGTTGCCGGTTGGAGTCTTGATGTACATCGGTCTACGATCCTTGGGTGGTTTGTAGATCGGAGCTCTGCCATTCTCAACAACCGCCGGCGTCTTCTTCATCTCCCTTTGATACCTACTGGTACAGAACAGTCAAACACATTTTATTGATCAAATTGCACAGTGTGTTTACTGTCGTGTTTGAACACTAGCCCAAAAAACTGCAAATGATATAGTAACAATGGATTTCTCATGTCTGCCATAAATGCTGATAATATTCTGAAACTTGCTTGTCAGAAATTACAAGGAAATGTTGAGGCAATATTTGCAATATGGAGAGCTTTGACGGCTACAATAATCAAAGCTATACAAGAGATCTAATTTCATAACCTTCAGGAATTATATTTATTCACACTTTTTCTGAAAGAGAAGAGGCAAATTTTCAATAAGTTTTACATTCACACAATTATCACTGGAACAAGAAAAGGACAACCTAGTTCTATACTTTTGATGGGAACTTCAATGAGTCTGTTTTAATTGCTACAGTACTGACTAAATTTAGAACAGTGATATGTAGAATTCATCCACGGGACAATTATTTAAACTCTCTAATTTTTACAATGATTTTCTGGTATGGTTGTGTGATACTCATTTTGAAGCTTGCGGAATAAATAATTTCACCATCGAATAGTTTCACCATCAAAACCTCTTTTTTCCCCCCCTGGAGTTCACACAGGGTATACCGGCCGTTTTGAATTTCAAGTTAATAGAAGGCAATTTGAGTCTTTCATCCCAACTTTACACAGCGACTTTAACTTTATTCATGATTATGAAAGAGAATGGTAGAGAAAACTTTACTTGAGACAAGTTTGAGAAAAAAGTTTACAACGTTTTCAAGGTGAGAATTAACTTCAACATATAAATTTGTTATGGTTGAAATATATCTTCTAAAGATTTTGAGACGCTTAAAATTTCAAAATTTTACTCTTATATCGACTTACTTTTTCAATGAAAGAAAGTTTCAAAAGTTTTTATTTGACTTGACACAGAGGGCAGTCTCGTGAATGACCTGCTTAGAAGAAATTTGACCCTGCCCCCCTAAAAAGTACATGGTAACTTTAGTTTTAATATTCTTTCAAAAGTGCATGTTTAATGTGCCCCCTCTGACATTCCGGTCTGTAAAAGTCTAGGATGAGAGTTGTTTATTTATGTGGCAAGGAAAAGGTCAACTATCTTACTCTATCTTAGTTACAAACAAAATAGGAGTTAAAATTTCTTTGCAACAAAGTCAGAGCGTGAGGTGACTTATAAAACTAGACCTTAAATTTTTTGTTTGCTTTGACAGTCTGATGATTATATTATGTCAAGAATTCTGACGTAAATTTTACGAACTTTATTTTCATCATTTCTTATCTTTCTCACATGAGTATATTTCAATGCAAATATAACTGTTTACTAACAGGGCGTGTGACATGGAATTAAGTTGAAGCCTGGCTTTTCTTTTGTTGAGAGGGCAGGCATGAGGGCTTAAAGATAAAGTAGCTTGCCTATATTTATCCTAGTGAGGTCCCAGACGACCTTATCGGTCGTAAATCACTCAGTTGAGAGAGATGTGGAATGGTATATGTTTGAATGAACACGGTACGGAATCCCTGGGCTGAACTTACCGCACTATGATACAAGCTGCTATCACGATTGCCAGCACAACCAATGCTACTCCAACGATGGCGGCCAACATAATTGGAGAGATTTCTTTTTCTGAACTTGAAACTGAAAGTAACAATAAATCAGGAGATTAGGTAGAATGTCCCTCTTTGAAAAGCTAACAATTCTTCAACGGTTTACAACTTGTGCCAAGTCATTTTGGAAAATGTACAAAAAAATGGAGTTAAAATATCATGCTTTAGAGATGATCTAAATGTATATTTTTCTGATCGAATTAACACATGGAATGGCGGCCATTTTGAATTTCAGGTATTGGTAAATTTTCCTTCTCTGATCTGACCATTTTCCATGTGACACCTGATGTCACTCTACTTTGAACATTGCTTAACCTTTTCACCACCATGGTTTGTCCCAAATCCATTGTTTTCTATGGTAAAGTTGGACCTGTACACAGGCAACTGGGGGTGAAAGGGTTAAACACAGCATGACGAAATGTTTCAAATTTTCATTTTCAAGGGGAGCACCATGTTGTGCCCTGATAAGTACTGAAATGTTGGCATATATAAAGACATGGTAGTGACTATTTGCCAGTGTTCAAATCTTGGAGGTTCAAAATGCGGTATGCAGTGCAGTCATTCAAGTTACATCATAAGATTGTTTAGAATCCAATCTGAGACACATGAATTTTATACATAGTGTCTTGAAGTTACCATAAGGACCGTAAAAAAGTATGAATGTTTTACATGCCATTGTGATGCCTGAATAAGTAAGATTATGATACGATCCCTTTGCTTAAATCTGAGCAACGGATTTTTCTATCTCGTAGCACAACTACTCATTTTTTGTCCACAGCTACGTGAATTGTTTCAGCTTAAGAGTCAAGAGGTTGAAGCTTGTGTTGTGCACTTGCTGCTTTTTATTTGGTATGCAACTACCGCTGATATGGCTGTTATAGTGAGGTTGGAACAACAGCTACCTATCAGAAATTTTCACTGTCACTGTCTTCTGTCAGTATGTTCAGATTTTTTTTCAGGGGTATTAGAGCCAAAATGTTTGATAACACTTGCTTCATGACTATGTTCTGGACATACAAGGGCAGTTTTTTGATCAGCTTTGTCTTTGATCAAATTGACTGACCAGACGTGACTTTCAAAGGAAAACAAAGGACTGACATCACCGTACATACTCAATGTCAACAAACACTAATACAAGAACCAGGGATTGAAGACTGCCGCTTTCGTGCCACAGTCCTCAAGTGCTGGCTATTCAATAAGATCTCACCATTTAAACAGTGAATGTTCCTTGTTTCTCATTGAAAGTTTCATCAAGTTCATCAAGTTTATGGTACATGTCACAGTAAGCCTGTACATGTACATGCCACAGTTAGCCTGTAAGTTTTATTGTACATGCCACAATAAGCCTGTACATTTTATTGTACATGTCACGGTAAGCCTGTACATGTTATTGTACATAGCATATAAGCCTGTACATACGCCTGTACATGTCATGGTAAGCCTGTACATGTTATTGTGCATGTCATAGTAAGCCTGTACATGTTATTGTGCATGGCATAGTAAGCCTGTACATGTTATTGTGCATGTCATGGTAAGCCTGTACATGTTATTGTGCATGTCATAGTAAGCCTGTACATGTTATTGTGCATGTCATAGTAAGCCTGTACATGTTATTGTGCATGTCATAGTAAGCCTGTACATGTTATTGTGCATGGCATAGTAAGCCTGTACATGTTATTGTGCATGGCATAGTAAGCCTGTACATGTTATTGTGCATGTCATAGTAAGCCTGTACATGTTATTGTGCATGTCACAGTAAGCCACACATACCTGGTATCATTTCTGACCCTTGTGAAAGCACTATTTGAGTTTCCTAAAAAAGAAACAAATACAGGTTGAGCCATCTATGAATACTGTAAAAGTAAGTTTCGGCAATATTCTCAGAAGTGTTTCATGCTAACGTTTTTCCTCTGCATGCCTATCTCCACTCAGAATTGGAAAGAAGCAGTCTATACAGACAATTAATTCTGCTGCACACCGGACACTATGGATCATACAGAACTTAAAGAAATAGAACATTTTTCCCTGGGAAATCCATATCAAATATAAATCCCAAACAGACTGCCTGGGTTAATCAGTTAATGGCATTTTGCAACTACTTCCTAATAAGCCCATTGCTAATAAAGTTTGCCTTATTTTTCATGATACATTCTGAGAAAAAGTTACAGTCCATAAATGTTTGAGAGCCTGAATATCTGTCCTTGAGAAATGAGAAAAATTACAAATCGTAAGTTATTTGACCGGTAAATAACAGCATTACATGTTACATTGTGTAACTTCACAATCATTGGAAATGGGGGAGAATGATTTAATAATTTTTCCCAACATGCCTTTAGGCAATATCCTACCTCAGGAGTGGTTGAAACCAGGACAAGGTGAAGCTGGTATTGAGCATACGCTTCCAGTGGCGCATTGTAGTAACCACGATATATCTTTCCATCTCCCACAATAAATGTTTCAGGAAGGGTTTGGTTCCCACTGAACTCGGCTGTTACGTAGTACGGCAAGCCCTGCGCCATTGCTGTCTGGTAATCCACCATACGCCATCCATCATTGCTGACATCCCGTTTCCTCCTGTTTGTATCTGTCTTGTTGACCAGCAACTTGAATGCACTGGAAGAACAGCATAAGAAAGAGTAAAGTGAGAATTAGAATCAATAACTTGACTAATTTGCGACATGGAATGAGGTGATCCAAGATTCCGAATGGATTACAATATAAACAAGAAATAGGTGTATTTCTATGCGTGTTTGTACACCTGGACTTGTTTGTACTGCTGTCAGGTGATTGTTTAGGCATACTGAGTTACTTTGAATACAACAAAGTGTTGTTGAAGGAAAAGTAAGAGCATCGCATTTAACATGCTATGCATAGCATGGGATTTTTATAAAGATGGGGAACCAGTTGATGTTCTGCAGTTAGCTGCCAACATTTAATTGGGTCCCCTTTGGTATTTGAATGTGGTCAAATCAAGGTACTTCACGCCTTCAAAATGAAACTTAAACTTTTCCTCAGACTTTCTCAAGCAAACTTTCAATCATTCTCTTTCAAAATCAAGAACAGAAATCGGGATTACTGTGCAAATTTGGGTACTAGAGAAGCAATTTTACCAATATTTGAAATTCAAAATGGCTGCCATCTATATGTTATCTTTATGGGGTAAAATAAATTTCCTGAATTTCGCAAAATTGAGAGGGTGAAAACTTTTTTTTACTCAATAGACTTCAAAATGAGCCGCCACAAGTGGCAGGCCAAATGAATATTGTAAAAGATATCTGTCCCCGAGGTGTATTCTACCTTAAGAGAAAACAGTAATGACACCTGAGATTCTACACGGTATACCTCTACATGATCCCATATTTTTTGCTGACCACTCTTGTTGCATACCTGATAAAGGCAGTGTCACTCTGAACACTGTGTAGCTCAACTTTCAGAGTGGAATCTGTTACTCTGCCTACTATCACTGGTGGAGGAATCTCCGACTTGTCTGGCACTGAAAGACAGGAAAACAAATCATTGTTCATGATGGGATCTGTACACTCAAGTGGAAATGAAAATCAATGAACTACTGAGGTCTGCTTTTGCAGTTTTTCAGAGGTTTTTTGTGGGAGACATGTACCATTGTAAATAGAACATTTGGCCATGAATTACAGGAAACCTTCCAAATATTCCAAGCAACAGGCATATCTGATGAAATAGTTTGTATTGGTTGCATTTCACAGTCATAAAATGACACATAAAAATTCAACAGTTTGTATAACATGTTAAATTTAAATTTGGCTCTCTGCCGCTGTTGTTTTGAAAGAAAGTTACAGAAAAATTTGAGGTGCTAGTGAAACTCTGTATTTAGTGTAACAAATCACATCTAAAACCACTTATCACTCACAAGACTTATGGATGTTTCATTTACCTTTGATCTTTGTATTGACCATTATGGCTTTAGACCACCCTCCAGGGCCTGCGACAGTAAACGCACGTACTGATATTTTATACTTGGTGCTGGCTACCAGATCTGGTATGGTGTACTCTGTCTTGCCAGACTCAACAAAGTTTTCTTCATAAGGTTTAAGTACCACGTTGGGATTCAAACTCTCCGTTGACTCTATGTGTATCTGAAGGAGAAGGGGGACACGACACTGAGCCAATCAACGATGTGAACGTGTGTGCTTTGACGTGACTGTGCACAAAATTTTGATTTGCTAATTCCATGGGCTGCAATGCAGCATTAGCAAAACCTAGCGAGTATGGTATTTGCAAAAGTTTGACTTTCACAGCTATTCCTACAAGTTGCTACAAGTACATGTAGCTAGTATAGCTTTTATGTCCCTTGACTACCTTTTATTTGAAGAATAGTGGGGGGCTTGGGTAGACACTTTATTATGTATGGATATACTCCAAAGTCAAGCTTCTGAATCAAGTGATGTCATTAACTTCATTTTGAAAACTTTGTAGCATCTGTAATAGTGTTGATTGCGATTTCAGGTTTGTTACTAAAGTATGGCTGCACGTACGCGACACCAGCTGCCTAAATTTTGGACAAACTTCGTTGTTGTATGTGTGGCTGTTGTTGCAGCTTGTAGTCTGAGCCATAAATTCATACGAATAAGTGTGACTTTTAGTAGCTATTGTAACACTAGCAGGTTTTATTTTCATTGTTTATGCGGACAATGGGGACAAATTTTTATTTACGCATATTAATGAGAGAAAAAATGAAGTCATTTGCGATCAGCGCTATTCTGATATAGTGTTGGAGAAAACTGGTTTCAGTTTTTGTCAACATTATCTTTACAAGCCACTGTGGGACTAGTCAGTGGAACAATGGGTGAAATCATAGATCTGTAACAGACTCTCCTATTTAAAATAGGCTACCGGTACATGTATGCATACACTGTATATCTTCCGTGTACTTGACAATCTTCTGTTTGCAAACCAGTGTAATCAAAGGCAATGCTGCCACACCACCATACATGTTCATCATCTCAAAACAACACCAGCAAAATCACTATTCCATCCATTTGTAAAGGTGGCCATAGCTGTTCATTTACCAGATATTGTTAACGGCTTTTCATTTAACAGAAATTGTATTGTCAGGACACATTGAAGAGATTTCAAAAACCCTAGTAAATAATTTACATTAACCCTTTGAGTGCCAAAGTCAATTTTTGCCGCTTTTATAAAATGAAACCAAGCCAATTTTTTCAGTTTTTTTCCCTAAATTTTGATCAAAAACTGTTGCCTATAAAAAATAGTGTCCATTTGATCCAAAATTATCAAAAAAATTACAAAAATTTCATTAAAAATTGGTAAAATTTTGCGCAAAAATTTTGGTGGGAAAATTTACAGCGCTCAAAGGGTTAAACGTCATTGACAGCAATTCTTGAATACAAGAAAATACTACATTAGAAGAGAAGAAGTACAAATAGTACAACTACACAAAACAGAACACATCAATAAACACTATTTACAAATTTCTAAGTACAGTACGACTTACTTGATACTTTGTGATAACTTTAGCTTGTGCAGGTTGTGCAGGTTTATGCCATGTTATCGTAATAGAGGTCTGGGTTTTGCCTTTTGCTTCCAAATTTATGGGTTGGCCTGGAACTAGAAGAGACACATACATGCATCATAAGCAACGTAACATTGATGGGGTCTGTCATTTACTGTATTCTGGGAAAACACAATTCATTTAACCCTTTGAACCCGACTTGGACAAAAATGTCCGCATGATGTCATAGGTCACCAGGGGGTCAGGGTGCAAAGTGTTAAGTAATGTGCACCTTAAAACAGAAAGTTAGGAGCATTCCCTAAAAATTTCCTCAAGGAATTTCACTTTTAAAATCAAGAATAAACGTCAGAGATCAGCATGCAATGTTGTCAGAAACAAATTACATACAATTTATTGATATGCAAAATTCAAATTGGCCAATAAACTCTGTGTTAACTCTGTCAGGAATTTTTGTTTTCATAAAACAAGGTACTGAACACTTCGTTTACTCCGCAGGCATCAAAATAATCCACAAAAGCAGCACACTGAGCATGGAAAAGCGTTACTATGGCTGATAGTCTGAAAAACTGTTCCTGAGCCATATTCTACCATATATCACACCCTTTTCTCAAAATTGACTTGATCAGACATTACCTTGTATTCGTTCATTCTCGTTTACACGCAAACTTCAACAAACAGAGTGCGTGATTCCCGATGGGCGATTCCACTTTTGCCATTTATGAACACACTGTCTATATTTCCATGCTAGCAACCAAGCCTGGCAAGCCTCTACCCCCATACCTTACTTACGATATGTGTTCAAGGCATTCCATGCTAATTTGGAAAGACACAGCACGTGATCTAAGAAAATCGTACTTTCACCAGAAAAACAATATCCTTGAATATGATCACTTAGAAATAACACTATTTTGTGTGTTAAGCATTAGCAAACACTCCCATAAAACTAATGATCAAGTTGTTCCTTTATGTGAATCAAATCATTGAATTTGTTTACTTTACCTCCAACGTCTGTCTCTACTGAGTTGGAATGAGCCATTTTTCCTCTTCCGACAGACGTAAGAGCAGCAACCTGGAACAGAAAAGAAAGTACAACTGATTTACACAGTGACCTCAAACTGCTAATATGATCCACCATGATGGAAACAAATTGTCTGCGATGCAAGCACAATTTTTGGTTCCCTGACTTGAGCTGACTCAAAGAAATTTCCCCATTTTCTAAAATTGAAAAGTTTCCAGAAATCATGTTTGTTAAAGGGTGCACTGCCTATTTTATACTTCTGCACAATCCAATAGCTAGAACTTAATCTTCAGGTATATAGTGACATGGGACTAACTACACCGATATGACGAAGAGTTTACAAGGACCAAAATACCTGTCACAGTGGTCCTACACTCTTTAATGCTTATGTTCGGTACGGTGATGCGACTGACTACGACTGAGAAAACAGTGATGAAAGGCAGAAGTTGCAATATTGACATTTTCAAGATGATCAGTAGTTTGTAGCATCTTAAATTATTGGAATTTGATCCCTTCTGTTGGTACTAATGAAGACACAGCATGGGTGTTATTCATTGCACCCTTTGAATACTGTAATTTTTCCCACCAAAATTTTAGTCGAACATTTTACCAATTTTTATGAATTTTTCTGTGTTCTTTTGAAAATTTTGGACCACATGGACATCACTTTACATTGTCTACAGTTTTGGATCAAAATTTTTGGAAAAAATCTGAAAAAATGTTTGGACTTGAAAACAATTGTCTAGGTTACGTTTTATAAAGGTGAAAAAAACTGACTTTGGTCCTCAAAGGGTTAAGCAAGGCTGCTGTTGAAATTTGTGAAGTAGTAGAATTTATGGCTTTCATACATACATACATACAGTACACTTTGCTAAAGTACCTATATTCATACATAGTACACTCACGTAAAATATATATCGAGTAGAGCTGTCCAAGTTTTTCACTTCATAGATCATTGTTTCTTCCAAATTCTCTGTTAATTCAGTCACATTAGATGTCCGGACACCATCAATATTTTGCCACTCTACTCTATAACTAATGATCCTTCCGTTCGGTTTGGTCGGAATCCCCCACTGTAGCGTCACTGATGAGTTGGTTTTGCTTTTGATGGAAAGATTTGTTGGAGGCCCTGGGTCTGGTATATGAGAAAAACAATGCAACATAAATTAAAACGAAAGATGACCATGAATAGATCAGTGTGAAAGGCACAACGCTAATTACTGATGATACCAGTTTTGTGTTTGTGCCCCTCTTTGTGTTTCATCTTTAACCCTTATGCTGCCAAGTTCACAATTCACCATCAGGTCAAGTTTGTTAAAACTAGTGAAGCACAATGTATCATTTGGTATATTTTTAAAATACCGCAATTATACGGTGTCGCTCAAATTTGATCAGAATTGGTATATACCAGTATGGGTTACCAATGATCAACAATAAATGTTGTTTCTATCTGTTCAGAGGAGGAAAATTCTACGTTGATGTTATGACAATGATTTCTGCACAGTACAACCAGAAAAACAACAAGAAATATTTAAACCAGAAAAACAAGAATGACAAAAGTAATTATTGCTGGCGCAAATAAACTTGGAACACCGAAGTCCCTATATACATAGGGAAACCGCTGGGAATATCCCTATATCGCCAAGTAATCAGCCAACAGCGGTATCGCTAGTGCATTGGATCATCTTACACTTTGTTTATCGAAAACACTGCGGGGTGCCCATGCTGTGTCTCATAGACAAAACGCCTTAGCAGAGGCCGTTCATTTTGCGTGAACGATGGTACAATAAAGAATTGACGTTTTGAGTAAAGTTACGTTGGTAAATTTCAATGACCAGGGAACCTACATCTGATTTTAGTCATATTGGCCCGAAACCAACTCGCCGTGGTTTGAGATTACACGTTAGTTTGTACCGCGTTCCTTGTGTTAAAATTCACATCGGTCCATCCACACTCGCGCTTTATTTCAACTTGATATTCAGCTGATACACTGAAATTCTCCGAAAACCGAAACCTTGCCAGTATTAGTTCTCACAGAATTTCGCTACGACATGTCGGATAAAAAAGCCAGGAAGTTTTACCTAGCAACTCGCATCGGTGCACGGCCGATAACGTACCGGTACCATTGGTCATTTTCACAACCGTCTATTCCTCACTGAGAATACGCATCTACTTTACACCGGTCGACAAACCATAGATCCTCGAGAAACGAAGGTCTATGGACAAACCGGTTTCTTCGAAACGAAATTAGAAATTTAGCGACTTTGAATTTCACTCAAGGAAACACTGTCGCTTTGAATGGAAATTGCTCGAGATATTACATCGCTCGATGGGTGTATTAAAAACGTGAATAAAGGTCCATGTACAACATATAAGAAAGAGACGCACATTTTAAACCTCAACGTAAGCTGATCACTTTATAAAAATGAAAGTTAAAAATACAGATTTAACCACAATGCCGGGCGTAATTTACATAGTGGAAATGACGGCATTTATGATGACACGCCTGCACAACGAAACGAAGCCAAACGATAGCGAGCTCCATGACAACACCTACCGTTTTCTCACCTGCACTCTTTCTTCATTTTGAGGGAAAGTCTGTCAAAACGGTTGCTTCATAGGTTCCCTGCTTATCGAAATTTCCCAAGTAACTTTACTCAAAACGTCAATCCTTTCTTGTACCACGTTCACGCAAAATGAACGGCCTCTGCTATGGCTATTTGTCTATGAAACACAGTATGGGCACCCCGCAGTGTTTTCGATAAACAAACTGTAAGATGATCTAACTCAGTAGCGATACCGCTTTGGCTAATCACTTGGCGATATAGGGATATCGCCAGCGGTTTTCCTATGTATATAGGGACTTCAGTGTTCCGAGTTTATTTGCGCCAGGAATAAGGTCTAACTTTAGGTACTGGAGGTCAACTTTAGCAACATGCATAGCAGAAACAAGCCCCTCTTAGTTTAGTATAGACGGTCTTCCCCCATCTACTGTCTATGGTTTCAGCAGGTCTGTTAATATGTAACAGTTCATAAACAATGACAGGAAATGAGTCAAGATCAGTGGAGTTGGCCTGTTTCTCACTGGCATGCCTCCTGCACATTTGCAGGATTTCACTTTTTCTTACCTCATTTGCACATTTTTGACACTGATGTGTTCATTTGAACAAATTCACATCTCAACCCCTACATCTACCCGTACACCAAATACTGAGATGGTAGCTTTGGCAGTATGGGAGCCTTTTTGTGTGACGGACATACATCCGCACATACACACCCACAAATATACAGATATACAGACATGCAAATCAGATGCAAATGAATTGATTCAGCTTATACGATAACCTCACATTGGTATACCAAATGTGAGCTAACAAAAAATTGAACATTTGAAGGCCCTTGAAATCACAGATAGTGTAAACATGATTTTTACGGACTAAAGCTGTTGGAACAGACCAAGCCAAATGGGTGGAAATATGTATGGTTTTGGCTCAATACCGCTTTTCACTGAGTTGGCTGATGGGAAAGTGATACTGTCTGGCAGGGAAAGGGTTAAATCTATGGGCACACATGAAATGTCAGTGGTACGTAACTGGAAAATGTTATGTTGATATTTTACATACATTCACACAGATACCAGTACCTAAACAAGGGTATACCGGTACATGAGCATTCACTTTTCAAAGGTTTTTCTTCTGACCGTATATTGCCAATTTTGGAAATTCCAGGATTCTCCGCAAAGGGATTTTAAGGGGATGGACCAGTTTTCTGGCCAACCCATTGTTGATAACCAAGCGCATGAATGCAAAACAAAAGAATATGCAAATTGTGTATTGTTATGTAAATTGATTACCACTCTAAGCATTGAGTGGGTGAGTTCTTCAAGTCACAGCTCAATTTTTTGTCTCTTTTAAACTTTTTATGTTCTTTGATATGTTGCTAAAATCATAAACAGGGAAATTCATTCACATTTCACAAACCAGCCTCCCTATTAGCAAATAATGGAGGCCTTTTGATAACCCTAGTCGAAAAGAAATCTAATACACAAGACACATGTAAGTCCTGCTTACATCTTTAATAATTAACATCGGAGTGGGGATGAAGTCACAGCGAAAACAGCCATCATGTGTGGGATGATCGGTGTAGTGCTGCAATGCTCTAAACTAGAATGGCATTTGTTAGTAACCCTTTGACTGCTGTAATTTTTCCCAACAAAATTTTAATGCAATATTTTACTAATTTTTGTGCACTTTTCTGTAAATGTTTTCATAATTTGGACCAAATAGATATCATATTTCATTGGCTACAGATTTTTATCAAAATTTTGGCGAATATCAGAAAAAATTTCTTGTGGTATATTTTATAAAGGTGACAGAAATTGACTTTAGCGGTCAAAAGATTAAAGGGGTTCTGAGGGACAGTGATGTGTCCTTAGCAGAGATCTGACTTTGTGTGAATAAAACCAAAGATAAATTTTTTCTTCTCACTCAAGTCAATTTGTGGTGGTAGCGTAAACTATACTTGTGACTGTAAACCAGCCACTCTTCTTCTAAAGAAATACTCTGGTACAATACCCACTGAAGTAATTCCCATGACCAGTAAATAAACATTGAGTTGTCTTGATTTTAATAGTTCTCTGATAGGGATTTATTACTTTGCAAGGCACACTTCAAATGAGTCTACAGTTGGCACATTGCCATATACCCTATGTGTTCAAGGTGCCTGGATAACACACTGCATGGCAGAGATAACACTGACAATACTGGTAATACATTTTGTATTGTCCACCATCATTGCAAGATGAATGTGTTTTCTTCCGTCATACTGTATATCTTCAACCAGTGTCCCTATTGGCAACTGCACTGACAGCATTGTCTGTGATATGTCCATGAAGAGTCCATACACTCAAAATCACATAAAATTCAAGCACTTTCAAGGATGTTTTCAGCAATTTTTAATGACCATATTTTTTTTATTTACATGTGACTTTTAATATATCATGACTGATTATCTTGTCGTTTTTGAAAATGGTGGGTGAATTATCGATTTTCCAGGACTTTTCAGAACTCAACTTCCTTTTCAAAGACTTTTCAAGGACTTTCCAAGAGGCTTTAAAATTCAAGGATTTTCCAAGAGCGTGTGGACCCCGTCAATGCAAGTACACTTACGAAATTCAGACACCTCATACCACCACTAACCACTGGTTAAATATGAACTTCTTGTTTCTGGGACCTGGTAAATTACCTTGCATTAAAGGTATACAGTCACTAGTAATCTAAGTATGCCCATATATGGTCAAAGCGGCGTTCCTTAGTATTCAAAATACCCATGTGAGGGCGCTGTTTTTAAAAAGCGGCCACCCGCTTAAAATCTGTGATTGGTTAGATTTTCTCTTTCCATGGTAACTGTGGCAAAATTGGAACAGGTGAAAGCATACCTTCAAAAGGACCTTTTCAGAAGTCTTAGTATAATTTTCTACTCCAATTATAAATTCAGACTTAAGGTAGCAAAAGTTTCATACTTGCTTTGTTTGTCAGCACTGAGATGAGGGTCCGTAATATGTGAAAATCTTCTCTGTGACATAATAAACTTCCTCAAATTTAATGGCGTGCCATGGATCTGTATGGCAGCACAATCAAGCCAAGCTAAATAGCAAATGAGCATGGAAATAGCTAAAGTTTGATGCTCTGATTGATTTTTCTGAGCAATATACCTACAAGTTTAAATTTAATGCTTCTGTAAGGACTGATATGTGGTAGGTAGGGCAGTCTACATGGATACTTAAAGGGACATAAGCTGTAACTTGTGGCAAGTTTTTCAGTATTCTGCTTCTGTATATCAACTACCGTGTCTGACCCTAATCCGTTTGTCATGCTGAAATTTCGAGTATTCTTTTTGTCAACACAGCTTGTATGTGTGTAGTGATCATTGTTTATTGTTTACAAATGAATTCCAGTCGGGACTAGAATACAATTTTCAACAATAACAATGGAGATTATACTCATATAGGTTGTGTTGATATGCTAAATACTTGGCATTAAATTACAGAGTAGGGAAACCACAAAACAAAAGTTCAAAAAAAATAGCCAAAAAATATAGTTTATGGAGATTAAACCCTTTGAGCACTGTAATTTTTCCCACCAACATTGGAGTGCAAAATTTTACAAAATTTTATGCATTTTTCTGTAATTTTTTTGATAATTTTGGACTAAATGGAAATCACATTCTCTTGGCTACAGTTCTTTATAAAAATTTTGGCAAAAATCTGAAAAAATTTGGCTGAGGTATATTCTGTAAAGGCAACAAAAATTGACATTGGTGCTCAAAGGGTTAAATCAGCACTATGATGATGGTGTTGTAGTTTGTGTATATGGAACTAGTTAACAACTTACAATCTTCAGGTGTAGTGATTTTCACTGGTTCACTGTAGGGTCCATAATCTATCTTGTTTTTAGCTTTCACTTGAAATTCATAGTCAGAATACGGCACCAAACCACTGAATGAAACCACAGTATCATCGATGGTAAGACTTTGGCTCTTTCTCTTTTCAGCACCTTTCAGTTTCACAATCTGGGCATAGTACTCTGAAATGTCTCCATTTCTGGACCCACACTGTGGCTGGTTCCAGGAGAAGTTGGCCTGGGTTGACTTTACAGCCACACTGACGACGTTTTCAGGTGCCCCACTGGGTGCTAAAGGGAGGTAAATAAATGATAAACATTGACAAATAGCTTGAAGGAATAATTAGTGAAGATCTCGATAAAAATTGTCCGATGCAAAGTGTAGCTATTTCAGACTTATACATTTTTGGAAATGGAATATACAACAGATGATGATATGAGTACTGTACTGGATGCACATGTTCATTTCATTCCATTTCATAGGTTTTTGAACATTCACAATGGCATAAAAATCTTTCCCTGTGTATGCCTGCCACTGGTCAGCTGCTTTGTTGTTGAACTTTGCAGTGAAACTAAGATGACCTTTCTTTTTTTTTACAAGCAATGAGCAACGAAGTAATATTATTTACTGCTTTCATGCATTATTTCATAGAGTGGTATCATAAAATAGCAAAAGTGTAAAATCTGAACCAGTGGAAGGAAATAGCAGGGTTCATGTTTTGTTTCCTCTTTTCTTAATTTTGTTGAGGATCACAGTGACAATATGCCAACGCTCTCTTTTTGGGATGTTATTGAGCCATTTCTTTTGATACACAAACAGAAAATCTCTCTCGTTTTGACAATACATGTACATTTAAAAAAGCAAGTCTTATTGATCTTCCGAAACACATTTGTCCATTAGCCATATTTCCAAAATCACCTAATTAGTGATATTCTGAATTTTAATTTGGCTACAATATTCTTCATTTCAAAAATTTGGGTATGCTGCCATTTTCACTTCAAAATATCTTACCAGTTTTCCTTGTGGTGTGTTCCCGTTTGCCCCAAGAGTCTCGTTGCTCACCAAGTATCGTTGATACTTCAACTTTGTACCTGGTATTTGGATATAGACCCCGTAGTGTGTAATTCCCTTCAAAACCCCTCGTAGTGTTGTCGGCCAGGGTAAATTCATGGTCTTCTTCTCTGCACATGTCCCTATTCAGCACCTTGTACTTTACTTCATGGTGATAAAGCCATGCACATTTCTGTGGTCTGGCCCATGTAATAAGGAGTTCTGTCGGAGATTCTGTGTTGTACACCTCAATGTCAAGATCTCTGCTTCCTTTTGGCTCTATTATAAAAAACACATTACTGAGTTTAAGCTCGGTTCAAACACATCTGCTTAACGTTATATCATTATATCTTATATATGAAGTAATGTATGTTTATTCAGCAATAGTCCAGTGTGTGTATATAGAATTAAAATACACATCCAACATACAGGATATCAATTACTTGAGTTAAATGCAGTTGTGATCAATTGATGGATCTTGAACTGAATGTTCAAACATCGTCATTATGTACAATTTATATGTTCATACGGTTATTCCATTGTATATATCCTGAGTTCGGAAGTGCAACAGATATGATTTGCCCTTGTGTCTGTATTTGGAGAGTAATATGGAAAGCTTATTAAGTAGCGTTGATTTGTTGGATTTAATAGTGAGTAATTTCTCTGTCCAACAAATATCACATCTCTTGGATGTGTCGAAGCAGCTAGTTGCCTTGGATGTAACAGACCATGGTATACTGAATGGCATATTTTGGATGTTAGATTCCAAATACATTTGGATAGCCCTGTGTTATTATTATAAGCTTTGTTGTTTAAGGATTCTAAACGATTTGCATATTGTGTCTTGAACTTAGTGTCTATGAGTCCTATATAGTGCTTGATAGTGTTCTTGTAACTTGTTTATATATCTCAAAGAATACAGACATCCTCTCTTGGGAAATTACAGTGATTGATGCCAAGAGCAGAGTGTTATGAACAAAAACAAGAATAGTTTAAAGTACAGAGTCATAAAATTATTACTTTGTGCTTGATACAGAGAGAGAGAGAGAGAGAGAGAGAGAGAGAGGGGGGGGGAGAGGAGAGAGAGAGAGATAGAAACATGAACACATACCAGTTCATACATATACATATCTACACACCCACATTGCAGGGTTCCCAATGGAAAGTGTTCACAGGGAAGATATTTTCAGCAAGTAATATGTCTTTTTTTGTACCACATCTAACTTCAGCCATGTACTCTCTATAATACCCACTGCCTGATAACCATCAACATGCCAATACTACACATGCCATACTAACCTGGAGCAGTTGTTTCTCCTGTACGAGGCTGACTTCTAGAACCTTCTTTAACTCCATTCCAAACAGCCAATTCAACTTCGTAATTTGTACATGGTTCTAGTCCATTGATAGTAACCTCCCCATCAGTGAAAGTTGAATTAAGTGTGGACGTAGTGCGAGAATCACTTCCTGCCACAGAGTAGTAAATTATACACAGTGCACTCTCTACACTGCATCGTAGTGTCTCCTCAGTGATGTCATCCACCTGCATGAAAACAAAATTATTACTACCATTTTCAGTAATAGAGCGTGAAGCCACTGCAGTGAACTGCAATAAAACTGCTCACACTAATTAGTTTCAGCTGTAGCCAGCTGGCAAAGTCGACAACATTGTATGTCCCATGCAGACAGTTTGTCTAGGGAAGTTGAAATAAAAAAAATTGTACATGGACCAGTGCATGGTAATGTTACATTGTATCTTAATCTTGAACACAGGGTGCCAATCGTAAACTTTCATTTACAACTCGAGCCTCAGACAGAGCTAGTTTTGCCATTGTACAAGCAGACTTTTGTCTGTCTCAAGTAGCCTTGTTCAACACCAAACTGGCCACAGCTACAGCTGAAACTAATTAGTGTAAGCAGTTTTATTGCAGTTCACTGCAGTGGCTTCGCGCTCTATTACTGAGAATGGTTGTTTTCAGGTAGGCTGCTTTTCATAATGAAAGTGAAAGATGGAGCTAAACAGGAAAATGACAGCACCCAGCTTTCACTTTAAAAGTAGAATATGCCTCGAATACAGATATTGGACTCTCAAACTTTTACAATTCTTGGTGTAAGAAAACTTTTCACACCGTCTTAGTTTTTCGAAAATTGAAAGTTTTCTTTTCTCCATAGAGTTAACACAGGGATGGCAACCATTTTGAATTTCAAATATCAGTAAATCTTGGGTATTTTGTTTCTCTACTACCAAAGTGTGCACAGTGATTCCTGATTTCTATTCTTGATTTTGAAAGGGAATGGTTGAAAGATTCCTGGAGAAAATTTTGAGCAAAAGTTTGTCTTTCACTTTTGAGGAGCATATTACCTGAAAGTGTATTTGAATTTTCTGCATACTTGCATGCATATCCTTATGAGAAGCAAATCACAAGAACACATTCTGTGAATAAGTTCTATTCTGGCAACAGGGATTGAAAACATGAAACCAGATGCCATGGACTACCAAAATATACATGATAGGTATGCTATTTAAACTGACCTGCCATGTGACTTTCAGACTTCTTGATCCTTTAGCTCTGACGTTTCTGATTGAGGGTGAAATCGTAGGTTCTGTGGAGAGAAGAGAAGAGAATAAACTGTGGTCAAATTTCAGAATAACAATTTCTTGAAAAGGATCAGAGCACAAGTATATTATCACAGATGCAGGCAAAAAATGAAGATAACCTTGATAAATCAATATTTTATTTTCTACAAATGTTTTCTATGAAACATACTTTGTAAATAAACATGGACAATGTCAATAATATGTGTCTACTGAGCTTTGGGAAGATTGGTCAATGATTTGGGAACTCTGGAACCATTACTGTTGTCCCCTAATGTGATTGCACTTGTACGCTTGGGTGAACCCTGGTTACTTGACTGGGTAACATAAGTGAAACTTGAAAGCAGAATACAGATCTAAAATGGTTACAGCACAGGCACAAGCCTTTGCATCATGCCAGAACAATGCTTATTACCATTATTAGTCTGTTGAATTTGTTTTACTGTCTATTTGTAAGCGATGATATTTGTTTACGTATGTATAATTGCTATTATAGTAAGTAGCGAAAACATCCTGACAAATGGAAACAACAAGACTAGCAAGATGTGAATGCAGACATATAAAACAGTTGTGGTCTCTGTATATGAATGCAGTGAAAATGAAAATGTCATGTGAGCTCTCACAACATGTACACTCCCATACATGTACGTTCATGCCACACAATTGAGGATTTTTAAAAACACTGCATTTTGCACTCAGTTGTAACCATGGGAGTTATTTGAGTTAGGATTAAGTATTTATCTAAAGGCCCAAGAATAACTCATTCATTGTATCCAATGGTTTGTAAATTGTATCAATTATCCTTCACTTGCACCATTACTGTCTTTCCTAGTGGGCATAGGAGACAGGATTTGGAAAAACACAGAAATAAACAAAATACTTACTGCCACACTTAGTTTGTATTCGTTTTGATGGGCTTGTCAAATCACATGGGTCGCCGCTTAGGTGTCCTACTGCCTCCACCACAATTTCATAAGTTGTGTATGGTCTGAGAGACGATATGGTGGTCATCATGGTGGGTTGTGACTCAGACTCATAGACCCATTCTTCACCATTTTCCCTGTAGCATACTCTGTATTCTGTGACTGGGCCTGTTCCACTGTCACGCTGGCTGTTCCATGGCTCCCACAGCACATTCATACTTGTGGCAGTCACATCGTCGACATTTGGAGCTGATACAAGCTGCGGTGGCTGAGGTTGTACAGTTGTTGGTGGTTCCATGGGAACTGCAAGTTAGGATACATTCAATGTAATTTATTTTAAAGTGAAAGTCAACAATTATTCCTAAAATAAAGTTACTCACCTACAAATCTGTCAATGTCAGAACATGAAGCTCTGGTGTAACACCACTACCACACAAGTCATTACTAATGACACAATCCCCTACAGCGTCGGGAATTTCAGTTACAACAGACAAGATGGCATATAAATTATAATGTAATACCATGTCTGAGTCACAGCTGTATTCCTATATGGTATAACAAAAGCAAAATCCATAGAGGCTTGTCTGAGAAATAGTTCTGGACTGACATACAGCTGAAAAAAAGATGCATGGATGCACAAATGAACCAATGTAGGGACAGGCTGAATCAAACTATAAGTGCCCTTTTGGGTTGCATCCGTCGGGGTCGACAAACAAAAGCTGACATCCAAAGTGAAATCACCAAATAAATTTCCCTTAAAGTTTCTTTCCAAGTGTATTTTCATAATAGGAGTAAAAGTAAAATGTTCATGCAAAGACTTTAACAGGAATAGCTACATATATTTCTTAAGGTCAAGTTTTATTTCAACACAGCCTTGCTTTACTTCTAGTCCACTTTTCATACATTAAAATTTACTTTAAAATGTTGTATTATCATTTCGAGTTCTTACGTTCCTTCACCCTTTAACCCTTTGAGCGCCAAAGTCAATTTTTGTTAGCTTTACAAAATATACCACAGTCAAATTTTTTCAGATTTTTTCCAAAATTTTGAAAAAAAAATGTAGTTAATTAAATGTGATGTCCATTTGCTCCAAAATTATCAAAACAAATAGAGAAAAATTCATAAAAATTAGTAAAATTTGCACTAACATTTTGGTGGGAAAAATTACAGCACTCAAAGGGTTAAATCAATTTCTCTGAATCAGACTTCATATCCTATCAGCTGTATCTCTCTATTTGCAGTACATTTCACTGGCAGCATTATGAACTATCTCATTAAAACTATTGTAAGACTGGACATGCTCTTTTGACAAAATTAACACTCAAAACAGAAAAATATATTCTTTCATTGCTCTGATAAAGTTTGTGTGCAATGTGTGATAGCCAGTATGTGAGTGTGAGTGCTTCATGAACTCTACAGCGTGTGGAGGGGTCGCAGTCAGAATAATTGTAACAACCTAGCTCGGTTATTGAACCACTCTTTTTAAGGGTGGGGATTTGGCTGAGCGGTTTTTGCTAGGTGACTGGGTGCTGTACGATGTGAGTTTGAACCAATCAAAAATCTACTGAACATGATGATGATCGATATAATGACATTCTAAATTCTTTGTACATGATGTTTAAAAGTTACTATACCTGTACACTGTGGCTCTGTCTTACCATCCTTGCAACCTTCATCACAATTTCCTGTAAACCGGTTGCATTTCTTGCCTACACAAAAATTGCATTTCTTTGTACATCCAGCACCAAACATCCTTGATTGGCATTCTATAAGATAAAACATGGCAAAAGACACTGTCATCAATGTGCCAATCTTTATTTGCACAGTATGTAAACAAAATAATTGTGCTCAAGGAAAGTGATAATTTGTACCGGTATGTGACCATTCAACTACGATTGGGCAATCCAAAATTTGTAGGAGGGGCAAAAAGCCTAAGAATCTGCATGTATTTGCATGAATTTGCATCTCTTTACAGGATTCACATCATGGAGGTAGGAACGAGATGACATACAGTTTACAATACCTCCACATATCACAACCAAAGATTAGTATAATAATCACATCACACCCATCCATAATCCAATAACACTAGGTCAAAATTCATAATACATACGCCATTATTACAAATATAGACAAAAACAACTCAGAACAGACAGTATATCATTATAATTTATGAAAAACTTAATCCAATTTTCTATATTCCTTTCCTATATTTTCACTTTAGATGATAATCCCCTAATAACTATGTTCATTGAGCTGCATTATTTATGATCTGTCACAAGCTGGGCAAGTTTGAAAAGCCGAAACGGAGTCCTCGATATTTAAAGGAATAAAATTGTTTTTGTGATTACCAAAGCACCAGTTTGCAAGATGCTTAAAACTGAAATTTTTTATAAATACAACCAATGGCACTTTATGGTATCGAAAAACTGATATGAAAAACAGTAAAATCGATGAGGTACAACAGTAATATTGATGTCATCAATGAATTTTTAATCAAATTTTATGAGGAAAAAGACTGTATCATATTACATTGTCAGGTGCAATCATCAGTTAGGTGTTAATACAGGAATCAACTCTGTCTGTGAAAGTTGAAACATTGTTTAGCAGCAGGTCAGACTATGTCAATACAACACCATCCGATCCACAAACACCAGCACTGGCGTCTAAATTTCCCCAATGATAAAGGTCATGAACTATGTAAAACAGTAATTAGCTGGTTAAAAAAAAATGCAACATGGCTTTCATGACTGTTAAATCACAGTTTTTTCAGTGTTCGTAGAGTTTCATCAACTTTGGTCAAGTCCATCCTCCTTGTAAAGAACTAAAGCGATACAGAAAAAGTTGATTGGGAAGTGTTAAAAGTGTTATACCCCTACTATGCAAAAATCAGAAAGTTTACTTTGTATAGATCGAAGGCCCTGTACTCTACCTGTCGTGCAATCTTTGCCACCATATCCAGCCACGCAGGAACATCCAAAGGGAGACTTTTGGCACACATACTGGCCCTGGCATGTGGGCTCATGTCCTGATCCAGAGCTGCATGGAATTTCACAGGATGGTCCAAAGTAGCCGACAGGACATGCTGGAGAAAGGAAAAGAACATATGAAACAACCTCAGGGTTTTCCATACGAGGATTTTCAGGGTTGGACCACCCGTTGTTTTTGGACATGTTAGTAACTGTACAAAAGGATACATTTTCACAAGAAAAGCATATTCAAATATACAGTATTATGTATATTGGCCGCCCTCTGTTCTTCAAAGACGTTGAGAACACAACACCTGATTTATTGTTTAGAATATCCACTGAACTTTAGACCCATGAAATACACTAATTATTCTGAACGGCTTTTCAAAGAGATAAATCATAAATATAAGAAACGTGTTTCAATTTTGTATTTCAATACTTTCATGTACAGCTACTTATCCAAAAAGATTTGGTTTCTTATAAAGTAAGTAAAGTAAGTAAAGTAAGCCTTTATTGAAATCGTATCGCAGTTGGGATCTTGATCATAAAGTACAATAAAGGTTTTGCAAAAACAAAAATGAAAGAGTATATATATATATATATATATATATATATATATATATATATATATATATATATATATATATATATATATAAATATCTATACATGAGGTCAACATATTAAAGGTTCATAAATAGTTTACTTTGTCTTTTTCATTTTGTCTTGTCTGAGTTTAAAACAAGTATATGTAACACTGACACTATAAGTACATTTAGCTTCACATTTTTAGAGCAAAAGATTAAAACAGCTTCATTGATGCTTTGACCTCAAAATGGGACAGCAGTTTGGACAGGAAAGGTTGAAAGTATCAAATAGCATTCAAAATGCACTTGAATCTGATCAACTTTGGTTTGATGAGAGAACCATTTAAATAAATGAGTTCAAGTAATCTACATGATGTGGTTATCCAATCTGATGTGGTTATCCAATACTTTGTTTGAATCATTCACTCATTTTTGATCTGACAATTTTAAAAGAACTTCGTACCTGTTTCACAGTTGTCTCCCATAAATCCAGGCGCACAGATGCATCTTCCATTTGTATCATCGCACATACCACCGTTGTGGCACTCACGGCAATTCTCTCCACAATTCTCATCCCACTTGCCAGCACCACAACCTACAAATGACAGAAAAAGTCAGGGTCCTACATTGTATTATTTGTCCACTGAAACCAGAATTTCCACCATTTCATCAAAGCACCCAAGTTATCAGATGCAAATGGTATTATTGTATTTTATCGCTATTTTACACTGTTTTGATTAAGATGGCAATCCCTGGTTCAAAAATTTGATGTGGATATGGTCAAGTGTCCAACAGTCAAGACCCTAATATTTGTAACATCAGAATTTTTCTTATTCTCAGCATAGACCACAGTTTCTTAGAAACTTCCAGAGAGCCTCTGCTTGTCAAGAAAGTATAAGTAAGTGTAAAATTATATATTTCCTTGACAATTAAATTTATATCCACATGGGCAAAACTTTGTTGACATACCTTATGTTAACCAGAAATCATATGACAAAACATTTTCAACATTCTACTATGTTTCATGTAGAAGCTTGATCATAGCAGAGTTCTGAAAACCTTGACTTATAATGTTTCAGTCATCATGATATAATAAATAACTTTCCCAAAAAATGTGCATCCATGGATGCCAATTTTGATCCTTTGAGAAAAAAAAAATCTAACTTTGTCATTATGCTTGAGTGTTCTCTCACATGGCAAAACCGTTTTATGCACCAGAGAATCTATGTATATTACAATTCCTTGTTAGGAAAGAGTAACCCTACAAAAGACCATTGTGGTTTGGATGAAACATGGGAGAATCTAAACATAAGAATGGTTTGAACTGACATTGACAAAGACTACTGGGAGTATAAACTGCAAGTACCAGGATCTGCTTATTTCCCACTTGACTGTATTGAGCATGTCTGTCTTTCAAATCATATTGTCATGATTTCAGAAAATATTATTTCAAACGAAGTCTGTTTCAATACATACATGTAACAGGAATACACCACACACTTTTTAAAACAGTAAAACACATACTCTTTTCTGCAATGCAAATTTCACGGGTATTGAACAGATTCTGCAACTGCAGAACTCTATAAAATTCTGATGTATATTACGCTGTAAAACATATTTACCTCTGACATACAGCTGCATGAAGCCCTGAGTGTCATTGTATTTTTTCTTTAAGCGGATTTCATAGAGACCAGCATCCATTGCATTTCCATCTAAAGTCACCCCAGTGTCTCCATTCCATTTTTTTATATGTTCATTGTTGTGTCGCCACTGTACCTCTTTGTTCTCATCAGATATCTTGCTTACATTTAGGATGAATGATCCATCATTGATGTTGATAGTTCTACCATAGTATTGTGGAACAATATCAGCTGTAAAGAATATATTCATAAAGTTCTTTGAAGTTCTTTCAGTATCATCATGGCAGGTTGTAGACCATTTACAGGTAATACAAATGCATGGTCCTTACCCTGAACAGCCTCAAACCAATATATTGTGAAAACAGTACAGATTTTCGTACATCCTCTATTTCTGTACAGATCTCATTTTGTCTATCGGTACTTATGGGATTGCCCATTAAATCTCGCATGCAGATGGACAACACAATTTATCCCGGGGAAACAGTTCTAAATATTAAAACATGCTTCTTTCAATAAAATAAGTTCTCAATATTCAAACACTCTCCTTTCAAAATAATAAATTCACATGACTGTCGGGTACAAAGACTTTAGAATTTGAATATGAATGCATTCACTCTCTGCCTTATTGTAACATAATATATCTTAGAAAGTGAAAGCAAACTTTGCGTATCATACGACATTGTAACCACCCTCCTAAAATCTTACTACATCTTTTCATCAATGTCTCTTTAGTTTTGACAAATATTCCGAAACATATGCTAGCATGATCAGTACATCAATTACAATCTTTTTGTCTGTTCTGGAAAGCAGGTTGACAGATCTGGAATTTTACCGGTTGACAAGGACTTTGTGTACATGTACATGTTTCCACTGCTAATACACGTATGGCGTAAAGGGTCATTAGCACGACCATTGTCAACAGCACGATATTATAAGACATATGTACCGTAGAGAACAACCATTTGTAAGCAACGGTATAACGTGAAAAAAATCTAGTGGTGCTTCATAATTAATGAAGAATAATTGTCCATATATAATGAAAATACTTATGATATTATGGGCCCAACATGATGACCTAGCCAATATTTTATAGCCCAAACACGGGACTATGTGTTCAAGGACAAGTGACCATTTGACCAACGTTAGGAGGGCAAATGGTCTCCTGTCTCGAGGGTACAAAGTCCGTTGTTTGAGCTGAAATGTTTTTATTATGTGCCTCTCTTATTTCTTTTCACCTAAAATTTTTGGGTTTATACATAAACAATAATCACATACTTTATTTCCATGTTAGATGAAAATCCCTTAAAAACTTGAATGATTTTCATCGTTGAACGGTGCATTGATATATTTGAATCACTGTTGTGCAGTTTATCTAAGTTTTTGTGCACAATGCTGTAAAACACTACTACCGGTATGTACAATGTGAAATTTGATGATTTTTTAAACCATGAAGTTGTCGTGTTGAAAATAGTTCCGGTTCACTTTCAGTCAAATGATAACTATGTGGCCTAGCTGCTATGTCATCGACAAGTTACCATTGAATCCTACAGAGCATATGATGTTCGTTATACGAGACATGTAATACAGGACAGTAAACTTGGTAAAATTGACTCATATGGAAAATAATCTTTTCACCTTCAGATTCCACGGGATTGATGACAGTTATAACTTCTTTATCCACTTTACAATAGAAGGCACCAGTCCTTCCAACTTTTCTCTTTGGCATAACAATCCTGTGAAACGTATAGCTGTCCTGTGTTGACACAGCAATAACAGATCCTGAAGGAAACCCACTGTCACTGTTGAGAGTCCTGTTCCCATTTGGTGTATCATTACTGTCTGAAACATATTCATTTATTGTACGCCTGCCTTGTATTTTCACTTTGCTGCCAAATCTAATAGTTTCAGCTTTGAGAGGACCAGTTGCATAGCAACCAAATGCAAAGTCTGAGTTTTTAGCGGCTGTAGGACTCTCACTCCAAAAAAGTAGATCTGTTGATATACCTGCAAGGGAGAAAAAGAGTCAAAAATATTATCTTTTGAGACAGCTGTGACAAAGTATTGAAAACCAGCACGCATATGTATAACACATTGTATGAAGGCCCCAGGCGGATGCACAAAAGAAAATTTCATATACATTATACAAGCGACCTAGCGGCCGATATAGCTCCGCTGTGTTTATGTAGAGAATAACTATTTTTGAACACATGTTGATGAAGAAGGAGGAAATCTTTGATAGCTCAATGCAGTGGCCAGAAAAAAGTGGCTAAAATAAGCTGCAAAAATACACAATTGAAGATTTCATCATACTTTGAATATATCACATCGGATCATCCCTAGGAACATGTCAACCAAAGCTATCTGATGAGTAGTGTTTTGAGAATAAAATTTTCTGACCAAAATGGCAACAATTGCCCCCCAAAATAAAATTGCAGATTTCATCATAATTTCAAAAGATCAAATTGAGTTCATCTATAGAAACCTGTATACCAAATTTCAAAGCTGTTAGACCAGTACTTTTTGAGAAACACATATTTTGACCAAAAATGGGAAAAATTGCCACAAATTCAAAATTGCAGATTTCATCATTATTTCAATAAATATCATGTAGTTCATCTATGGAAACCT
Source organism: Ptychodera flava (assembly GCF_041260155.1). Lineage (NCBI taxonomy): Eukaryota > Metazoa > Hemichordata > Enteropneusta > Ptychoderidae > Ptychodera > Ptychodera flava. The sequence continues at coordinate 14,066,143 of NC_091935.1, forward strand.
GTATACCAAATTTCAAAGCTATCAGATGAGCAGTTGTTGAAATACACATTTTTTGACCTAAAATTGCAAAAATTGCCCCAAAAATACAAAATTACAGATTTCAGGAGAAATTAATATATATTACTTAGCTCATCTGTAGGAACCTGTATACCAAATTTCAAAGCTATCAGACCAGTACTTTTTGAGAAACACGTTTTTTGACCAAAAATAGCAAAAATTGCCCCAAATTACAAAATCGCAGATTTCATCATAATTTCTACAAATATCATTAAGGTGATCTGTAGGAACCTGTATACTAAATTGCAAAGCTATCAGATGAGTACTTTTGGAAATACACATTTTTTGACCAAAAATGGCAAAAATTGCCCCAAAAATACAAAATTGCAGATTTCATCATAATTTCAATACATATCATTTAGTTCATGTGTAGGAACCTCTATACCAAATTTCAAAGCTATCAGATGAGTAGTTTTGGCAATACACATTTTTTGACCAAAAATGGCAAAAATTGCCCAAAAATACAAAATTACAGATTTCATCAGAAATTCAATATATATTACTAAGTGCATCTATAGAAACCTGTATACCAAATTTCAAAACTATCAGACCAGTACTTTTTGAGAAATACATTTTTTTGACCAAAAATGGCAAAAATTGCCTTAAAAATGCAAATTTGCATATTTCTTCACAATTTGAACAAATCTTAAATAGATCATCCCTAGGGACATATGTACCAAATTTCAAAGCTATCTGACCGGTAGTTTTGAAGAAGAAGATTTTTAAAGATTTTTTTACCAAAAATGACAAAAATTGCCTTAAAAATACAAATATGCAAATTTCACCACGATTTGAAGAAATCTGACTGAAGTCACCATAAGTAAACTGCATATTAAATTTCAAAGCAATCGGACAAGCGGTTTGAGAAAAGAAGATTTTTTTACCAAAAACACCAAAAAATGCCCCAAAAATACAAATATGCAAATTTCACCACGATTTGAACAAACTTAAGTGAGGTCACCCCAAGTGAACCGCATATAAAATTTCAAAGCAATTGGACTTGCGGTTTCAGAGGAGAAGGCAATTGTTGACGGACGACGACGACGACGACGACGACGACGGACGACGGACGACGGACGACGGACGACGACGGACGACGACGGAAAATCAACCTATTTGATAAGCTCCGCGTCGCTGACAGCGGAGCTAATAAAACTGAATGTGAACAGACAAGTTTCATGAAAGTAAAAATATATACAATTGTAACATTATTTTGAGACAAATATTATAAAATAATGTTAATGACACGTTGATCACATTCGGTAAGATGTGGCTACGTACAATATTTAACAAGTCATCGCTGATGACACAGTCCCCGCTCGCACCCTTAATTGTGATGCACATGCACACTACCATACAATGACTGTGTGCAAGTTTGAATGAAATCTGTTCAGGGATAGTTGAGTTATGGTTCAAAAACATGAACAAATCAAAATAAAATGGCCCCCCAGGTGGCCATATTGGATTGTATCGCAAAATAAATTGAGATGCATATATATGCCATAGTACTTTATCTGTGTACCAACACTGAATGAAATCGGTGCAGGGATAGTTGATTTATGGCTCAAAAGCATGAAAAAATTGCAACAAAATGGCTGCCAGCGGCCATATTGGATGGTATCGCAAAATAAATTGATGTGCATATGTATGCCACAGTACTTTATCCTTGCACACAGTTTGAAAAAAATTGGCTCAGGGATAACAGAGAAACAGCTGCCGACGGATGGACGGACGGATGGACAGACGGATGGATGGGACCCAATCTATAAGTCCCAGCTGGACCATAGGCCTTAGCTTGTAATATTCATAATGTCAAGTGAACACATTTTGATGCACAGTCCATCACATACCAAGGCAAAGCATGTAATATTTGGCAATTGTTGCAATGAACACACACATAATGGTACAACACAAATGTACACTGCTTGTACACCATGATTGCTCTATGGAAACTGCATTGATGTGATGCTCAATCACTGCATGTATTAGTGGAGGCAGATTAGTATTAATTTATGCAAATTACATTACTGAGCATTGTTTCAGTATTTAAATTTTATGCTAATGATACTTTATCAGTGTGGAATATTCATGTACCTTGGACCTTACATTGTATGCTCAATCACCTTCATATATTTCTTAGAAGTTGGTTGTTCAACAATCTATTAGCTGTTTAAAGCGCAGTGGTCGTCGCGCTGCGCATCCTCCTGAGGGGGTCCCCCTCTGTTGTAAACAAATCAAGAACGCCGCACATGTTACGGGTTGATTGTAATGTTTGCGATATTGCCGCTTGTTAAAATGGCGGCTCATCTGTCACAAGTATACCAACTAACCAAATGTAACACGGGATAAAAGGTCAATTAATCTAAGTTAAATATCTGCTGAATATTGAACAATAATGCACGCTGGATTGAGGTCACATTTGCTCATGATTTTCTTGAATCAGTTGAATTGGGCTCGGCTACTGTTATCGCTCGAGCCATAGAGCTAGACGTACGCATGTACACATGTATACGCCAACAGACTATCAACGACCGGGCTCTAGTTTTCGACATCGCTAGCAAGGACGAGAGCTTTCATTTCAAGAGGCCCGACAGGAGTACAAAGACAAGCAACAACCAAACTACAGAAATCTACAGCTCGCAGAGCAATGCCCGCTGCAGCAGAAGCATCTCGCATCTGTTCCGTTCTGTGGTCTGTATGAACGTCCGTGTCAAACCGGGTATATGGCGCGCTTCACTCGGCTGTGGAGAATCCAACTCAACTACAAAGTTTACCCCGTTTGGGGGTGCAAACGAGAATTCCGAGTACAGGTATCAAGTCAAGCGAAGGACCTTCATAGGTCTTCTTTTATGTGGGGGTTATCTCACTTGAAAGAGGATTCAGACCTACCCGGCAATCAGGAGGTACAACAACGAAGTTTGCCCAGCACCGGTAGGCCTACACCAGCTAGCGGTTGGATCACTGCCATGACCGTGCACAGGACCGGGGCACAGGATCTCTCGATACGTCTATGCATGGTGTAGCCGTGCAATTTTCCTGTCAAATGCCGAGAAAACCCGCTCGTTTTGTCTATTGTTTCCTGTCGTTTTACTATTTCTTACCACGTAATACTAGGAGAAGTAAGACATGGTGATCAACAGTTGGTTGTGGGCCAAGTCGTCGCGGGCCGGTACGTTGTGGGACCGGATTCTCTATATCCGTGTACGTCAACGCGGTGACCGTCTCCCAACAACATCTCTCGTGTCCTGCTGTGGCTTGCCGATCATGGTCTTGAGTGTAATTTTTTGTTAGGCATTGTGCTTGTTGCTGGTCTACTATAGGCAATGTTGATCATTTTAGTTATGTATTTTCACTGTACTGTACATAGCATCGTGTACAACCAGCGTGTGATCGCGCGCGATCAAAGCTTTTTGTTCACTGTGTCTGCGTGCAGTAAACTCAGCGACATAATGTGCTGAGTGTAGTGTCCCAATGTTCGTAGCTCTACACGAGTTATGGAAATACACCACTGAAGTTCGTTTCCGATCTTAATATTTTACTATTGCATGATGTTGAGTCTTACAAAGGCCTTAACAAAGTGGGGGACTGCTCCCATCTCACTCCTATTGAAGTTGAGAAGACTTATGTTTACAAAAATTTATGTTTATCAACAAAAAAATCACGCACGCGCAGCGCGACGACCACTGCGCTTTAAGTTATGTGCAGCTGTACTATGGTCGAGTAAAGTTAAAATTGTGACTTTGTCGCCATGTACTTCTGCACTTGTAAACTCTTGTTTATGGGTAGAGTCGATGTTTTAGCTTAAATGTGATTATTTTATTCGTCAAGTGCATTTTCGCACTGTACAAGTACAGTATGAATGGTCTGAAAGAAAACATTCACTCAAATACACAACTCCTATTTTTCAGAACGTCAAATTTCTCAAACTTTTCAACATGCTGGTACATGTACCCGGGGTATACTGGTATGCCGGTATACAGTAAAATGCATATTCCATCATGGGAAGATAAATATTCTACGGCACCTAAAAATTTCTATTTTGTGATGCACATGTAGCTATTATTAAAACGCTTAGGTCTACAAATCCCAGCAATTACTAAATTGTAGACATTTAGAAGGGTACATGTAGCACAAAAACAGTATCAACGCCGGGAAAAAAAACACAGTTTCTCTAAGTAAAACTATCTTTTTTACATTTAAGAAGTTAAAAAGGGTAGTGCAAAATAGTATAGCAGGGAAAAGACACTATTTCTCTTTGTAAAACAAAAATCTTTCTTACATTTTACAAGTTAGTAAATAAATGAGAAAGGATAGCACAAAATAGATGTAGTATAAATGCTGGGGAAAAGACAATATTTCTCTAAGTATTATCTTTTTCACATTTTACAAGTTTGGCTGAGAAATGATTTACATCACATCTGACCAATACACTCTGCAAGTTTATATCAATTTTACAGCAGAATTTATTCTTGACTGTTTGTGTTTTGGTTTGATAACACCCTGGAAACATCATTTTGGTACATGTCACGCTCTTTTTGTTGTCTACATGACAATAACAGTCTTGAGACAATAAAATTTGGAAATGCAACCGAGTTTAAATTCTCCTTTCCACGGACTGCAAGTTATCATTTCTCTGATTGTTTCCCCATATTCATCTCACATGCACATTACATGTACGTCATCAAATCAGAAACAGGATACTGACTGATACTTGGAACATGCTACATAATATACTGGTAATACTGTCACCATTATTGGATGTAGTACCGGTAAGGATGACTCATAATAATATATAGAATTTTAAAGCCCTAATACATGTAGCTGTGAATTTTATGCATTATTTTCATTATTTTATTTTAAAACTAAAGTTGATTCATGTAAATCACTGCTCACTGATGTGGACCATGGTCACACGTTTTGACAGGCTGAATAATAAAATGGCACCCAGAGGAAAAGTACAAAAACACAGTATTTCCTGCACATACACATCGTGGTCATAAAAGAAACAAGCACGATGCCATTTACATGTACTCGAATGCACAACACACGATGACCAACATTTTGTTGTTGTAATCTTTGTTTTCTCCGTCACACGATTAGTTTCTGAAAATGGCGGGAAATATAGGATGATGTTACAACATTTGAATTTACGTGCCACTTTCGAGACTTATGACAGTGTTTTACACTTTTTCAGTCTTTAATGGTGAAAGAAAACTCTTGGAAAACTCAGGATATTTTGAGATTGCTTTATTACACATTCACAGCAATTGGGGCTTTAAGTCTCTAAGACTCATGCAAATAAATATCTGTTTCAAGTCATAAATTCTGTATAAGTTCAAAATATTTCTTCTGTGCTTTTGACAATTTTCCCATCTTTTATGCCATCAAATTGTTATTATAAAGGGCCAGCAGTTGTACAACTTTTGATTTCTTTCATTATTTTTGTTTTGAATGTCAATTTCCAAAAGCACATGCACAAATTTGCCTAACATTTTACAAGTTGCATGAAAATTGAAATGACAATTTGTAAATTCACCATGTTATAATTCAATTCAATTCAATTCAATTCAATTACTTTATTATCCACAAAAAATGTAGAAATTTGCCTTCAGGCTCATCATATACAAATTAAAATAGTACAACAAGCAAAAGATTCTATAAAAAGGGACGCTATTACACATTGAAATGCTTAAAAACACACACAAGGTAGCGACATAGATACAAAAATTGAAACATAGACGGAAACAACAAAGGACCAACTGGAGGTTTAAAACAACTACATCGAGTTTGAGTTTAAAATTGAAACTGCTGATGGAAGAAATGACTTTTTGAAGAGGTTTTCTTTGCACGAGGAACCCGAAAACGTCTCCCTGACGGGAGTTTCTGGAAGTAACCATGGAGAGGGTGATGAGAATCATTGACAATATTCTGCGCTTTCCTTTTCACTGCCAGCTGGTAAAGGTTTACAAGGGAATTTTGACGACAGCCAATAATTTTTTCTGCCATCCTCACAATACGAGAAAGCTTACTTCTGTTTCTGACAGTCAAATTTCCATACCACAAAATGATATTATAGGTTAAAACACTCTCAATGAGGGATCTGTACACCATTTGTAAGATATTTTGACTCACATTGAACGATTTGAGTTTCCTGAGAAGGTATAATCTTTGTTGGGACTTTTTCGCTATATAGTCAGTATTTTCATCAAATGTGAGTTTTCATCTAGAAATGAACTTAAGTATTTGAAACATGAAACGACTTCAACAGATTCATCGTTGATTGTGACAGGAGTAAAATCCGGGCAAACTTTACAACCAATGACAAGCTCTTTTGTTTTACTAATATTCATATCTAAATAGCTATCTATGCACCAGTTCTTTAAAATTTCAACATTATGGAAATATTCAGAAAGAGAATCTTCCTTTTTGAGTAGCCCAACAAGAGCCATGTCATCAGCAAATTTGAACAAACAAGATATTGCAGTATTGCACCTCATGTGATCTGTGTAAATAGAAAATAGAGTAGGTGATAGCACGCAACCTTGTGGTGCACCAAACATTCAGTACAATTTCCTCTGACATGTAGCCATTTACACATACCGTTGTGGTCTTTCTCTAAGAAAATCACTGATCCAGAGAATTATGTTGGCATCGACATTCATATTGATAAGACGTCTAAGGAGAACATATGGTTCAATGGTGTTGAAAGCGCTTGAAAAGTCTATAAAAAGAATACGAATGTATGCATTTGCGGATTCTAAATGTTGAGAAAGTAAATTAAAAAGAGTGATAGATGCGTCTTCAACCCCTCTATTAGCTTTGTACGCAAACTGAAACGGATCTAACTTATCAGCCACATTACAAAGCAAATGCTCCGCACAATACCTTCCATACACTTGCTCAGAATTGATGTTAAGGCAATGGGACGATAGTCATTCAGCTGCTTTGGGTTGGCTTCTTTGGAACTGGAATAATTGTAGATGTCTTCCATGTACGGGGGACAACATGAAGATTTAATAACATCTGGAAAATGTAGGAAAAAATGGGACCGAGTTGTCTGGCACAATTTTCAAAACCCTTCCTGTAATTTTATCGGGACCTGCTGCTTTGTTACTGTTTAATTTTAAAAGCTACCTTCAACATCGCTTTGGGAGACCTCAATCTGATCAGAGACAGGCTTCAAACTCTGACACAATGTTACACATTCATTGGTGAAATCTCTTACATCAAAACGAGCATAAAATTTGTTTAATTTATCGGGGAAGGCAAGTAGATCACGAGGGAATGAATTTAGGCTAGTGTTTTGTTTTTTTCCCATCATAACTTTCAACCCATCCCATGCAGCTTTACAATTATTTGTTTTCAATTTTTCTTCAATTTCATTCTGTACTTATATTTCGCAATTCTAGCCTGCTGTCTAAATTCCTTTTCTTTTTCCTATATTTACCTCTGTCCCCTTGTAGGAATGCTAATTTCTTTTCATTTAGAAACATTTTCATTTCTTTTGTTACCCAAGGCTTGTTATTCGGGAAAACACGTACTGATTTGGTTTTTACCACAATGTTTTCGCAAAACTTCATATAACAGGAAACAGTATCAACCAATTCTTGGGGTTCAACGCAAGATGTTTTAAAAATGTCCCAGTCTGTTATCTCAAAGCAGTTTTGAAGATCGCCAATGCTTTCCGGAGACCAAACCTGTATGGTTTTGACTTGTGGTTTTTCAGTTTTCAGCTTTTGACGATATTTCGGGAGCAGATGTACCACATTATGATCTGAACGCCCGAGAGCTGGTCTGCCAATGGAGCGATATGCATCGGGTATATTTCCATAACACATGTCGATAGTTCTGCCAAGACGTGTGGGAACTGTGACATACTGATACAAATTAGGGAGATGAGAAGTCATGTCACATCGATTGAAATCACCTACTATGAAGACAGGATTGTCAGGGGATCGCGTGATTACTTCGCTATAGACTTCGGAAATCTTCTCTCCAGCTATCTTGAAGTTGGGCCCTGGTACATAAACCATGATAACAGTTAGTTTACTGAACTCCCGGGGCAAGTAAAAGGGTCGAAATGACACCGTCAACAGCTCGTAGTCGTGGGTGCACACTTGTTCGTGAATATTGAACTGGGTAGCCCACCTGTTGCTAACAAAAGCACACAATCCTCCACCGCATCGCTTCTTTGCTTTGTTTGGGTCTCTGTCTGCACGAACAAGAGAATAGCCGGGCAAAGAAATATGTCAGCTTCCTCTGTGAGCCACGTTTCTGAAAAACACAGTAGATTACTACGACGAAAATCGCCGTCGAATCTTACCAGGCCGTTAGCTCATCCATCTTATTTGAAGTGATCTTACATTGGAAAACGTGATGGTTGGAAGTGGATATCTGCTACCACGTTTTCGGAGTCTTGCTCTGATCCCTCCTCTTGATCCTCTCTTCTTCCTACTTTTCTTATTTTGACATGATATATCGCCATTGTTTTGGACTGGTGCTGAAGATGGGTTGAAGTCAATATTCAAATTGGAGTTTGGTATGGTGTTTTGGAATGTGAGTAGAAATTCACGACTATAACTGAGAACAATGGCAGCGTTGGTAAGTTCGGGTTCCGTGACATGAAAAGTCGTCAAAACGCAGTCAAGCAGAGGACAAATCACAACGATGAACAAGATGCACTTTCCTGCCATACTTAAAATCGTCCAGGTAAAGTGACAGGGACAAACACGACCTCGAACACCAAAAGAATACAACAAAAACCGGAGACGAACTGATGAGCCGGGGTCAGCCACTGCATAGCGCCCCCTTTGACAGAATCAAATGGTAGGTTTGGACTTGCCAAGCCTGAAACTACCATTAAAGATTAACGTGAAAAAATCTGATCAGAAATGAGTGAGCCATGATTTGGCTACTTGTCTACAGTAAATTTAGGTCAGTAGATCTGAGTAGATGTTTTAAAGGTTTCGCACTGCCTTGTTTGGCAAGAACAGAGCGGTAAGGAATTGACATAAACAATTCTTCCCTGATCAGGAAAGAATTTGCCATCGTATGAAGTTGTGCTATTAGTCACGTCTTTTTCTTTGAAAAATGTTAGTTTCAATTCAGTAGGAACAAAAGTTCAACTTGCATAGTCGCATTGACCATTCATCACCTTCAAGTGTTTCACAGAATGCTAATCAGAATGATAAAATCAATTCCTAGCCACATTACATACTGGCATGGGAGCATAAAAAATACTACTATTTATAATTGTACATTAAAAATTTCTTCAGAAAAGTTCTGTTACATGTAAACTAATGTCTCTTTCAACAAACCTTATGTCACTCTTTTCCATCACATTACATTGTATATCATTCTATTTTTGACCAGAGTCTTATACAAGAGTTGACACTTCTACATCTAACATTACAGGGAAACAGTCGTCGGAACTGTGCCTGTGCGAGTTCTCGTTTACAAACAATGTATTTCACGCACGATATCTAGATGCACCTCATCATCATAGCTGCAACATTTAAATTATAAGATGTGGATTATGACAGCCATATTTTAACTTTGATCAATCACCATTGTACATGTACCTTGGATACAGTGTTTACATTGGTCGTATGGGTCCCAGTTCTGACGACTGTCTCCCTTTAATTATATGTACCGGTTCATGTATTGCTGCTACTGGTGGTTCAAATTTACAAGCCATACATGAAAATATTGTTCTTCTTTTGTTGGTTGAATTACATGTTTTCCTAGTCACACATGAGCAGGAAACTTCATGAAAAATAAACATCAGCAATGCTGGCCCTGTCACACCAAATTTCGTAACTTAGATGTCGATTTCAACTTTGGCCCAGTCACCCATACATGTATATGATGCTCCATTTGTTTGCTCATAACATAACAGAATTCAAAATATCTCTCTGCAAACCTGATATATTTACAAAGCAATTTATTGTAACTTACAGTCGCACAGAAAATGTTCAGCCATTTAGAAAGACAGGAAAAGTATAAGACATTAATTTTGGGTAAATATATTTTGGGTAAATGTGGTTACAAATTACTGCAACAATTTTTAACTTTAATGATTGCAAAAGTGATAGAACTTTGACTATTGTCCTCTTGTGTGGTGGCTTGGTGACCAATACAGTCCAACAAATCTGTTGGAGAAAATTTCAATGACAAGATAAACCTAAACTTTAGAACGGAAGAAAACTGCTCTGTTTTCACTTTCTTATCTCTATCGACCACTGAACAAATGGAAACTGAAAGACAGAATGATTTTACCAGCCATACGTAAGCAGCTATGACAGAAGCACTGAAAAGAATAGCCTTGCCCGAGGACTGAGAATCATGGTCGAGCTGGCTCTGGAATCACTATCCTTGGATTATAAGTCAATTACGTTGGTCACACATGGGTCAAAAAACTCACAACTCGTGAATTTGAGTCTTGCACTGCTTGCACTGTGCCATAGTTTTTCAATACCTTCCTGCAGTAGTAATTTAGTGTAGCTGTGATTTTGTTGTTTGTGCATGCATGCATGATTACACGAAATGTAATCGACGTACACGCCAACTATTTCACTCAAAAATGGCCTGAAGGGCATTTCTGAAGGATGGTCAGGCTGCTGAAAACAGGCTACAGCTTCGCAAGTAAATGATTGTGGCATGTATTTGTAATGTCCATGAAAACATGTTGAAAAAAACATTTATTTTTTGCTGATATCAACCTTTGACTATTTTTGTTTTTTTATTGCCTCAGTTTATCAAGACCAAACATACATGGGAAAAATAGAAACTATACTTAAACCAAAATCACTAGAAAACTACCCAATCATACCAGGAAAAGAGATGTACATGTGTTTATGAGCTGTGGGGGTGTTGCAATTCACCCAGACTATGAGCAAATATATAATCACTTTGTAAACAGTCATCTAATTTATGGATTAGGAGGTCTTTTCAGTCACCATTAGAAGATGTCATACAGATTTTCCATGTAAAGACCACTTCACTTTGCATGTTGACATGTTTTCTGGCTGGGTTTTTATTTGGTTTAACTTAATTTATACACAATCCTTTTGGAACCTATGTACTATTGTCCAGATGCATTTGATATACACAAAGATACGATTGGATAATTGTTCTTTGAGTTCTAATGCACTTTGGTCTACTTGCTAGAGATAGTGATGCTTGAATGTTAAAGAATGACAAGACAATCAATATTCCAACAGCTAGACGGCGATATCTCTTACATCAGCAGATCTGTACACCATTGTATACATGTACCTGCACAAATGGTGTGTCCTTGTGAATTCTGGCAAACGGCATAACCATGAAAATATTACACAATTTTTTTACATTGTTATGGTATTGTAAATTGTGTAGTCTGGTGCTTGGAGTTGCAAAACCAGACTTACTGTAGTAACAACATCAAAGCCCAAGTGCTGATGATAAAATCATTTGCATAAACAGAGAATTCTAGTTGCTTTTGAAAACAGTTTACTGTACTACAACTTGCACTTGACTATTGTTTGAGTTATCAAGGTAAAATGGTTTTGTGTACATTAGAGCAAAACGCTTTGTTTATGAGAATATTTTTGCAAAGTGTGGCTAAAAGCATAGAAGTCAATTATGAATCCGAATGCAGCTTGGAATTTCCAGGAACAATGTACTTTCAATACTTGGAATACATAAAAATATGGTGGACGATGGCAAATAAATTCATAATTACTTCATTTTTGAAGAATCACTGTCCAAAATTTTCTGATGGCCATGGTTCTGCGATTTATGTACTTGCACATGATCATCTTCCTTTTCTTTGCTCCTGGGCCAAGCAGAGGGGCCCATACAATGTACATGACTGTACAGTAATGTACCAATGCATTGCTGATAACTGTGTGGTAAAAGAGTAACCAAGAGCGGAACAGATTGAACTGAAATTTGGTGCACAGATGCACTTCTGAGGTGCTAAAATTGATTAGTCTTTGGTATGTGTGGCTTGTACAATAATGAAGTTATCATGGCCGAAATTTTTTCCCACAATAGTCGCCTATTGGAACAACTGGTTGGCAACTGCAAGAACATGTTGCATAGCCATCTGTTGTAAATTTTTGCGTTGTGGACTTCTCAGTCAGACCAACGCACTTCATACAATGACAACAAATATGTATACTGCTGCTGTTTCCATCAAGTTGGCGAAAATTGTCATAAATCTCACAGACAGGAAAACAAATTTCTTGTGGGGAATGAAATTTTTTAAATGTTTTTGTGAAACTGATTATCTGCGGTATCAAAAGAAAGTATGCATCTCAACTCTGTAGACTGCGTTGACCTTCAGCAATGAACAGAAGTGGAAAACAAACAAGGTGTTCGCTGTGCCAGGTATGAGTCTGTGGAGGTACATGTACATGTATTGTCCATCAGAAATGTAGTTCATGCAGAAGACCTACTTTGACCTACAAATCTAAATGAGCTTGGATGGGTGTATCTGTGATGACCTGGACCATGGCAGCAGTAAACATTGGATTCAAGGGTTAATACAGCACAGCCTGTGGGTCTAAAAAACTGTCCAGTATTAACAAAAGTTCATTAAGATGACCATTACCGGATAACTCAAGTGTTTTTCAAATGTCATCCTGTTAAGATTAAGAAACAGCAATAATCATGATAGCTTGTCTAATAATATGTATCTCGCTGACGGAGAAGTAATACAATACAAATAGCTTCATTTTTTGTGATGAAACAAATCAGAGATCTCTAACATACCATTCCCTAACACTTCACTTTCGAGTGCAGTCACAGTGCTATTCCTTCAGTTGTAAGCCAATGAAAAGACCACGCATATACAAAGTATTTCACTAACATTTCATCCTGGTGGTTCTACATGATTAACCAGCTGCACTACAGAGTTTTCAGTAATCTTTGGCCTACATACATGTAGGCATAACATGTTGAACTTGTCAACAATGCTACCTAAAAGAAGAATATTCAAGTTCAGACACAACACCGGAAACCCTCCAACCTACTTCAAGGTGACAGCAACTTTACAAAAGTGCAGTGTGTTCTTTGTGGTATTGTTGGACAGTCATTCTTTCAAGAATTTCTCTATGAAGATAAGACACATCAAAACACCATTAAATTATTAGAGCTTTTGCAACCTTTTGGCATGTAATCTTATCAGCTGGCGTGAACCCTGAGTCTGATGAGCCATAATTCCCTGCAAGTGTCAGGATATTGCCTTTTCTGATCATCTTCCTGGTTCATGACTTCAGTTCTACCATTTGATATGACATATGAGCGGCATTTATTACATGTGCATATGGTCCTCGGTGAACTCTCTTTTCATATGCATCTTGATTGTTTCCAAATCATCGAGGTTTAATTTCACTCATTCCACTGAACTCTGACATAATGTTTTCTTGACATGCCCTTTATAGTTCACTGTCTCTCTTGACTTTATGATATGATGAGTATTGTACTACTGTCTATGTCTCTTCCTTATCCCTTGTACTTGTATACTGATAAACATGCATGAAACAGAGATGACCATAGTTCCTTGTGTGGACGGACTGTGTGCCAGATAACCAATTGTGTAAGATGTCCATTGCTATTTGACCATGATTTCCACACTATGCAGTGTCATATGTATTTCCAAGTAATCTAAGTCTTTTGCTGGCACTGCACACCTTGAAAATGAAAAGTTTTCATTCAATTCCTAATGGAAAACAAGGGAGACCCGAAATCCTTTATGTTCTGTCTCTTTCTGCAGTAACTTAATATTGACATCAATGTGTGAGAAAAAAAATTTGAAATGGCTAATCGACCTTTCCTTCCATAGTAGGAGAGAGTTTCCTGATGTAATGTGATCTGAAACTCATATGCTACCTAAAACAATACCTCTGATGGCCATTCCAATGGTATTCAGTATATTGTAATACTTAGGTTCAGATACATTTATAAATACCTGGTAAAAATACATTGAAGATCAGCTACTTCAAAACAACATGGTATTTAGTTGGTCTGAAAATTGCCACAAATCACAAAATTTCAAAACAGGAAAACTAAAATTCAGTGACAATAAAATGCTTGCTCCGTAAATCCTGTATATCTGCCTTTCCCAGCAGACACTTGACACATAAAATTTTGCAACTGCAAACAATGTACTGGGCCAAACCAAGGTCAAGAAAGAGTCAAGAATGGCACATCCATAAAAATGTCTTCTTTAAATTACACAAAATTCTTGATAAACCATACTAACCACTGTGACAGCTGAACACGAATCTACAGTTCTTTAAAATCATCTATATTGTTCACCTGCAGTTCAGACTTGCAGTCAGTGAGGGGGAGCAAGCTAAATGGCACCAAAGCCATTTGAGGTCAAGATCAGAAATGAGGTCGCCAAAATGGTTCATTGGTGCAATGTGCATCAGGCAGTAGTACCAGTGGTACTCATGATATAGAATACAGTCTGTCACTCGGTGAAGAGACAGTGGTATAAAATCCGTACGGCCGTTAGCATGAACAACATACTCCATAAAAAGTTGATATTTTGCTAGGTATACAAGTCTGTAAATACAATGCCAAGTGAAAGATCTCGCATGCAGACTACAATTATCTTGGTTTTGTGGAGGGTCCGTGGTTTGACAAATGATTTATTTGCATGATTGTTTACTGTACTCTCCGAGAGTTATAGTTCCAATGGGTTGGATATTGGTGGTGCGGTCACAGTGACTCATAGCTGGTCAGTCGACAAGACCAAATCAGTTCCTTTGTCACAAACACCATATGTATTGAGACCTTCCCTTCATATCATATGTCCAAGGTTTAGAAACTAGAATCCATTTGAACAGTTCAAAATTAGACAGCATGTCTGATTTGAGTAGTTTACACAGAATATGAATTTATAGCTAATTTGATGAAGCATGTGTTTATTTATATTGATTATATTATTTATTTTCATTATTGCCTTTTTCGGTATGGCATGACCATGGTCCATAGGGTACTAGACTCTCTGAGTGTTTACACTGACTGGCTCGAGCTTGTAATGTTAGGGAGGGGCATGTGTATGGGGTGTACAATGTATGGGGTCGACTCGGCTCTGGTCTTCCCTTGAAATGGAGTGAAACGCTTTATCAAGAAAGGCATGTCGCGGTAAAAATGTGTTGACCCTGTGCCCCGGGTATCACATATACCTACTGCATGTACTTATTTGGACGTGAGGGGTTACCATTAATACATGTACGAGTATTTATCAAGCGGTATGCAAACAAAAGGCGTAATCATAAATCAGCTGTTCGGGGGTTCCCCTTGTCAATTTCATAGTAATTCACTGAGTGACACAGCCGCCGAATTTGTGAATTAATGAAGGAAATATCACTACCTGAGCATGGCTATACATTCGGTGAAATGAGTGACATTCCAGCAAGTAGTTTCAAACCGCAGACACAATTGTTTAAGAAATTGAGCGTAGCTGTCAATGACTAGTACTGTTATTAGCATTTGCCAAAATAGCCGTCTGGCGGATATCTGATGGCGATGTGAGGCATCGCACGACCTGGTCGATTCTAAACAATCAAATCTTCACAGGTAGATTTCACGGTAACAGAACTAGGAAATGAAATCCGTGTGGGGATGACTAAGGGTGGGGGACCAGAGCTGAAATCCTTATGGCTTAATCTGTCGATCGACGTCACTGAAGACAGAATCTCAGCCATGATCGGCTCACGCTCAGCCGAGCTTGTCACTTCTCATCGATGACGCAAAGGCGACTCTTGGTGGGAAATGCGCTAAAAACGACAACCTGTCCGGTCATTTTGAATCAGAGCTTCAGAAACATTATCTGCGGTACTTACCTGACGGACAAAAACACACCAAGCTGAAGCACAGTATGATAGTCCTGAAGTCCGGGCGCCCCATCGACATGGCCGCCATTGTCTGTGATCTCACTCCGTCAAGTTTGCCCTTCGATTGAGGGAAACCGGAAATGAAGTTGCGATCTCATTGGAGAATAGATTTTTGTCATGAATAATTAATTAGGAGACACCTCCGCGCGGTCGTGGCGTGCGTCTTGCGGATATGACAAGTTTTCATCCAGGAAAAATGACAAGAGAGGATCGAATTTCCCAGTTGCTATTAAAAATTCAGTATTATAAAGCATGGATGTAAAAGATAGATGTATAAAGAGACTTCTCGCCCAGTTGAAACCCAAGGCGATAGTTTAGTTTACATCGTGAGTTCTGGCGCCACTCCAATATTATTATTCATGGCATCATAGGATAAATATTGAACAAATGCCGTGCGTGCGACGGTTTCTGCTCGAGGATTTTTGACCAACTTTGTCCTGATGAGTTCAAGTTTGCTGCCGCAGCCTGCTGTAAGGTTTTGCGACCAGTGTCCATCTTGAAATTGGACCATATATGTTCCATTTTTGTCAGTTTTGTTCGCGTATTAAATTATATTGTTGATCGCATGTCAACCCCCGGTGTCGACCGCAAATCAGTTTCTGGGATACTGATATGATGTTATTTGACCTTAATGACAAAAACTTTACATATTTATGCAAATTTTGTCTTCAGCTGTACACATCTGAATGTACAAGTTTAATTACGATATTACATTTTTAACCTACCACTTACAGATATGAGAATTTACAAGAATTTACAAGCTCACAGTATACTGCCATACATATATAGCGGTGATAGACCCATAATATGTTTCTAGAGGTAAATATTTTCACAAACTTTAATACATCAATTTGAGGACAGCAATTTTTGAACAAGGTATTTAAAAAATGCAGATTCAAGCTAATCCAGTTCATGACGACTCGACACACTCTTATCAGTTCTTCATACTTTTGACCAAATGTGTTCAACAGCTTTTTAAAATATAAAGTTGATTGTTCACTGGCAGATTGTCAGAGAGACTTTGCAGATACATAGAATGCAGGACAACACAACTGCTGATTCCAGCTCCGGTTTGTAAAATGTGAGCTTAATTTGAACGGGAACAGCTTCATTTACAGAAGAAGTGTATTTTTTTATTTCGTGAATCAAAAAGTTGATAAAATTCCCCCACCACCCCTGTCCTTAGTTCTGGCACTTCCATTAATCTTTCCTCAATGATTAAGGCAAGTCAACTTAAAGCACTACAAATCAGCAGTACCATAAAATCCCAGGCCTAGTGCGGACACACTCTACCGAACACCGCACCTGTGAACAAAAGAAAATCGTTCAGCAGCGTTGGTGGCGCTATAAATACCCTATCAACATGTCAGCACAACTAGTACCATGCTTCATTCTTCGATCTTGAAGATAATTGAAACTCAAATGATTTTGTGCGTAATCCACACTCAGTGTAATCATTTGACTAAGCATTTGAAAACTTGACACTTTAGAATACCATTAACACATTGTTTTGAACAGGTTTATCTCAAGGTCAACGAGCATCTTGTGACCTTAGATTTGATTCAGATCGAATATCAACAGTATATCATATAAAATATTGATAATGTCCATATTTTGAGATTATACTGATCCAGTGGACCATTTTACACATAGATAAGTGACAACCTGCTTGACAAAGGCACTGAAAGACTGTGACTATTACATTTCCGCAAGTTGACCCTGAAGAAGTTAAATTTATTCTACCAGATACCCTGGCCAGATATGCATTGTTGTGCTATAAGCAACACTTCATAGATTTACATGCATCTTTGAGTTGCTACAATAATCTGGATTGAGGGATATAATTTAAAATTAGGTTGATGGGCTGAAGTTGTATTTTACACAAATTTTGTATATGCCAAATATCATGACTAAAGGCACTTCTTGGCAACTAAGCCGGGTTAAAAGTTGGCTACTCACTTAAGGTAAACAATTACTCAATATGGTCTCAATGAATAGGCCTTGAATTAGATTGCTATCAATGCAGGCATTTCCCGATTCAATTCCTACAGATAACTGCAGTGTAATCAGACCTTGAAATGAGCATGAGTCATTATCAATTTGTCATGCCTGTTTATGTCACCATGAGACATTTGAAATGACAAACTGTTACTTTTTGTCAATTGTTTAATCACGTGTCAGTTGCCATCAATTGAAATATAAATCCCAGCCTTTCAGTTATTCTCATGCACTATGAATACTTACCTTGTCATCCCTATTTCACTGTATATAGGTCAAGCCACTCTGTCAAGAATGATAGGATTGCACCAGAGTCCAATGGTTATAGCGTTATAAACTGTATTTTAATGAAGGTGCAATTTAGCCAGACACTGCCACAAACACAAATAAAGCTGTCCATTTTTAATAATGATTATACACCTATATCTGAGCTGTCTGTTCTGATATTTTTTTTGTCTTTGATTCATCAAATCAATTTAAGATTCACTCTTTGACTTTTAAAACAAATTGTTGGCAAATTGTTGTCGACAAATTTGTTGCCAGATTATTATGTAACCAATGATTAAATACTTTGATTTCTAGGTAAGAAAATTTACACTTTCAATCTCTGATAGCCCCGAATTAATGAGTCAGAAAAGTGAATTGTTAATGTAATGTGTCCAATATCACTACTGGATTAAGTCATTTCAATTCAGCCAAATCTTGAATGCTCCTATTGTAAATGTTTAAAAAAAATTGTTTTGATATTAAAACAAGGAAACAACATTAACGTGATGAAAAATTGTTGTTTGATATTAAAACTAATGAAGTAATGCATGATCAGTGAACATTGTCCTTCAGCAGAATGTAAGGACTAAACTTGACCTTGTGATCATTCTATAAATACACGAGTCACTTCAGGAAGTATTCTATCCTTTCAAAAAATGAAATGAACTAATTTTACGGCTCAGTAGTTGAGACTTATTGGACCGAAGGGAATGCCTAATAAATTACGATGCATGGGTAATCATAATGGCTATGAATGTTTATTGCCTCAAACAGTACGTACTAAACTTTGGACTTTCACATGTCCATCAGAAGAGGTGGGCAGTTGTTTAGCGCCCTCTACAGGACATAATAGAAAATATCGGCACATGTAGAGTCACTTTGCTTGATCTGTGCGCAACAGTGACATGAGTGTTCAGCTGACATTTATGATATAGTGTGTCCAATTTGCAAGTTAAAGAAAAACTGTGTGGTCTTTTCCAGAGAAAAGTACGGGAGCACACTTGAGGAATGCCATCCCATTTCTCTGTTACTGAGCAGTACAATAAACAGTATTATAGATAGATAAATAATGCTTTATAAGATATTTCTTTGGCTTTGACCTTGAGTGTTACAGTGCATAGATATCACTTGTCAACAACATCCTGTCGGTATTTCACACCACAGATCAATCAAGACAAAATCCTCGACATGGACTGTGCACTAAAGCCTGAGACTAAAATATCCTCCACAAGTTGTTCACTAAGTCTTAGACAGTTTTACGTTTACCCAGCGTTGTATATCTGTTTTCCAAATGTAGGTGTTAAATATTTGTTCACTGGCTTAAAAATTGACAGCAAAATTTGTGCTGGTGTTTCAGATAAGGAAGTTAATATCTGGCAAAATATCCTGAAAGTGGTTCATTTCCTCATGCCCCATTGTCTGATCCACACCGCATTGTCTATGGTGCCTTGGGCAAGGACGACCTGAAGGATCCCTACCTCAGATAAATACTCAACCTGGCCATTGAGGATGCATGCTAACACCATAATGCACAGGTCATCTGGAAATTAATAGTCTAAAATATGATATTTTTTTCATAATTATTAAAAATAATAAATCGTAATTATGAAATATTGATATCACATAACTGAGTAAGTATTTCATCAGGATTGAGCTTCCTTTCTGCAGAGCAGCATTCGATAAAATTGCTGTATGTGTATGAGTTATGTATGACATGGGCGGTTGGCTGGGGCGTACTCCTAGTATATTGGACACTCCATAAATAAATGTTAATGGTCAGCACGTCGCCCATTATTTCTATAACATTCACATGTGTGTACAGAGTAAATGGGTAATCCCTTATTGATACTATTTTAAATTGCGCTGTCAATTGTTTTCTTTTCAATAAAGCTGCATAACATGATAAACACAAATGAATTACTGTTAGTCCAAATTATACATGTAAGTAGCAATAAACAAATAGACATTTCAGATATTAACTTCCACTCCATGTGATAATTGATTA